>NC_058521.1:191036585-191355624 GCF_904849725.1 Hordeum vulgare subsp. vulgare
AACTTATCGTCTTTCATACGATCTTCCATGTGCCATCGCAGCAACTTCGCATGATCTTTATTTCTGAATAGACGTTTCAACCGTGGTATTATAGGAGCATACCAGATCACCTTGGCAGGAACCCTCTTCCTGGGTGGCTCGCCCTCAATATCACCAGGGTCATCTTTTCTGATCTTATACCGCAATGCAGTGCATACCGGGTATTTATCCATATTCTCGTACTTCTCACCGCGGTAGAGGATGCAGTCATTAGGGCATGCATGTACCTTCTGCACATCTAATCCTAGAGGGCAGGCAAGCTTCTTTGCTTCGTACGTGCTGGCAGGCAATTCGTTCTTTCTTGGAAGCATCTTCTTCATCAGTACCAGCAACTTTTCAAATGACGAGTCAGTCACAACGGTCTCTGCCTTCCACTTCAACAATTCGAGTGTGCTACCCAGCTTCTTCTGGCCATCTTCACAAGTTGGGTACAACAATTTGTTGTGGTCGTGTAACATCTGCTCGAACTGCAACCTCTCCTTTTCTGTGTCGCAACCTCGCCGTGCATCAGAAATGACCCGACCAAGATCATCAGCGGGCTCATCTGGTTCCCGTTCTTCATCCTGATCTTCTTCTTCATTGTCTTCCATTGCGGTATCAGCATACTTAGGGAACATAGATCGGTAGTTGTCATCATCGTTCTCTTCTTCTTCATCGTCGTCTTCCATCATAACCCCTCTTTCTCCGTGCTTGGTCCAAACATTATAGCCCGACATAAAACCGGACCGAAGCAGGTTGCTCTAGATGACTCTTGAGGATGTGTAATCCTTCTCATTCCGACATTCAACACATGGACAAAACATATAGCCACCACCATGCTTGTTCGCATTGGCTGCATCTCGAAAAGAATGCACACCTTCTCTGTAAGCGGCTGTGCGTCGATCATCGTACACCCATGGATGGCTCATCTCTGCGTTATACGTCAGTATATCAAATACAATCACAATCCTAAAAATTAGTGCCGCACGGTCTAAACGAGGAAATATAGTTGCTAACCTTTTAGAATAAGTAGAAATAAAGAGGAAGAGGTTTAAGCATGGCTCGGGCATCTCATATCGTAGTTGTGTTTGGTGAACTGAAGCGGCATCGCTCTAACACACATTTCAACAAACACCTCTAGTGCATCAAAAAAAGTGGAGAGCAAGCACCCACCCACAATCCTCCATCCAAGAAAAACGTAACGAAGAGGGGAGAGGGGGGCTGTGCTATATATAGGCAGAGGACTTTAGTCCCGGTTTGAGATACAAACCGGGACTAAAGGTGGCGCACATGCGGGCTGCCCACCGCGTAGCCCTTTAGTCCCGGCTTGGGACACGAACCAGGACTAAAGGCTCCTTACGGGCCGGGACTAAAGCCTCGAGGGAGGATATGAGAATTGGGGCGACGTGGCCGGGCCTTTAGTCCCGGCCCAGAGGCAGGCCGGGACTAAAGGGTCCAGGCCAAAGGACCGTTTTCTACTAGTGCCAAGGATATACTCCGCTAACCCTCAATCGAATAAGGAAGGCAATAAACATGATCACAAGTTTAGAGAGGGAGAGATAGAGAGGTGTCCATCTAGGCCCTTTGCAGAGGGAATAAGATGTTTTCATGCACTTTTTGATATATTTTCATGTGCATGCTCTTAAGGCAAAGGAACATCGCTTTATATTGCCCCTTACGATGCTAACCTTTATTGAGCAGTTTGTCGCTTTTATTTCTTCACCATCACAAGATTGTACAAACCTTATTTCCTCTACGAATAAAAGATCTTACATATTTAGGAGAAATTTTTATTGTTACATCTATGAGAACTTACATGAAGGATCTTGTTCAATCCATTTATAGATATGGTGGACTCTCATGGAAAAAAATATGATTTAGGGTATTTTGATGCCCAAGTAGTATCTCTACTTTGTGGGGACACTGACTTACGAGTCAAGATCGCCGAATAATCATGCTTAGTGACCCAAGATATCAATGCTCACCGAACACACATATACCGAATATTTAGATTCTTAAATCCAAACATACCATTTGATACCACAAATGACCACTGTGGTCAAGTCTCACATAGGTAGGGCCTATAAGGCCAAACACACCGATACAACTACTAGCAGAAATCTTGGTAATAAACTAGAGCCCATGCCATCAGCCTTCACTAACAGGCATTCTAACTGGGAAGCATCCTAGTTCGCATGTCTGTCTCCGATGATGAATTCTTCTCCAAACTCCGGTTCCTCCATGTGTGGTAAATAACATAACCAGTGGCAAGCCAGTGAGTACTTTTAATGTACTCACAAACAACCCATGATATGGATAATGGAGTTGGTACGATAATAAAGTAATATGCAGCATTTGCGAAAAGCAAGTTTTAATCGAAAATGAACATAGTCAAGTACTTGTAAGGATATGCATCATAAGCTAGATGGTAAACATAAGAACAGGTCACACATATCAACATATTTGTCGAGAGATTGAATGCCACGGGATCTCCCTATATGCCAAGTCAACAAACTTGTCATATCATCTTTCTCAGATAACACCTTTAAACACACACACACACTTGGTTTATGCGGAAACGATAGGACGTAGTTTAAGCAAGAGTACCAAACTATCCTTGACCGTGGACACGACTATTCGAATAGTTGTACACTCTTCAGAGGTTGTACGATGTACCCACGAGATGCAAGAAATTTCCGTGTCATCCACGACTCGTGGTATATAACATACCCGAGGTAAGTACCCTATCATTGCCTTTCCTCTAACGGCTCTCGACAAAGAGTGCACTTGATTGGTACCCAACCCACATGATGTATGTCTTATGAGCACCAACTCTGGACCATATCATCCTTGCTGGGACCAACAGTGTGCCCGGAACACGTAAAAACGGCATAATCGACCTACCTGGAACCACCCCATCACGAGAGTGACCACATAACACTCCCGCCGCTAGTAATGTGGCCTCTTTGCTAGCACTGACCAAAGTAATCAACAAAGCCCCGTCCCATAAAGGGTTATCGTGGTCGCACATGTAGGGTTGGGACGGTCGACACATCATAAATCTAATCCCATTTCCGAAATCAGTCACACAAAATATTCTCGGTGCACCACTTCTTTTACAAGTGGTCACCTAACTCAACATCATCACCCTCGGGCATTAGTGGCACTCGATGGGGTTTTCATAAAACATTTGGTATCAACTCTGTGATACCATTATCATGCACATGCTCTTTCTATGCGTAGCACTACTGTCTACTTGTCAACATATTATCAGCGTGACCCTCATAGGTGGTAGGGTCATGCTCAATGCAAGTGCTCCGGAGGAGCCATCGGTAACACCATGTTGGGGTGCACCGAATAACCCTAACTATATGCATCCGAATAAGATATTCAAGTTGGCATGCATGAAAATGTTTTCTCAGACATGGTCAAAGGGCTACTTGCCTTGATCAGCTAGGTATCCGGGGTCTTCCAGTCCAACTCCTTCGTCGAACGCGGAATCTATTGTCGTTATAATAGTAATAAATAACACTTTAAAAATAGAGCGCAAACTCACTTTAAAAATGTTACTTTAGTTTTTAAAAATATTTGTCGCCGGTTTTTATGAAAAAGGTATTTTAAATACCTAAATAACACGGGCTAAAATATTTAAACTAGGCATTTTAATCAAAGCTATGTGTACAAGCTTTTAAAAAAAATTAGTGCAACATCAGTTATAAATTTTACACATTTTTATAAGATTTGTGGTGGAAGAATATTTAAATTTCATTAAATATTTGTTTCTATGAAAATCATTTAGAATCAATACAAAAAGTAAAGGGAAAAAGGGCTCAACCATGTCCTGGCTCGGCCAGTGGCTGGGCAGGCCCAACAGGCCAACCGGCTAAATGGCCAGCCAGCAGCCCAGGTACAACCTAACGCGCGGGCCCCTGTGGTCAGCGGCAGAGAGAGGAGAGAGGGGGACAGACTGGCCATCGACAGGTGGGGCATGCCTATCGGGTTGTCTTCCTCCTCCGAACAGAGGGAGGGGAGGCACGTCGTCGGTGATACCGACACCCTCAAGGCCAGGTGACGGCAGGAACGACATTGTGGCATCATCGCCTACCTGCTGGTGGTCGAATGAACGGTGGGGAGGCCCTGGGTCACTGGTGTCGAGCTCGCGTGATTTGTGACTTGGGTGCTATGGGCAGGGAAATGCTCGGGGATGGTGAGAGGCGCGTGAGAGCTGGCCTGTAGCCCGAGATCAACGGAGCTCTGAATCGGCGGGGCCTCGGTCGATCTCGAGCACCAGAGCTCTTTTTTCTCTAGTGGGGTGGCTAGGGCCTCGATTGAGGTACTGGAGGAGTGGTGTGGGTGCTGGAGTGAAGCGGAAGGGCCTATTTATAGGGCAGCAACGATGCACCGAACAGGGAAGCGTCGATGGTTTCACTACGGCTGCTGGAGAGGGAGAAAGGGCTCGGGGTCGATACCACGGTTTCACGGATGTGGGTTCGGACCCCGAAGACTCAACGAGAGAGAGAGAGGAGGCTCAGTGCGCGTGTGCTGCGGGGCCGCACTCTTGTGGCAGAATTTGGCGCGCGCGGTCACGCATCGCCCTGGTTAGAAGAGAGGGGGAGAAGGGGCCCTGAGGCAGCCCTGAGTCAGGAGGTTTGTTGGAGACGTGGAGAGACACTGAGGGGAGGTGAGAACTGGCCGGGGCTGGCCTCCTTTGCCTCTGGTGTGCCCTGTAGCGCACCAGAGTACAGATTTGGCATGCCACGGCATGCTGGCGCGCTCTTGGTGCTTTGGCCCTGTCTGGCGTGTACGAGGGGTGGCTTAGATGCCCCTTACCCGTTTGGGAGCGGAGGGACTCACTGCTGGTCAAAGGAAGAGCTTGGAGAAGAACTGGTAGCCTTGATTCAGAAACTAAAATGGGAATTTTTGCTTACCTGGTTGGAACCACAGAGGGGCCACTCGGCTGCAGTTGAGGTGTGTTGTTGGCAACTTGCACTAAGAGTTTAGTGGAAATGGAGTGGGTGTAGAGGGTGATATGTGCAGTTTGACAATACTGGCTGAAGGTGTTTGATATGTGTTTGGGGTAGTTAACCTTCACCACTCATGCTGAAAGTTAACAACCCTACATGTCTTGTACATTCTTGTCCTCCTTTGTACATATTAACTCCTTTATAAATAGAGAGAAAAGACTATGGGGTGTTTCCCTACACTTGTTGGTCAAAAAAAAGTTAACAGGATTGGGTTTTATACAAAAGTAGGATGCTCCACCAAATTTGAGATCCATTGGACAAGTTTGATAGTGCAAACTTGAAATCACCCCCAAATGGACAGTTTTGTCCTTTTAGAAGAGAATGTGGGTAAATTAATCCCCACAAATCCAATTTTTGGCAGGGTCTCCTCATTTGGGGTGTTGAGCACTCTTGCAAAGCTTCAGGTCATTTGGACAAACTTTTCTATGTAGAGATGCTACAACTTGATTCTGGACAGAGAAGGTTTTGGCAAAATTTGGTGAACCAAACCATCCTGTAATGAAGTGAAACTTGGCATGACCACCAAATATAGCTTGGGAAGCATGCTAGAATTTTCTGGGAATTTATTGAAAATATTTCCTTTGGAAATATTTCAGAAGGTCAAAACAAACAAAATAAGTTTTCAAGGATTTGCTCAAATATTTTGAACATAAATAGGGGTTGAAAATCTTATGTATGGAAAATATATGTCCTCTCAGTATCTCCAAATTTTCTCAGATTTTTCTAAGGAAGAAAAATAAATTTCAATACAGAAATATCATTTTTGTCCTGGGAAAAGGACATGCAAATAAAATAGAAAAATATTTTGTAATTTTTTTTAATGATTTTGGAGAGTTATAATAGTGCTAAAATCAGAATACAATCTTTGGGTGACGGCACTACCTTGGAATTAGGGTCTTGTAGTGCAAACCCAAAGCAAGGTTTTGAAATAGTCAAAACTGAGAAAAAGGTCTTTTTGGAAATATCATGTTATAAAAATATTGTTTTTGGATCCACTCATGCAAGCATACTCACAAACAATGGCAATCACAACACTCATAACATTTGCTTAAGAAGTTTCAACAAACTCGGGTTTTGAAGAGACTATGGGTGAAATAACGTAAAAATAGGGTGTGACATACTTAGTGCAGGAGTTTATGCTAGCAAAATATTGTAAGCAAGCCCCACATGTTGGAGGATCCATGAAAATATAACTTGTATGAAATTATGTTATCTTCCTTGGCCAATGTGAACTATTTGTTCAGGTTTGGAAATAATTAATGAGGAGTCGTAGTCCTAAAATATATCAAATATAGTATTCTACATTTGAAATGTATCTTCCTTATTAACTCTTGCATGAATTGTTTGTATGACCAATGCTATGTTTGTTAACCTTCAACCAATTTTATCATCTACACCACTTATGTGAATTCATTACTTACCATGGGATAAGCTTATGTAATTTTATTTATTTTTCGAGAGTTGATGCTCGGAAACAAATCAAACTCATACTCTTTTTATTATAGAAACTCTCACACACAGTTAGATTGATAACACAATCACGAAACAAGCAAACAAAATCTAATTCATACTAAAACTTCTTATAAATCACGAGAAAACAAAAGATCAAACTAGGATATATAATAATGACAAAGGGTGATGATGATCTGATACCGGGACACCTCTCCCAAGCTTGGAACAAACCAAGGGTGGTGCCCATACGTGAGTACTCAAGTTTCCTTCTTTGGTAATAGTGGTCATGAGGTAGCGGGCCTGTCCTCCTTCTCCCAAGGAATATGTACTCCATCAAAGAAATAGGTAACAGTCTCTGGCATTCTGAAATACACAGCGAAACGCATCCTTTTAAACTTGGTTTCATACTCACAATTTTGGTTTTCCAAGTCATAGACCTGTCCTATCCACTTCTGTTCATGTAAAAAGTCCTTGATCATAGTGTGGTTGGCATCAATTACACACTCCACCATCCTTTGCAACTTGAAGAGTTTCTAATCCAAATCGGCAAGCCTGGCCTTCTTGTGTCCAACCAACCTGGGCCCTTGAAGATCCCAAATATGAAGCACCCCATCCCGAAACTCCATGGTTTAGGGATGCTTTATTACTCCAGGGAGGTATGGATTGATCAACTTCTCAAAGAATTAATTCTTGGAGGAGCTTGACGATGACATTCGATCTAAATACTGCAAGAAAATATATCACGACAAAAAGTTGAGGAAAACTTGTGATATGGTTGTCTAAAGATTGGGGAGTATATATAATGGTTTTTTCCTTTGCGGGACAAGTATTCGAGAAGAAAATGGAGTCTAGAAAGTGCACGAGGAGCCCACAAGCCACCTTGACATGCCCTATGGCTTGTGGCTCCCTCGGGGAGTGTGTTTCTTATTTCCCATATTTTTCATTTATTACTAAATAATCAGAAAGTGTTTTTATGGAATTTTGGGTGTCGATTTACTTAACTATCACATACCTATTCCTTTCTAGGATTTTAAAGTACTTCGGAAGGTCTCTTTTATGTATTCCTCCAGTGTAATTACTTTAATAATTTCTAAATAAATGTTAGTGGGGCTACTTCCAACATAATGTTTAATTCTACGCCCATTAACTACGTTTGTTTTATTTCCTCCGACGTTATTAATTTTGATGGCTCTAGGGAAATAAACTTATTTGATGATATATGGTCCCTCCCGTTTGGTGAGAAGTTTGCCTGCAAAATCTGTGAAACAATTTGTCCAAAAGAACTTTGTCACCAATATTAAATTCTCATTTCTAAATTATTTTTTCATGCCAACTTTTCACTTTCTCTTTAAATAACTTGGTATTTTCATCAGCTTCTATTCTCCATTCACAAGGAGAACTCATATAAAATAACATATTTTTACCAGCAACATTAAAATCATAATTAATTTCTTTAATAGGCAATAAGATTTATGATCTAACTCAAGAGGTAAATGACAAGCTTTTATGTAAACCATTTTATAAGGAGACATGCCCATAGGATTTTTATAAGCAGTCCTGCAAGCCTAGAGAGCATCATCAAGTTTCTTAGCCTAGTTCTTTCTAGATCAACTAACAATTGTTTGCAATATTAAATTTATTTATATATTACTCAGTTATACTTGACCACTAGATTTAGGATGGTAAGGTAATGCTACTCTAAATTTTACATCATATTTAGATAAGAAATTTTTGAAAGCACCAAGAATATAATGTGAACCACCATTAGTCACTAAATATCAAGGGACTACAAACCTTGGGAATATAACCTCCTTAGGCATTTTAACACAAGTAGTATGATCAACACTACTAGTTGGAATAGCTTCTATATCATCTTAGTAACATAAGCCACAACAACTAAAATATGAGTGTACCCATACGAGGAAGGAGAAGGTCCCATATAATCAAAGCCCCAAACATCAAACGGTTCAATAGCAAGTGAATATTTCGTGTGCATTTCTTGACGCCTACTGATGTCAACTGTTCTTCCCCTTGCAACGGCACCAGAAAAATGCTGATTGCAATCCCCGGCAACCGAAACTAGAAGAATGTTGTTGACGCCCACCAGGGCAAGGGATCGTAGCAGTTTTCGAGGGTAGAGTATTCGACACAAATTTGTTGATTCGCACGACGGGAGGTGAGAGAATACTCTGAAGCATTAGCAGTTGCATTGTCAGATTCAGCCACACATGTAAGATTAGTATCTGCGTGCACATTAGTAATAGCAAAGTAGCGAGTAACGGAAGTGGAAAGGAATAGCAGCAGTGACAGCAGTAACAAGTAGCAACAGTAGCCAGCGACAGTAGCAGCAGGGCAAGACAAGTAACAGCAGTAGCAACAGTAGTAGCAGCAGCAGAGCAAGACAAGTAACAACAGTAGCAACACTAGTAGCAGCAGCAGAGCAAGACAAGTAACAACAGTAGGACAAACTCGTAGGCAATGGGTCGGTGATTTGTTTGGATGATATTCATCATGCAACAGCTATAACACGGAGCGATATGTGGCTAGCTCTCGTTCGTCAATGTGATGTAGGCATGCATTTCGTGTGTCGTCATACGTGCTTAGGGAAAATAACTTGCAAGACATCTATTGTCCATCCCTCCCGTGGCAGCGGAGTCCAAAAGGAAACTACAGGATATTGAGGTTCTCCTTTCAATAAAGAACCGGACCAACACATTAGCACTCGGTGAACGCAAGAACTCCTCAAACTATAGTCATCACCGGGAGTGGTTCCGGTTATTGTCACTCCGGGGTTGCCGGATCATAACACATAGTAGGTAACTACAACTTGCAAGATCGGATCTAAAACACACATATATTGGTGACAACATAATAATTTCGGATCTGAAATCATGGCACTCGGGCCCTAGTGACAAGCATTAAGCATGGCAAAGTAGTAGCAACATCAATCTCAGAACATAGTGGATACTAGGGATCAATCCCCATCAAAACTAACTCGATTACATGATAGATCTCATCCTACTCATCACCGCCCAGCGAGCCTACGAATAGATTACTCACGAACGACGAAGAATTTCATGGAACTGGAAAGGGAAGAAGGTTGATGATGACGATGGCGATGATTTCCTCTCTCCGGAGCCCAAGACGGACTCCAGATCTGCCCTCCAGATGAAGAACAGGTGGTGGCGGCGCCTCCGAATCGCAAACGCGATGAAAACTTCTCTTTTTATTTTTTCTGGGACGAAAGGGGACGTATAGACCTGAGGTTGGGGGCGGCATAGCCGTGTGGGCCCCACAAGCCTGCCCACCTCCACTAGGGTGTGGTGGCGGAGCCAGGGCTTGTGGCCCATTGGCCCACCCCCTCAGGTGGAACTTCGCGTAGATATTTTTTATATTTTCCAAAACTGCTCCCCATAGATTTTCATTACGTTTGGAGAACTTTGATTTCTGCACAAAAATAACACCAAGGCAATTCTGCTGAAAACAGCGCCAGTCCAGGTTAGTTCCATTCAAATCATGCAAATTAGAGTCCAAAACAAGGGCAAAAGAGTTTGGAAAAGTAGATACGATGGAGACATATCAACTCCCCCAAGCTTAAAACCTTGCTTGTCCTCAAGCAACTCAGTTGACAAACTGAGAGAGAAAGAAAAACTTTGACAAACTCCGTTTGATCTTGTTGTTGCAACTATGTCTAACTCATAACTAGAATTTCAGCAAGATCACAAGTTAACCACATAAGCAAGTGACACAAAGGTCTCACGATAAACTAATATCAATGGCATAATCAGCTAACGAGCAAATAATAATATGTTTCAAATACCAACACTTCAATCAAAACAAGCATGAAGCAATATGAATAGATGGTATCTCGCTATCTCTTTCTGAGACCGCAAAACATAAATGCAGAGTACTTTCAAAGAGCAAGGGCTAACTAAACATTATAATTCATAGCAACGAAGATCCAGTCATAGTCATACTCAATATCAATCAAAAGCAAAGCATAAAAATGACAGAGGTGCTCTCTAATTGGTGCTTATATAAGAGGAGGATGACTCAACAGGAAAATAAATAGACAGGCCCTTCGCAGAGGCAAGCATTGATTTGCAGAGGTGCCAGAGCTCAAGCTTTGAAAACAGAGATAATAATTTTGGGTGGCATGCTTTCGTTGTCAACGCAATGACCAAGAGTTCTCAATATCTTCCATGCTAGTCATGCTATAGGCGGTTCCCAAACAGAAAAGTAAAGTTTTAACTCCCCCACCACCAATCAATCACACTCCACGGCTAGCCGAATCCTCGGGTACCGTCCATACTAACATCAATCCAGGGGGAGTCTTGTTTTACAGTTATGTTTTCGATTTAAGCGTGGAACTGGGCATTCCAATTACCGGCCCCTTTCTCGTGAATGAAAGTGAATAAACACATGTCGAGGATAACACTCCTAGCATGGAAAATACCAATAGCCCCTTGTCACCACATGAGCGGTTCGGGCATGCAAAACAGATTATTTCTTGAAGGTTTAGAGAGTGGCATATGCAAATATACTTGGAACGGCAGGTAGATACCGCAAATAGGTAGGTATGGTGGACTCTCATGGAAAATATTTTGGGTTTATGGAAGTGGATTCACAAGCAGTATTCCGCTTAGTACAAGTGAAGGCTAGCAAAAGACTGGGAAGCGACCAACTAGAGAGCAACAACAGTCATCAAGATGCAATGAGTTAGACTAACATTGAATGCAAGCATGAATGGGATATAAATCACCATGAACACGAACATCATAGAGGCTATTTTGATTTTGTTTCAACTACATGCATGAACATGCGCCAAGTCAAGCCACTTGAAACATTCAAAGGAGAATACCATCCTATCATACTACATCTCAGTCATCTCAAAATTTATGTTGGCATTCAAGAAAAGCCATTATAAGCTCTCAGCTAAATAAGCATGGCATCAGAAACTAAGATTTCTAAGTTGTCATTGCAAACATGGTTCTCTCACAACAAAGCTAAATCTGGGTCAACAAGCTAGTCATATTTACAAAAACAAAATAGATAGAGTTCATACCAGCTTTTCAGTCTCAGTCACTTCATCATATATCATCATTGTTGCCTTTCATTTGCATGACCGAACAATAATAAGTGCATTGGACTAAGCTGAATCTGCAGGCAAACACAAAGGAGAAGACAAAGTAATATGGCTCTTTGAAACTAAACAGGTAAGCATGTAAGAACCACTAAACATTGTAACCAATATCTTCTACCTTGATCCAAAGAAGAAGAAAACTATTTACATGGGAAAGCTCCCAACAAGCAAAAGAAGAAAGAAAAATCTTTTTGGGTTTTCTCGAAAGGACACAAAACAAGAAAACAAGAAAACGAAAATAAACTAGCATGGATAATAAAGTGGCAAAGTGTAATCACCGGCTAATAAAGTGAAAGCATAAGCATGAATGTAAAGTCGGTGAGAACACATACTCCCCCAAGCATGAATGTAAAGTGGGTGAGGATACTCCGGAGCAGACTGTGGTTGCCACTTCTGTGTGAGCTCCTCTGGCTCCCACTGATAAACTGGCGTCTGGTACTCGACTGGCGGCTTGGGCACGGGCGCCTGTGATTGGGCCAAGCCCCAATATGCGTAGATGTCCAAGGGCATAATAGTGTACCTGCCTGCATGAAGATCGAACAAAGAAGGAGCAAGCAAAGTAATAGTCTCTCGAGTACCCTGACTAAATACCAGGTTATAAATCATCCGTCTACTAGCATCTCTATCCAGAAAATCATGGCGAACCATGCTGTCATAATCCAGATATTTCTCGGGGAGAAGCATTTCTCCTTCCTCTCCCAGTCTAATGGGTATATCAAAGTGTCTGGCAAGAAAGGTAGCATAGGTACCTCCATAGACGACACCTTTAGAACCGTTCAGGTTCAACCGTTGAGCTACTATAGCGCCCAAGCTATAAGTCTTATCGTTATAGAGGCCTTTGCGCAAAACCGCAAGGTCTGGAGAACTAAGTGATCCAGCCTCCCCATGGACAATCAAACATTTTCCCACAAATAGTGAGAAGTACCGAAGCATAGGAAAATGTATGCTAGTGATTCTAGCGCGAGACACTCCTCTCTCCTCTCCAACAGCAATTGAACCAATGAAATCCTCCAAATCCCGTGGACGAGGGTCACGGATATCCCGACATAAGGTAATTTGCATACATTGCAAAAATCCTCCAGCGTCATGCACTGGGGGACATCGTATATCATGAACTCAACCATGGGAGGGTTATTCCTCGGATAAAAGTTGAAGCTTTGAACGAAAATATTGGTGAGGAGGAGGTATTGTGAGCACTTATCTTCAACGAACGCAGTAAGACCTGCGTTCTCCAACAAGTAATAAAAGTCTCCATAAAGTCTGGCGGCGCGCAAAAATTCATCACTTCGCCACTCGCACGCTCGAACTTCTATGACTCGAGGGACTACGTACTTGGGGTGGTTCTTCTCATCCTCCTTGGGGTTACGGCTTGAAGAGCCTCTCAAGATCCTCCTCATCTTTTCCTTTTTCTAGCTCTGAAAAATTCTGAAATTTTTAGAGACTTCGAAAGAAAAGTGAATGAAGATTAACCCAACTTCTAGAAACTACTCCTACTAGTGCCTAGAGATCGTATCACGCACTAAAACTACTTGGGACCAGCTAAAATCAACCTTTCAAGCTAAAGAACAGGGTCACCAAGGTAGCAAGAATACGTGAAGGATAAAGCACTAGAGCAAAAACTAATTGGACCAATGGAGGAGTCACTTACCAAGGAGTAATTTTCCCAAAACGGTTCGGAGAATGGTGCTTTGAGCAAGGAGATCAAAAATCACAGCCAAATGAGCAATAACACGGGTTTGAGCTGCGAAACAATTTTTTCTAGAGGTGGAAGAAGAGGCTGGGAGCTGGAATGAGTGGAGGGGGTCCCTGTGGGCCCCACAAGCTTGCACCCCGCCACTAGGGGGGTAGGTGGCGGTGGCAGGGCTTGTGGCCCACTGGTCAGGCCTCTAGGCCAGCTCTCAGGCCCAGAAATTTTCAAAAATTCCAGAAAAAATCATACTAAATTTTCAGGACCATCGGAGAACTTTTATTTTCGAGGTATTTTCTCCGGGACGCTAAAACAGAAAACAGGAAAAGCTAAACTAATTCTATCATTTTTATTCTAAGCAACAGAAAATGAAAGCTCAAAACAAAGGTATGTGACTCTTTGATTCATCCGTTTCATGGTCATCGAAAGAAATCCGTCAATGGGGTTGCTCAAGTCCTTATGACAAAACCTTCTTGAATCGCAAGAGAGAACGGAGAATTTTCGAATAGCCACTAAGTCACCTCAATGGGGATATGTATGTCCCCAACAAGCAAATCATACTCCATCTTGACACGAGGAATAGGGCATTCAAAGTTCCCAATGAGAATCGATGAAGTCTTTTCGATATTATTGATGCAATGTACTTGATATCGTTTCTTCGGAAAGTGCACTATGTGCTCATTACCGTTGACATGGAAAGTGACATTGCCTTTGTTGCAATCTATAACAGCCCCTGCAGTGTTTAAAAAGGGTCTTCTGAGGATGACAGCCATGGCATCGTCCTCGGGAATATCCAAGATAACAAAGTCTGTTAAGATAGTGGTGTTAGCAACCACAACAGGCACATCCTCGCAAATGCCGATAGGGAAAGCAGTTGATTTGTCGGCCATTTGCAGAGAAATTTTAGTGGACGTCAACTTATCCAACTCAAGTATACGATAAAGAGGGAGCGGCATAACACTAACACCGGCTCCAAGGTCACATAAGGCAGTTCTTACGTAGTTTCCTTTAATGGAGCAAGGTATAGTGGGCACTCCGGGATCACCAAGTTTCTTAGGAGTTCCACCTTTGAAAGTGTAATTGGCAAGCATGCTAGAGATCTCAAGATCTGGTATCTTCCGTTTATTAGTCAAGATATCTTTCATGTACTTGGCATACAGAGACATCTTGAGCATATCAGTTAACCGCATCTGCAGAAAGACGGGTCTTAACATCTCAACGAAGCGCTCAAAATCCTAATCATCCTTTTTCTTGGATGGCTTAGGAGGAAAGGCCATAGGCCTCTGAACCCATAGCTCCCTTTCTGTACCATGCTTCCTAGCAGTGAAGTCATTCTTATCGTATTTCTTAGGTTGTGGATTATCAGGATTAACCGTAGGTTCAATCTCCACATCCTCATCATTGCTAGGTTGAGCATCATTATGAACATCGCTGTCCATATTGTCACCAGGTTCATGTTCATCACCGGATTGTGTTTCTGCATCAGACGCAGAAATATCATTAGGTTCTTCAGGTGTGACAGTATTTGGTGATCTAGCATGTAGGTTTCTATCATCCTTCTTCTTCTCCTTAGGATGACTAGGTGTATCAGCATTGATTCCTTGAGAATCTTGATCAATTCTCTTAGGATGACCTTGAGGATACAAAGGTTCGTGAGTCATTTTGCCTCCTCTAGTAATGACTTTGACAGAGTTGTCATTTAATTCATTAAGCAAGTCATTCTGAGCTTTAAGTACTTGTTCTACCTGAGTAGTAATCATTGACATTTCCGTCTACACAAGCACTTAAATGGCTAAGCATACGAGTACTTTGTTCCAAATGTCTGCTAACATAATCATTGAAACTCTGTTGTTTGGCAACAAAGTTGTCAAATTCATCAAAGCATAGACTAGCAGGTTTATCAAAAGGAACATCACTTTCATCAAACCTACGCAGAGAATTCACTTCTACTACCTGTATCGGGTTATCGAGACCATGGATCTCTTTGATAGGTGGTAGATTTTTGACATCTTTAGATCTAATGCCTTTCTCTTGCATAGATTTCTTGGCTTCTTGCATATCTTCTGGACTGAGGAATAGAATACCTCTTTTCTTCGGAGTTGGCTTTGGAGGTGGTTCGGTAATAGTCCAAGCATTATCATTGATCAAGATGTTATTCAGTAGAGTCTCAGCGTGTTCTACAGTTCGTTCCCTAAAAACACAACCGACACAACTATCTATGTGGTCTCTAGAGGCATCGGTAAGTCCGTTATAGAGGATATCAAGTATCTCGTTCTTCTTCAGAGGTTGATCAGGCAAAGCATTTTGTATCTGGACGAGCCTCCCCCAAGCTTCTGGAAGACTCTCTTCTTGGAGTTGAGCAAAGTTGTATACTTCCTGCAAGGCGGCTTGCTTCTTATTGGAAGGGAAATATTTCTCACAGAAGTAATAGACCATCTCCTCGGGACTACTCACACATCTAGGAGCAAGAGAGGTGAACCAGGCTTTAGCATCATCCTTTAGAGAGAAAGGAAACAGCTTAAGGATATAGTAGTGGCGGATCTTCTCCTCACTAGTTAAAAGGTGGCTATATCGTGTAGTTTGGCAAGATGGGCTATGACCGTCTCAGACTCATAACCATGAAAAGGATCAGATTCGACTAGAGAGATTATCTCAGGGTCGACAGAGAATTCATAATCCTTATCGGTGATAAAGATAGGTGAAGTGGCAAACTTCGGGTCATATTTCATCTTAGCTTCCCGAGATTTTTACTTCCACTTTGAGAAGTAATTTCTTAGCGTCATATGCATCCTTACACGCAAGAAAATCCTCAGCTATCTCTCCCTCGATAACTTAACCGTCAGGTATATTAGGCAATTCATATCTAGGAGAGCTAGATCTAGCAGGAGCAAAAGCAGGTTCTATCTCAATAGTATCGGCAGTTTCAGAAGCATCACGAGCATTGGCAGTAACTCTAGCAATATGAGCATCAAGGAACACTCCTAGTGGAACATCAGACAACATAGTATCTCTAGCAGTATCAAGCATAGCATCATCAGGCAAAATAGCATCTCTAGCATCATCAGGCAAAGCATTATCAAGCAATAGCATTTCTAGCATCATCAGGCAAAGCAGTATCAAGCATAGCATCTCTAGCAGTATCCGGCATAGCATCAGGCATAGTATGAAGCATAGTATCATCAGGCATAGTATCAAGCATAGCATCTCTAGCAGTAGTATCACAAGCATCATCAAGCCCAGGCGACATATCAAGATTTCTAGAAGGAGGTGATGTCGCAAACTTACTCATAACTGAAGGTGAATCAAGTGCAGAGCTAGATGGCAATTCCTTACCTCCCCTCATAGTTGAGGGCAATACTTTGGTCTTCGGATCCTTCAGATTCTTCATAGTGATCAGCAGATATAAATCCCAAGTGACTCAGAGAATATAGCAATACCTTCCCGGCAACGGCGCCAGAAAAATGCTTGATGTCAACTGTTCTTCCCCTTGCAACGGCACCAGAAAAATGCTAATTGCAATCCCCGGCAACCAAAACTAGAAGAATGTTGTTGACGCCCACCAGCGCATGGGATCATAGCAGTTTTCGAGGGTAGAGTATTCGACACAAATTTTTTGATTCGCACGACGGGAGGTGAGAGAATACTCTGAAGTATTAGCAGTTGCATTGTCAGATTCAACCACACCTGAAAGATTAGTATCTGCGAGCACATTAGTAACATCAAAGTAGCGAGTAACGGCAGTGCAAGGAACAACAGTAGTGATAGCAGTAGCAAGTAGCAACAGTAGCAAGTGACAGTAGCAGTAGGGCAAGACAATAAACAGCAGTAGCAACAGTAGTAGCAGCAGCAGAGCAAGACAAGTAACACGAGTAGCAACAGTAGTAGCAGCAGCAGAGCAAGACAAGTAACAGCAGTAGGACAAACTCGTAGGCAATGGGTCGGTGATTTGTTTGGATGATATTCATCATGCAACAGCTATAACACGGAGAGATATGTGGCTAGCTCCCGTTCGTCAATGTGATGTAGGCATGCATTCCGTGTGTCGTCATACGTGCTTAGGGAAAAGAACTTGCATGACATCTATTGTCCATCCCTCCCGTGGCAGTGGGGTCCAAAAGGAAACTACGAGATATTGAGTTTCTCCTTTCAATAAAGAACCGGACCAACACATTAGCACTCAGTGAACACATGAACTCCTCAAAGTATGGTCATCACCGGGAGTGGTTCCAGTTATTGTCACTTCGGGGTTGCTGGATCATAACACATAGTAGCACTACTGGAATCCAGAAATTTGCCGTCAGCCAGTTCTTTACCGTCTGCTGGCTGACGGCAAAGAACCTCTTTGCCATCAGTTGACACAATACAGACGGCAAAGAACTGACACATGGCAAAAATACTATTTGCCATGTGTGGGTCCTTTGCCGTCTGCCAGCGGACGGCAAAGAGCCCCAGGGCAGACGGCAAAGGGGACGCGTGGGCCCCATGCCTGCCGCGTCCGAAATCCGGGCCCTTTGCCATCCGCGGGCCTTTGCCGTCAGCCGTAAGGACCTTTGCCGTCTGCCTTACGTCCCTTTGCCGTCGGGGGGCGGACGGCAAAGGGGCCTCCCTATAACGGCCGTTACCCCCCACCTCGCTCACTGTCTCTCTCTCTCTCTCTCACCCCGACCACTCTCACCCCTGCCGGCGAGATCCCCTCCCCGCGGCGAGCCTACCCCCCGGCGAGCCCACCCCCCCGGCTACCCCCTTCCCGCGGCGACCCACCCCCGCCCCCTGCCGCCGCCGCCCCCTGCCGCGCGCCGCCCCCTGCCGCCGCCCCCTGTCGCGCGCCGCCCCCTGCCGCCGCCCCCTGCCGCGCGCCGCCCCCTGCCGCCGCCGCCCCCTGCCGCCGCCCCCTGCCGCGCGCTGCCCCCTGCCGCCGCCGCCCCCTGCCGCCGCCCCCTGCAGCTGCCGCCCCCTGCCGCCGCCCCCTGCCGCCGCCGCCCCCTGCGGCGAGCCCCCAGCCGCGCGCCCCCGTGCCGCCGGCGCCCCCTGCCGCCGCCCCCTGCCGGTGAGTTTTTTTTGTTTTTTTTTTAAAAAAGTTAATTACTTTAGTTAGTTTATTAGGTTAGTTTTTTATTATATATAGGGTAATTTAGTTAGTTAGTTAGTTAGTTAGGCTAATTAGGTTAGTTAGTTAGGTTAGAAGAAAAAAAGCAGAAGGAAAAAAAGCAGGAGAAGAAGAAGAAGAAGAAGAAGAAGAAGAGGAGGAGGAGGAGGAGGAGAAAAAAAAAAGAAGAAGAAGAAGAAGAAGAAGAAGAAGAAGAAGAAGAAGAAGAAGAAGAAGAAGAGGAGAGGAGGAGGAGGAGAAAGAGGAGGAGAAAGAAGAAGAAGAAGAAAAAGAAGAAGAAGAAGAAGAAGAAAAATAATAGAAGGAGAAAAAGAGGAGGGGGAGTAGGAGGAGAAAAAAGAAGAAGAAGAAGAAGAAGAAGAAGAAGAAGAAGAAAAAGAGGAGAGAGGAGAAGAAGAAAGAAGAGGAAAAGGGAACCCCGGCACCCCGAAACTGACCCTCGACCCCCGACCCCTGACGCCCGACGCCACTGACCCCCGACCATCGACCTCCGACGCCACTGACCCCCGACCCCCGACCCCCGACGCCAGTGACCCCCGACGCCACTAACCCTCGACCCCCGACGCCACTGCCCCCGACCCAACCCCTCGGCCCACGACTCCCGACCCCCGACGCTCGACGCCACCAACCCCCGACCCCCGAGGCCACTGACACCCGACGTCACTGACCCTGGACCCCCGACGCCACTAACCCTGGACCCCCGACGCCACTAACCCTGGACCCCCGACGCCACTGACCCCCGACCATCGACCTCCGACGCCACTGACCCCCGACCCCCGACCCCCGACGCCACTGACCCCCGACGCCACTAACCCTCGACCCCCGACGCCACTGCCCCCGACCCAGCCCCTCGGCCCACGACTCCCGACCCCCGACGCTCGACGCCACCAACCCCCGACCCCCGAGGCCACTGACACCCGACGCCACTAACCCTGGACCCCCGACGCCACTAACCCTGGACCCCCGACGCCACTGACCCCCGACCACCGATGCCACCGACCCTCGACGGCACTGACTCCCGACGCCACTAAGCCCCGACCCCCGACACCTCTTCTGCCTTCTTTTGAACGAGAAGGTGCTTTTCGGCCTTCCAGAGGCCCACGGGGTCATAGTTTTGAAAATTATGAGTTAGGTCACATATTTTCCGATCATGTTAATTATAAAAACATCGTATTTGTGTTGATCGGGTGAATTTCAATGTGCAGTTGTTCGACGACCTCCACGTGCGTTGGACGTTTGTTGGTGAGCACAAATGACTTCTCCTCCTACCCCCTTAATTTGCTCTGTCCCGGTCTTCGTGCCGATGAAACTTGCTATCTATAGGTTTCTTCAATCATGAGTATGCGTGACCAGTATGCGTCTCCCGTTCGAAAGGGCGACATCTATAAATATGCATTTCTTTGCATATTTATAACCGCCATCCTTTCGAATTGTCCAACATTATCCATGGACAGCCCGAGTATGTGTAGATTTGGTTTGTTTTCCCGTATGCTGTGCTCCGGATCCGATGCGGAATTTCGTCAGTGCCTCCCCTGTTGTTCTCCGGGTACACATCCTCTCTGCTTATTGCCGAGACGTGTATCAGGAGAACAGCGGGGAGGTGCTGCCGAAATTGTGCGTCGCATCTGGAGCAGAGCATGGGAAAACGAACCCAGTCTACACATACTCGGGTGGGATTAGGACCTATCTTTACCTATTAGCGTGTAGGTTGCATGGACGTAATAAAACTGACAAACTTGATTAGCGTATGAATATAGATGATGAATTATGTATTTATTTCTTGTGCCCCCATAGGTAGCTAGGCAACATGAGTGATCGTGCTTGGATGTACACTGGTCACCCTAGTCAGAAAGACATGACCCATGAATGGTTAACAAAAACCAGGGGGTTTGTGAGAGCCGCATTTGCAAATGGCCAGCAAAAAACATGGTGCCCCTGTCCCAACTGCGACAACTGGAAAAAACAGACAGAGTTTGAAATGGGTAAACACTTGCAGAAGTGGGGTTTTACGCCTAATTATACGGTGTGGACTTTTCATGGTGAGTCTGACCAACGTGCCAGAGCTGAGGTGATTCGTCGTCGCACCGACGAGCATGGTACCGGGATTGAAGACATGGTGCAAGACTTTGATGATGCTCGGGATTCGGACGATGAGATGGAGGAATCTGCAAAGGCCTTCTATGAAATGCTGGAGTCTTCAAAACGTCCTCTCCACGAGCAGACTGAGCTTTGTCAGCTGGATGCCATCGCGCAAGTAATGGCTCTGAAGGCTCAATTCAACCTAGGCAGACAATGCTACGACGCGATGATGACGATATTTGGACGCTTTCTACCCAAAGGCCATGTACTGCCTGCAAACCTGTACCAGTCAGAGAAAATCCTCCGTGTACTAAAGATGCCCTATGAGAAGATACATGCCTGTGAGAATGGATGTGCCTTATTTAGGCTTGAGTATGCGGCCTTGAACTATTGCCCCATTTGCAATTCTTCCAGGTATATTGTGGTAGACAACGGCATGGGTGAGAAGAATCAGACCAAAATCCCCATTAGTGTTCTTCGATATCTGCCAATCGTACCAAGACTTCAACGTCTTTTTATGGTCGAAGAGACGGCCAGACAGATGACATGGCACAAATTGGGCAAAAGAACCGAACTAGATGCGGATGGGAACAAGATGCTGGTACACACTTCAGATGGTTTTGCGTGGAGGCACTTCGATGCATTACATAAGGATAAATCGGAAGATCCAAGGCAACCTAGAGTTGCCATCAGCACGGATGGGTTCAATGTGTATGGTATGACGGCAGCACAATACAGTTGTTGGCCTGTATTTGTCATTCCACTAAATTTGCCACCCGGAGAGATTATGAAAAGAAAGAACATTTTCCTGACGTTGATAATTCAAGGGCCCAACTATCCGGGGAAGAATATGAATGTGTACATGCAGCCGCTTAAGGATGAGTTGCAAGAAGCCTGGGATAATGGGATCAAGACCTACGACGCGGCTACCAAAACAAATTTCAAAATGCATGTGTGGTACATGTACTCGACGCATGATTATCCGGCGTTTGCGCTATTCGCTGGCTGGTGTGTGCATGGAAGGTTCCCGTGCACCACATGCAAGGCAGCTCTTCAGTTCCGTTGGCTGCAGGCTGGTCGCAAGTATTCTTGCTTCGACATGCATAGACAATTCCTGGATCCTGACCATAAGTTTAGAAAAGACAAGAAGAATTTCATCAAAGGTAGAGTTGTCAAAAACACTGCACCAGCTGCGTTGACAGGCCAACAGACCCTTGATCAGTTAAACGCTCTCGAGCCCGATCCTTTGCGTCCAGGATACTTCAAAGGGTATAATACGGAACACGCCTGGACTCACAAGTCATGCTTATGGGATCTCCCTTACTTCAAAGACCTCCTTTGCCCACACAACATTGACGTGATGCACATTGAAAAGAATATTGCGGAGGCCATTTTTGGTACATTGTTCGGCATAGAGGGGAAGTCAAAAGATAATCCTAAGGCTAGAATCGACCTGGAGGCTCTATGTGATAGACCGTTGCAAAACTTGCGACAACGGAAAGGAAAGCAAAGCATAGCGAAGCCAAAGGCATGGTTCAATCTTGAAAGGCCAGCTATGAGGGAAATGCTATTGTGGGTGAAAATGCGGTTGATGTTCCCCGATGGGTATGCTGCGAATCTAAAGAGGGGAGCGAGTCTTGAGAAATTGAAAATATTTGGGCTCAAGAGTCATGATTGGCACATATGGATTGAGCGGGTAATGCCGGTGATGTTGCGTGGCTTTATCCCTGAGGATGAATGGATAGTACTGGCAGAGCTGAGCTATTTCTTCCGTTCTCTTTGTGCGAAAGAACTATCGCCTGGCGTGCTAGATGAAATGGAAGAGTTGGCGCCGGAGTTGGTCTGCAAATTAGAAAAGATCTTTCCACCGGGCTTCTTTAATCCAATGCAACATTTGATTTTGCATCTCCCGACCGAGGCAAGAATGGGGGGGCCCGTTCAAAATCGATGGTGCTACTCAACTGAGAGGATGCAGAAGACGCTTCGAGCTAAGTGTAAAAATAAACGTAGAATTGAAGCATCGATGGCCGAGGCATTCATTACTGAGGAGGCGGCAAACTTCGTGACAGCACACTACGAAGCCAAAAATTATCATTTGCATAACCCGAAGCCTCGGTACAATGATGGCGATCGAGAAAAAGTTCGATCCAACCTCAGCCTATTCAAAGGTAAGCTCGCACCATCCGGTGCTTCGAAAGGGAAATCGTTGGATGTCAAAGAATGGCGGACCATTTCATTGTATATCTTCACCAACCTAACAGAAGTGCGGCCGTACATCGAGTAAGTTCTCGGTAATTTATTGTTCCGCAACTTCTAATTGCTTTGAACCACTCTTATTCCCGGATATTTGATATAGTCGATACGTCGCCGAATTCTCGGATGGAGCGGTCATCGAAAAGGATTCCGTCGAAGAGTATGAGCTTCTCGCAAAGCATGGAGGCGACTATCCTGGTTTCATCTCTTGGTTCAAACAAAGGGTAATTAATTACCATTACGGGCCCATTTGACTTATTGGTCTAATTTGCGGCTAATGCATCCATTCTTTCGTATTAAACTTGTAGGCTGATGCAGAGTCTATGGACGCCGAGTTGAGACAAGTCGCTAATGGTTTTGACTATAAGGTCCGTTCATTTGACAAATACAACATCAACGGGTATCACTTTCGTACCTTTGGCAAAGAGCTATCTATGCCCGACCTAAAGACTACAAATTGTTCTGTCTCTGCTATCGGCGAAGGAGACACCGAGTATTATGGAAGGGTTGAAGCAATTTATGAACTTCTATTCTATTGTGAAAACCCACCGACCGTCGTAGTATTCAAATGTTATTGGTTTGAGCCGAGGGAGACTAGAAGGAGTCATGAACATATAGGACTAGTCGAAATCAACCAAAACACCCACTTAGATGTTCCCGATGTCTATATTACGGCTCAACAGGCGACACAAGTTTTCTATCTACCGTGGGCCTGCCAAACTGATCCAAATCTCAAAGGTTGGGATGTCGTTTATGAAGTGCCACCACATTTTAGACCACCTACCCTCAATGAAGAGGATTACGAACCTCACATTAACCCAGACACATATGAAGGAGAATTCTTCCAAGAAACACGTATGTCCAAGAAACGTTCCAAGAACCGCTCTACTTCACCCCAGAACATTGAAGTAGACAGCGACAGTGAATCCGTCTTAACCCCTGAGCCCGAACAGGAAGAGCTGGAAGAAGAAGAGGTTACTGCTGCGGATGACCTGTCACTTCTTGACCGATTACATAATGGTGGCCTTCCACATGTTCTTCTAGATAGTGATGATGATGATGCATTTATTGATGATAGTGATGATCATGATGCATTTATTGACCCCGAAGCATATATAGACGAGGACGATTGTTATTAGTTCATGTCAGGTATTCAACTATTATACTATATATAAATTTTGAGTTCATGTTAGGTATTCAATTTTTATTAGTCATGTTGGTATTTATGTTGTACTAATTTCATTTACTCTTTGTCATGACAGGTGTTGAAAGATGGTGGGAAAGGGTCGAAAGCATGCCGCGGCTGCTTCTTCGTCGGCGGGTGATGGGATGGGTACTTCCATTCCTGCCTCGCCTCTTCGGAGAGTGTTGCTCTCTACTATGCAAGGAGCGGCCCCCGTGAGAGGAGGTCGACCACCCGCGAAGCCGAGAGGCACTAAAGGTACACGTTGTATTCATGTTGGTATTTATGTTGTACTCATGTTGTATGCATATTGGTATTTTATTACTCATGTTGGTATTTATGTTGTACTAAAGGTACACGTGGCCGCGGGAGAGGTAGGGCTACACGGTCTCCGCCACCACCCCAAGCTGATTCACCTGAGCACAGGAGGACTTCTAGGGTGGATTCGTCTGAGGTGGAGGCTACACGGTCTCCGGTTCACGAGCCTCGGGTCGACGAGCCTCAGGTCGACGAGCCTTTGGCCCACGAGACTCGTGTCCCAGAGGCTTCCTTCCACACGACTGCGGAGCACAGCAGGGATGAGGGTACGTCCCAAGAGACCCAGTGGGATACCTGGCCTGAGCCAACTGGCCATGCTGGTAGCGACGAGGAGCTGGGTGAGGGGGATACCCAGTGGGATACCGTCTACCAGCGTGGTAGTTCGGGGCTCCCGCTCGTGCCAGCGACCCCCGACCAGAGGTCGTCGATTAGGCCAAATGGGGACAAGTAAGTTAATTTACTCTTATTTAACCTTTTGCCTTCGCGTTTTCTCAAATATCTAACGTTTTGGCTTCAATTTGTCATACTGTAGGGGTTGGATTGTTGCCAAGGGTGTCCGCAAGCCCAACAGCGTCCTCGGTGTTCTTTGCCGTCAAAACTTCCCAGGGTTTGTTACGTTGCCCGGTCGGGAGCGAGAGGTAGGGATGACCTGGGAGCACTACTTGGGTGCCCCGGCCCCGCCGGAGGTGGAGATCGACGGTGTTTTGTGTGACACGAGGGCGGACATGGTGATCCGAAAGTTTTGGGTAATTTCTCTTTCACACAATTATAAATTAACCATAGCTATTTATTGTACTAATCGGTGTTGTCTCGTTTGCAGACCTTCTACAGGTGTGAGGAGGGATACGAGGACGACGCGGCAAAGGTTATCGAAACCGAATGTCGCCGCCTACTTCAAAACTTTCGGCACGAGGCTCGGGTGCAGGCTGTTCGAGACTACTATGCCACGCGGCTTATTAGGATTGATAAGGCGAAGTGCCGTGATGCTAAGATGGAGAAGGAGCATTACATGAAGGTAATTACATATTATTAAGGCTTTGTAGTTAGTTTCCTTGATTTGGTTCTTACGCACTCAATTTTCTCTTTATTAACTTAGGTGCCCCCGAGATGGTGTGTGGATAAGATGGATTGTTGGGAGGCCTTGGTGGACCAGTGGTGCTCCGAAACGTGGGAGACCAGCCACAACAACGCCAAGGAGAGGCGTGGCAAAATGGTTGGCGTGCCACACCATCAAGGGAGCGTCAACTTAATCCAATTTGGCGAGAACTGGGTATGTGGTTTGCTTCATGCCTCATGCAATTCATTCTTAATGCTATCTTGAGCCCTTTACCAATACAATTTTCTGCTCTCTCTCTTTTAGGCGCGTCACAATAAGACGGAGGCGCCACAGATGTACGACCTTTATGCGATGGCCCATACTGCCTCGTACAAGAAGGTCAAGGCATTCTCTCAGTCTGACCTCGAGCATCCAGAAAACTTCACCAACATCTCCTCCCACAACAAGCTCGTGAAGTACAGAGATCACGGGAAGGCGAGGAAAGGGGAGGACTTTAACCCGAGCGAGGAGCCTATTGATCCAGAGCTGGTGATGATAGCTGGCAATGGGAGGCCCCATGGCTCGCTCGCCATTGGAGACGGCCTTATACGTTGTCCTAGCACTCTCCGGCAGATAAAGGCACGCCAAACGAGCTCTTGTCCGGAGATAACACGTCGTCCACGGCCAGTCGAGCTCGCCATCGAGGTTAGTTTAATGGACTCAACTATCTTTCCGCATTATGTTGTGCGTTGGAACCAATATGATTACATTGCTAACAATGAGTTGTGTTGCAGGGTGCTATTCAGAAAGAGAGAGCGGCAATGCAGGCGGCTATGGCGGAGAAGGATAAGGAAATTAGGGAGCTGGAGGAGAGGACGACTGCATTGGTGGAGGCGGAGAGGGCACGGAATGAAGCGTCTACCAGGGCCATATACGAGCTCTTCGTGGTAAGTTTCTTCTTCATGTTATTTCAAATCTTGCATTTGAATGTCCGTTTCATTAATAAATAAAAAGTTTGACTTGTCGAAACCAAATGTACAGTCTATGTGCGAGAAGAACGGCCAAGTCCCTCCACCGATGCCAGTCATTAACGTGGCGGGGACGGTGAGTTTCATTTCAGTGGAGTGATCTTAAGAGTGTCCTCATCCTAACTACACATTGCAAACGATGTTTGGTGCAGAATATGTCCCGAAACGCATCGCACGACCCTTCTACAGTCGAGCCTTCTCCAGGGCGGCCTTCTCCAGGTGAAACAAGCCAGAGCCACCGTGCTTCACCCTAACTTAGGTATGTTATTTCTAGTGTTTTAATAAAAAATAGCTAGACTTCCATCTAATGACATAATTAGCTTAGTTAGCTGCAAAATAGCTAGACTTCCATCTAATGACATAATTAGCTTAGTTAGCTCCAAGAAGGAGGAGAGGGAGGAGGAGAAGAAGAAGGGGACAAAAGGATAAGAAGAAGAAGGAGAAGAAGGAGGAGAGGGAGGAGGAGAAGAAGAAGGGGACAAAAGGATAAGAAGAAGGAGAAGAAGAAGGAGAAGGAGCTCCCGCTCCTTCTCCTTCTTATTCTCCTTCTTCTTCTCCTTCTTCTCCTTCTCCTCTTCCTTCTCCTTCTCCTCCTCCTCCTCCTCCTCCTCCTTTTTCTTCTTCTTCTCATCTTCCTCCTCCTCCTCCTTCTTTTACTTCTTCTTCTCTTTCTCTTCTCCTATAGTTAGCTAGGGTTCCACCTAAATGACATAATTAGCTTAGTTAGCTCCAAAATGGCCTATTTAATAATAAATGACCTATACTTAGCTAATTATCCTCGAAATGACATAATTAGCTCCAAAAAGGCATTCTTAGCCAATTTAGCCCGAAGAAGGGGACAAGAATAGAAAAAGAGGAAAATGAAAGCAAGGAAGAGGAAAAAGGAGAAGAAGAAGGAGGAGAGGGAGGAGGAGAAGAAGAAGGGGACAAAAGGATAAGAAGAAGAAGGAGAAGAAGGAGAAGGAGAAGGAGAAGGAGCTCCCGCTCCTTCTCCTTCTCCTTCTCCTTCTTCTTCTCCTTCTTCTCCTTCTCCTCTTCCTTCTCCTTCTCCTCCTCCTCCTCCTCCTCCTTTTTCTTATTCTTCTCCTCTTCCTCCTCCTCCTCCTTCTTTTACTTCTTCTTCTCTTTCTCTTCTCCTATAGTTAGCTAGGGTTCCACCTAAATGACATAATTAGCTTAGTTAGCTCCTAAATGGCCTATTTAATAAAAAATGACCTATACTTAGCTAATTATCCTCGAAATGACATAATTAGCTCCAAAAAGGCATTCTTAGCCAATTTAGCCCGAAGAAGGGGACAAGAATAGAAAAAGAGGAAAATGAAAGCAAGGAAGAGGAAAAAGGAGAAGAAGAAGGAGGAGAGGGAGGAGGAGAAGAAGAAGGGGACAAAAGGATAAGAAGAAGAAGGAGAAGAAGGAGAAGGAGAAGGAGAAGGAGCTCCCGCTCCTTCTCCTTCTCCTTCTCCTTCTTCTTCTCCTTCTTCCCCTTCTTCTCCTTCTCCTCTTCCTTCTCCTTCTCCTCCTCCTCCTCCTCCTCCTTTTTCTTCTTCTTCTCCACTTCCTCCTCCTCCTCCTTCTTTTATTTCTTCTTCTCTTTCTCTTCTCCTATAGTTAGCTAGGGTTCCACCTAAATGACATAATTAGCTTAGTTAGCTCCAAAATGGCCTATTTAATAATAAATGACCTATACTTAGCTAATTATCCTCGAAATGACATAATTAGCTCCAAAAAGGCATTCTTAGCCAATTTAGCCCGAAGAAGGGGACAAGAATAGAAAAAGAGGAAAATGAAAGCAAGGAAGAGGAAAAAGGAAAAGAAGAAGGAGGAGAGGGAGGAGGAGAAGAAGAAGGGGACAAAAGGATAAGAAGAAGAAGGAGAAGAAGGAGAAGGAGAAGGAGAAGGAGCTCCCGCTCCTTCTCCTTCTCCTTCTCCTTCTTCTTCTTCTTCTTCTCCTTCTTCTCCTTCTCCTCTTCCTTCTCCTTCTCCTCCTCCTCCTCCTCCTCCTTTTTCTTCTTCTTCTCATC
This sequence comes from Hordeum vulgare subsp. vulgare, assembly GCF_904849725.1. Classification (NCBI taxonomy): domain Eukaryota; kingdom Viridiplantae; phylum Streptophyta; class Magnoliopsida; order Poales; family Poaceae; genus Hordeum; species Hordeum vulgare. The sequence continues at coordinate 191,064,935 of NC_058521.1, forward strand.
TTCCTCCTCCTCCTCCTTCTTTTACTTCTTCTTCTCTTTCTCTTCTCCTATAGTTAGCTAGGGTTCCACCTAAATGACATAATTAGCTTAGTTAGCTCCAAAATGGATTATTTAATAATAAATGACCTATACTTAGCTAATTATCCTCGAAATGACATAATTAGCTCCAAAAAGGCATTCTTAGCCAATTTAGCCTGAAGAAGGGGACAAGAATAGAAAAAGAGGAAAATGAAAGCAAGGAAGAGGAAAAAGGAGAAGAAGAAGGAGGAGAGGGAGGAGGAGAAGAAGAAGGGGACAAAAGGATAAGAAGAAGAAGGAGAAGAAGGAGAAGGAGAAGGAGAAGGAGCTCCCGCTCCTTCTCCTTCTCCTTCTCCTTCTTCTTCTCCTTCTTCTCCTTCTCCTCTTCCTTCTCCTTCTCCTCCTCCTCCTCCTCCTCCTTTTTCTTATTCTTCTCCTCTTCCTCCTCCTCCTCCTTCTTTTACTTCTTCTTCTCTTTCTCTTCTCCTATAGTTAGCTAGGGTTCCACCTAAATGACATAATTAGCTTAGTTAGCTCCAAAATGGCCTATTTAATAATAAATGACCTATACTTAGCTAATTATCCTCGAAATGACATAATTAGCTCCAAAAAGGCATTCTTAGCCAATTTAGCCCGAAGAAGGGGACAAGAATAGAAAAAGAGGAAAATGAAAGCAAGGAAGAGGAAAAAGGAGAAGAAGAAGGAGGAGAGGGAGGAGGAGAAGAAGAAGGGGACAAAAGGATAAGAAGAAGAAGGAGAAGAAGGAGAAGGAGAAGGAGAAGGAGCTCCCGCTCCTTCTCCTTCTCCTTCTCCTTCTTCTTCTCCTTCTTCTCCTTCTCCTCTTCCTTCTCCTTCTCCTCCTCCTCCTCCTCCTCCTTTTTCTTCTTCTTCTCCTCTTCCTCCTCCTCCTCCTTCTTTTACTTCTTCTTCTCTTTCTCTTCTCCTATAGTTAGCTAGGGTTCCACCTAAATGACATAATTAGCTTAGTTAGCTCCTAAATGGCCTATTTAATAAAAAATGACCTATACTTAGCTAATTATCCTCGAAATGACATAATTAGCTCCAAAAAGGCATTCTTAGCCAATTTAGCCCGAAGAAGGGGACAAGAATAGAAAAAGAGGAAAATGAAAGCAAGGAAGAGGAAAAAGGAGAAGAAGAAGGAGGAGAGGGAGGAGGAGAAGAAGAAGGGGACAAAAGGATAAGAAGAAGAAGGAGAAGAAGGAGAAGGAGAAGGAGAAGGAGCTCCCGCTCCTTCTCCTTCTCCTTCTCCTTCTTCTTCTCCTTCTTCCCCTTCTTCTCCTTCTCCTCTTCCTTCTCCTTCTCCTCCTCCTCCTCCTCCTCCTTTTTCTTCTTCTTCTCCTCTTCCTCCTCCTCCTCCTTCTTTTATTTCTTCTTCTCTTTCTCTTCTCCTATAGTTAGCTAGGGTTCCACCTAAATGACATAATTAGCTTAGTTAGCTCCAAAATGGCCTATTTAATAATAAATGACCTATACTTAGCTAATTATCCTCGAAATGACATAATTAGCTCCAAAAAGGCATTCTTAGCCAATTTAGCCCGAAGAAGGGGACAAGAATAGAAAAAGACGAAAATGAAAGCAAGGAAGAGGAAAAAGGAAAAGAAGAAGGAGGAGAGGGAGGAGGAGAAGAAGAAGGGGACAAAAGGATAAGAAGAAGAAGGAGAAGAAGGAGAAGGAGAAGGAGAAGGAGCTCCCGCTCCTTCTCCTTCTCCTTCTCCTTCTTCTTCTCCTTCTTCCCCTTCTTCTCCTTCTCCTCTTCCTTCTCCTTCTCCTCCTCCTCCTCCTCCTCCTTTTTCTTCTTCTTCTCCTCTTCCTCCTCCTCCTCCTTCTTTTATTTCTTCTTCTCTTTCTCTTCTCCTATAGTTAGCTAGGGTTCCACCTAAATGACATAATTAGCTTAGTTAGCTCCAAAATGGCCTATTTAATAATAAATGACCTATACTTAGCTAATTATCCTCGAAATGACATAATTAGCTCCAAAAAGGCATTCTTAGCCAATTTAGCCCGAAGAAGGGGACAAGAATAGAAAAAGAGGAAAATGAAAGCAAGGAAGAGGAAAAAGGAAAAGAAGAAGGAGGAGAGGGAGGAGGAGAAGAAGAAGGGGACAAAAGGATAAGAAGAAGAAGGAGAAGAAGGAGAAGGAGAAGGAGAAGGAGCTCCCGCTCCTTCTCCTTCTCCTTCTCCTTCTTCTTCTCCTTCTTCCCCTTCTTCTCCTTCTCCTCTTCCTTCTCCTTCTCCTCCTCCTCCTCCTCCTCCTTTTTCTTCTTCTTCTCCTCTTCCTCCTCCTCCTCCTTCTTTTACTTCTTCTTCTCTTTCTCTTCTCCTATAGTTAGCTAGGGTTCCACCTAAATGACATAATTAGCTTAGTTAGCTCCTAAATGGTCTATACTTAGCTAATTTCTCTCCGAAATAACCTATATATACACTACTTCATCTAGTATTATTTTTCTAACTTTCTTATTTGTCATTTTGCAGATTACCTTCACTTCATGGGAAGCTTGGTTGATGGAATGCTTGAAGACGATTTCTTGTACCATGTGTTGTATTGAAACTATTGTAGTATATGAAACTTTGTATGCACGTGGATGAAACTAGTGTAATATATGGTTTGGTACGGATGTAACTTCCATAATATGTATGCACTATGGATGAGAGTTATTTTAATATGGTTATGAGTACGGAAAGATATTTATTTATGTCAAATATATATATATCCTGATTATTGTTAAAAATGCTGGATATAACAAAAAACAAATAAAAAAGGGGCTGGTTCCCCTCTTTGCCGTCTGCCCCCGCATGGCAAAGGGGGGGAGGCAGACGGCAAAGGGGGGAATCTGCCCCCCTCTCTCCCCTCTTTGCCGTCTGCCTCCACATGGCAAAGGGCGGGAGGCAGACGGCAAAGGGGGGAATCTGCCCCCCCTCTCTCCCCTCTTTGCCGTCTGCCACCACATGGCAAAGGGGGGGAGGCAGACGGCAAAGGGGGGAATCTGCCCCCCTCTCTCCCCTCTTTGCCGTCTGCCACCACATGGCAAAGGGGGGGAGGCAGACGGCAAAGGGGGGAGGCCTCCGTTAACACTTAACGGGGACGTTGCAATATATGCCGTCCCACTTATTTTGCCGTCCGCCCCCTCATGGCAAAGATTCTTTGCCGTCCGCTTTGTGAAAGCAGACGGCAAAGAGCCTCTTCACCGGATTTTTTTTTACCGTCTACTTTGCCGTCTGCTGACCGACGGCAAATCCTTTGCCGTCCGTGGTAGCCACCTTTGCCGTCCGCCTTGGCAGACGGCAAATTTCTGAATTTCAGTAGTGTAGGTAACTACAACTTGCAAGATCGGACCTAAAACACACATATATTGGTGACAACATAATAATTTCAGATCTAAAATCAGGGCACTCGGGCCCTAGTGACAAGCATTAAGCATGGCAAAGTAGTAGCAACATCAATCTCAGAACATAGTGGATACTAGGGATCAATCCCCATCAAAACTAACTCGATTACATGATAGATCTCATCCTACTCATCACCGCCCAGCGAGCCTACGAATAGATTACTCACGAATGACGAAGAGCTTCATGGAATTGGAGAGGGAAGAAGGTTGATGATGACGATGGCGATGATTTCCCCTCTCCGGAGCCCAAGACGGACTCCAGATCTGCCCTCCAGATGAAGAACAGGTGCCTCCAGATCGCAAACACGACGAAAACTTCTCTTTTTATTTTTTCTAGGACGAAAGGGGACTTATAGACCTGAGGTTGGGGGCGGCATAGCCGTGTGGGCCCCACAAGCCTGCCCACCTCCACTAGGGGGTGGTGGCGGAGCCAGGGCTTGTGGCCCACTGGCCCACCCCCTCAGGTGGAACTTGGCGCATATATTTTTTATATTTTCCAAAACTGCTCCCCGTAGATTTTCAGGACGTTTGGAGAACTTTGATTTCTGCACAAAAATAACACCAAGGCAATTCGGCTGAAAATAGCGTCAGTCCAGGTTAGTTCCATTCAAATCATGCAAATTAGAGTCCAAAACAAGGGCAAAAGAGTTTGGAAAAGTAGATACGATGGAGACGTATCACCTACCAATATTCCCAATTCTCTCACATGCAATACATGAGAGGAGAAACTTAGGTGCATCCTTGAAGAGAGTAGGTCAAGAAAAAACTGATTCTAATTCCTTGTGTGCAGTTCTATCTTCAGCTTGGTGTCCTCTATTTGCAAAAGAGTGGCACCTCCTCAAGATATATCCTTGTTCATGCTCAGGTATACAATGTCTTATAAAACCATCTACCCTTATATATAAATGGGGGCCATCCAAAATGTTTTTCCTTTGAAGATAGGTATAGTTAGGTGGTTTATATCTGTAGCAACCCCACCCGAAAGGTCAAGTTTCTCTGTATCTCTGCATCCCTAAATTGTCCTAGCACACACAGTATATCAATGTGTATATCGAATTTCAATCACAATGCTTTTTTTGACTAGGATCTGTAGGGAAAACCCCCACAACATTTAATTTTATTTCAAAGAAAGGATATTTACAGGTGTTACAAGGGGTAACAAGGGGTAAAAATAAAGTTAAAATTATAGGTATTTGCATATCAGTAATCAAGGGGGTAAGTATGTGATCCAATTCTAGAGGTCATCCTTGAAGGCTGACTTAATTCTGTGCTGGATGAGAAAACTATCAAGGACAAATGTTGCTCTCCACGTGTATAAATTGGGTCTTTCATGCCTGAAGACTTTTGCATTCCTGATTATCCAAATTGTCCAACAAGCAAGGAACATCACTTCAGAGAAGAACGACATCTTGAATTATCTCCTTGCATTGATGGTAACTTCTGCCATAGTATTCCCTTGTGACCAGTCAATCTGCAAGTAATTCTAGGATCTAACACTGAAGTGACACTCAAAGAAAAGATGATCCCTGGAATCCATGAAAAGTCCTTGATTTTCATTGTGCAACAGGACCTCCAAATCCAAGATAGCAAAGAATTAAAAGTAAGATTGAAGTGCATACTCGTATAGAAACACTTGGGCTTGAACTGTTTGGAAGAACCATGCAACCACCAAGAATCCTTAAGATATGCATCTCTTCCATGGGCCCCAATCAGATTTTGCAAGTCCAAATAATCCTCGTAGGCTTGCTCGGACAATGGTAGCTGGAATGGATCCACCGGTTGGTGCACAATGAAAACTTCCTTGGCAGACATCCATGGGTCTTTCACACAAGAAAAGACCCTAGGGAACCTTGATCCAAAGTGGCAACATTACCACCAATTTTCCAATGATCTGACCGAAAGAGAACAGTGTCCCTAGCATTTATTGTTACCCATGTTGACGACCTGAATTGAGTCAGAACTTTGCAAATATCCTTCCACCAGAATGATCCACAATACCTAGTTGTTTGTGGGACTCTTTCATGATAATAAGTGTCCCAAATCAGGGATACCCATGGAACATCTATTTTGTTGAGGAAGTGATTTGCATGCTTTAGCAGTAATGCCACATTCTGGATTCCTAGATTCATGATTCCAAGTCCTCCCTTAGCTTTGGGTCTGCAAACCAAGTCCCAGGCAGCAAGAGCCGGAGCAGGTTCATCCTTATGTTTCCTCCAAAGGCACTCTCTCTTAATTCTCTCAAGCTATTTAAGGATTCGAGGAGGGATAGCTAAGCAACTTAAGAAGAACATTGGAAGTGAAGACAAAACAAAATTAAGGAATTGCAACCTTTCCCTAGGTTAAGGAAAGCAGAGCTGGCAGTCATTCTCCTTTCCATGCAGTCAACCAGTGGCATGAAATCCACCATCTTTGGTCTAGTGGTCTCCAAGGGAGCCCTAATTAAGTAAAGTGCATTTTACCCAATTGACATGCAAAAGTTTCAGCAAATTCCTTTATGGTCTCATCACCAACCTTTTACATCAAGCCCAGTAGACTGAGAAAAAATCTTGAGCATGTCCTTGAGAGCAAGTATTTGCACCTTATCAGCACACAGAATGATGAGAGTATCATCAACATATTGAACAATAGGATAGTCCTCGTCATGGCATGCAATTGGCAGTCGCAAAATCCCTCTAGCATGCATATCATTAACGACTGATTACAAGAGATCAACAGAAGTTACAAATAGCAGAGGGGAAACATGATCTCCCTTCCTGACCCCTTTTCTGCAAACAAAATTTGTGCCACGACCCCATTAAGCGGTACTGAAGAGGTACCAGTAGTTAAAAGTTGTTTCATCCAATAAATCCACTTGTCACTAAAACCATTGAACCTCAATATTTGCACAATTGCCTCATGCTCCAAACAATCAAATACTTTCTCAAAATCTAATTTCAAGATAACAATAGTCCTCTTGGATTGGTGATATTGATGCAAATATTCAAAGGCCGATCCAATGCACTCTTGAATAGTTCTGGCCTTGATGAAGCCATATTGGTTCTTATGGATGCACTTCATAATTACTTTCTGGAGTCTATTTGCCAACAATTTTGAAAGACACTTCAAACCCATGCAAGTGAGGGAGATTTTTTGGAACTAAGGTGATGTAGGATCCATTAATCTTTTTAAGAGCAGTAGTGCCATCATAGAATGATTGAGCTAGATCATAAAAGTCTTCACATATAATGTGCCAACACTTTTTCGAAGAAAAGACCATTGGGTTCATCTGGCCTAGGAGCCATATCAATGTCATATGTTTGACAATGTCATCCATTTCCTCCTTCTCAAAGGTTTTAGTCAACTCTTCAAGACCTTCGATGGGTGCTAGCAAAGATGCCAGATCAAATCTCATTACAATGCCCCTGGACACTCCCATAATATTTTTGAAACAAGTCCAAATGACCCCTTCCATTCATGAATGCTCAGTGATTACAGATCCATCTGACAATTTCAGAATAGGTATGGAGTTTCTTTTGTGCCTTTCAGTGGTTATTGCCTGGAAGAAATTGGTATTTTCGCCCCCTCCAGTTTGATATATCTGATAGTGCATTGCTTCTTCTAGTATAGAAATTGCCAATGGAGGAACTTTTCCACATGGAGTTTTACAATCTTTCTAAAATCGAACTCAGGCCTAAATAGAGGCCTGAGCTCCTCAAAATTATCAAAAAGAAGGATTACTTGGTTGCATTTAGAAACAAGACTTTTAAGTTTGGAGACACTGAGCTGCTACTTTTTGAGTTCCATTCTCATTCTCTTGAACTTTTCAGCAATTCTGGCAGTGATATGGACCTTTGTTGACTGCTTCTTCCAAGATTGTTCCATACATTGCATAAAACCATCCAATTACAAACAATAATTCTCAAACATATAAATATTAGACTTAGGAATAAAAATGTGGTTCTAATCATGCAAGGTTCATGATCCGATGCAGTCTTAGCTAATGGCAGCATTTTAGTCATAGGGTATGTAGAGATCCAATCAGAAGAGGTAAAAAAACCAGTCTAGCTGTTCTAGGAGTGGATTGTCCTGCATATTTGACCAAGTATATGACCTTCCTTTTAAGGGCAATTCCAGCAGTCCCGAATGGCCAATAATTTCATTAAAAATGAACATATCATTTGAATCACCCCAAGAAAATTTGTGTTATCTATGGACCTAATAAAATTTAAATCACCAACCAAAAGCCAATGCTCTCCCAGTGGTATCTACAAGTTATAAAGCCAGCTCACAAAATGGTCCCTAAGTTCACCTTGCTCATTATTTTTCCTAGATGTGAACTAAACTACCACAGCAAACTGATTGACTTCCAATAGAGATCCAGCAAAAAGAGAGGAATTCTAGACCACAATAATCCCCCAGAGGCTCCCACGGAAGGAGAAAATAGCAAAACAATCAAATTTCCTTGGGCAGAAATTTTTGATTTGTTTACTGTCAAATGAAGTGCACTTAGTTTCCTACAAGCATGCAATAGCACACTGACTTTCTTCCAATTTCTGCTTGACAACCCTTTGCCTAGGCCCAAAATTTAAGCCCCTAACATTCCAGCTTCTACTTGAGCTATTCTGCTCAATTCCCACAAATCCTGTTGACACTCAATGTCAAAGGCACACCCAAAAGTAGCACAAGTTTTTGAGATATTACATAGGACAAGTACCACATGTAAATACTATAGTTGTTACATGTAGAGGCAAATTTAGAGGCTAGCCAAACCCATATAGAAATAAGGAGACTAATCATAACAGATGAGCTGCTAATATCGTGAAGTCTCCCAATTGGTGTTGCTGGTGGAGCTGTGTCCAGAGGTGTAGAATGACCCATTCTCCTTGATGGGCTGAAAACAGCTTGGACTTGGGCTTCTTCTTCTTTGGCTCAGTGACCAATTCATGAAATGTGGGCTTGAAACCATCGAGCATCACAGAACCTCTTGTGCAAGGCCTGACTGTAGTTTCAAGAACCGGAGTTGGCGCCAAAGATTATTTTGGCCTACCCACCTTCCTAGGGGTAGTGTTAGGCGGCAGATCATGATTGTTCGCCATGGCAGGGAAAAGAGGACGAGCAATTGGTTCCTTCACCACTGGAACTGTTTGTGGCTGCTGCTCTGCCCGGGACTCCTGCTCAGTCCATGTTAGTAATGGAGCATGAACTTCAAAAGCTAGCTCCTAGGACCTCTTAGATAGAATCACATTAGAGATAGGCCAATTAGGAACTGCAGTTGATAATTCAAAAGTAGCATGACAATTTAACAGGTTTTCAAAGGTCCTTCTCCAAACCATCTCTAGCAGCAGGGGAGGCCCAATGGGGACCCTAACTTCATATATTGGGAGAGGTGCTTCAATCGCCGGCTGATAAACAACCATCACCCAATTGCTGCTATCATCCAGATCCAACGGTTGTGGCTCCTCCACCTGAAATTCTTCCTCTAGATCAACTAGAGGCACCTGTGGTCGGCAACCTCAAAGCTTGAATGGTTAGAAACATCCAGAACCATCGACTCCTGGTCTTGCTCAATTTCCAATTCAGCTTCCGAAGCAGCATTCCAATTGACCCATCCTCCATAATCGACCAAATTTTCTTGAATGGTTGGCTCTGGCTCCGGTGGCACATCATTCAACCGCAAAGCAGGGTACGGAGGTTGGATAAAAGGCGGCAAATCAGGAACAACACTCCTCGCATCAGATGAGTGTGTCCATTGATGGGCATCCAATCCTCATCTTGCGGCATTTGCTCTACAAAATTTGCACCCATTATAAAACGGGTACAGTCCAAGAGACTTGCACACCACCCTAGTCAGCATAGTCCGTGAAAACCACATCCCACGGGACCAAGATATCCTCTGGGAAAGAAGCAAAGACGGAAGATCTCACCAGGTATGGATCTTAGCTATTCTAGTGATCAAACTTCCCAAAAGTATTGACAACAACTTTAATATTTTAAGTGTTCCGAAGATCCAAAGGAATTCCAAGAAACTTGAGCAACCCCTATCGATAACCCCGAGCCCCTCAAAAACCCGGTCCCTAATCATGCTTCATGAATCAAACAAAACGATCGTTACCTAGCGGTTGTGGCACCATTTGAAGAAGGATAAATTTGGACGCCGCATCCCTTAGCTCAAATAACCCCACTGAGTTGATTCATGGCTGAACAGAGTCAACAGCAAAACCCTGGCCTACTAGCCAGTCTGCGACTTCTTCTCGGGCATGACCTAACTGAGCCAGCAAAGGAATCGGCATTACCTCTATGAGCATGAAATCCTCATGCCGCTGCACATTTGGAGTGTACGGCGATACAAAGGTCCTAGGCAGACGAGTATCGCTACCATCGTCAACGTGGTGGCCAGCTGGCAAAGACCACATTGGTTCCAATGGTAAGTTCGCCATTGACGCTGCTAGAGGTGGTGGAGTGTTGGATGGAGGAGGTGGAGTCTCCGGCGGCACTACGGATAAAGTCTTGAGACCAGGGATGACGGGACTCGACAGAGAGATAAATGTGGAAGCGGAAGCAGAGTCTATGGTTAAATATCTGTCAGAGATATCCATGCAACCAATAATGTCCTCCGGAGAAGACGTCACGTTTCCAGATTCAAACCAACCCCAATTCCATCACAAAGTTATTACAATCTCTCCTGTTATGGCCCACTCTAGAACACCCAATACATCGCAAAGGAGAGGTGTAATCTTTTGAAAAATGACCCATCTTGAGACATAACCGACACGTAAAGATCTTGTCCACCATATCATCAATCATATTTGAAAATTTAGCATCTTCAATTTCCTTTGTTTGAAACACTTCATCACCTGCAACCAAAGTTGATGGGCCTTGCTGAGATGGCCTTTGGACCAAGCCTTCCAAATTTTCAATCGCGGAATTTCCGCCCGAAGATGATGCCGCGTGATCTTCTGAAGCAGCCAGATCCTGCACCGTGCCAAACGAGATCGCCGAAAATGTCTCCGTCCATTGAAGGTTCACCTGCGGCCTTGCATGAATAACCACTCATTTGTTCCTTGGGATTAAATAACCTACCACCTCAGTAGTGGTGATGCAGTCTTGCATACCCGAAGTCCAATAAGCCGACCAAACAAGATAATCTTTCCATGTCACAAATGATATCTTGTTCGTGATGGAGTGATCCTTCTTCATAGAAGACTTCTGAGGTTTTGATCCCATGGCCAGAACACCAAGAGCCGCACGCCGTTTGGATGGGATAACAAGCACCTTTTGCACATCACATTCAATTTTCCAAAGCTTGAACTCTCGACGCCAATTTGGACCACCATTGCTCCAAAATGGAGGGAACATTTGAATAGAACACACAAAAAATATGGCATATTGAGAACCATCATACCTATTGGTTTTCATGAGACTTGCAAACCAAAAACTTTATCATGAATGGAGAAATCCAGGAACTCAATCGCCAATCTGCCAATTGCTACCTCCAAAGCAGCCGCCACAGAATCCTCTGTGAGACAGAAATCATGCTTGCTGAAAGACAAGACCATTAGAACGAAAGACCGCCTCTTGAAAAGCCAAACCAAAGGTAGATCCACCATGAGAACCCATATGAGATGGGTATGCACGCGTAGTTCTAGAGACGCTGAAGAAATCCAAAGGAGAGTGTGGGGACCCCGACTTATGAGTCGAGATTGCCAAAGGAACGTTCTCAGTGATCCGAGAGATCAATGCTCACCAAACACACAAAAACTGAATAACAAGAGTCTTACATCCATACATACCGTTTGATACAATAAATGACCTTTGCGGTCAAGTCTTACATATATAGGGCCTTGAAGGCTAACACACCAAACTTAACCAATAGCAGAAATATTGGTCGAAAGCGTGAACCCATGCCATCATCCTTAACGTACAGGCATTCTGACTGGGAAGCATCCTAGCTCGCAGGAACGTCACCAAGGTGCACTTCACCATTTCCTGTTCTCTCATACCCGGTCAATGAAATAACCAGTGGAAAACCAATGAGTACTTTGAATGTACTCACAAACAACCCATGATATGGATAATGCAGTTGATATGATAATAAGTAATATGCAGCCTTTGCGGAAACATGTTTTGATTGTAAATAAACATGATCAATTTCTTGAATGGACATGCATCATAAGCTAGATGGTATTTGGAAGAACAAGTCACGGATATCGACATATCTGTTCAGGGTTGAACACCACAGGTTCACCCTATATGCCAAGTCACCGAACTTTTCATATCATCTTCCTTAGACAACCCCTTAAACACACACACACACACACACACACTTGGTTTTTGCGGAAACGACTGGACGTAGTTTAAGAAGGATTACCCAACTATCCTTGACCGTGGACACGGCTATTCGAATAGTTTTGCACTCTAAAGAGGTTGTACGTTGTACCCACGAGATCCGTGAAACTTCTGTGTCATCCGCGACTCGCGGTATATAACATACCCAAGGTAAGTACCCAATCATTTTCTTTCCCCTGACGTCACTAGACAAAGAGTCCACTCGATTGGTACCCAGCCCACATGATGTACGTCTTACAAGCACTGACTTTAGACCGGATGATCCATGCGGGGACCAACGGTGTGCCCGAAACACGTAAAAATGGCATAGTCGACCTACCTGGTACGACCCCGTCACGAGAGTGACCACATATCACTCCCGCCTCTACTAATGTGGCCTCTTTGCTAGTACCGACCAAAGTAATCAACAAAGCCCGGTACCATAAAGGGGTATCGTGGTCACACGTGTAAGGTTGGGACGGTCAACACATCATAAATCTAATCCCATTTCCGAAACCACTCACACAAAATATTTCCCCGGCGCACCACTTCTTTAACAAGTGGTCACATAACTCAACATCATCTCCCTCGGACATTAGTGGCACCCGACGGGGTTTTCGTAAAACCTTTGATATCAACTCTGTGTTACCATCATTAGGCACATGCTCTTACTATGGGTAGCACTACTGTCTACTTATCAACATGTTATCAGTGTGACCCTCATAGATGGTAAGGTCATGCTCAATTCAAGGGCTCTAGAGGAGCTATCGGAAACACCATGCTGGGGTGCACCAATCATCCTTAACTATATGCATTGGAGTAGAGTAACCAATGTGTCATGGATAGAAGTATTTTCTTAGACATGGTCTAAGGATTTCTTGCCTTTGCTCACATAAGTTCTCGGGGTCTTCGAGGTCTTCTGGTCCAACTCCGAGTACTCCGTCTACTCCGTCAACTATCGTTGGAAAGAACACAGTAAGCCACACAGCAAGCAGAAACAAAAGTGCTATATAAATAGGAGTTCTATTTTTCTTGGACCTCTCTGGTCATAAGAAAAATACTTGAAGCTTACTATAGGATATTGGGACAATCAGGGATTGGGACCATAAGAAGAATACAGAAAACATTCTGATAGAAATGAGTGGAGGCACTCAATAAACAAAGCATGCATTTAAAATACTTAGGAAGTTTTTTCACTCGATTTCGAGTTGATATGATAATTCTAGGGATTTTCTAATATTGGATAAATAGAAAAAGGAGGCTATTTATTTAATGCAACAGAATCATGCAAGATAAAAATGTTGACTAATGCTTCAAAAATAGTGCATGATATAAGAAGACTTCAGAAATTGGAATCACTAAATTTGGAGTTGATTTGAATCCTCTAGGATTTTTGAAACGTGGAGTTAAATATATTAAAATCTGCATTTGAATATTAATACCACAGAAAGTGGCCCTCGAAAAATGTACCATGCACCCATGTGGATAGATCTTGATTTTTGGGACCTGCAGAAATTTGAATCATCCAATTTGGGTGTATTACCCTGGAGCTAAGTTGCACTCAGGCGATAGATAGGCAGATGGGCCAGCCCAGCCACGCGAGCTGGCTAGTGGAGCGGCCAGGCGGAAAGCGCATAGCGCCACTTACGCCTCCAGCACGGAGAGGCATAGCCCGACTGGGGCGCCTCCACTTACGGGGCGGTCCCGACCCTTGGGGTCGCTGACGAGTGGGCCCCAGCTGCAGGTCCTTCTCCCTCCTCTTGCTCGAGCAGGGGAGGAGAAGGAGTGGCAGGAGGCTCCCGCGCAAGCGCCTTCTCTCGTGGCCCGAGCCGCACTTTGGTGGAGCTCCCACCGCCGGAGGCCCGCATAACAAAGCCGTGCCCAGCCAAGGGCCTTGCTCTTGCGAGGGGCCGAGGCCACGCGGTCGTAGGCTGGATGCCGATGGAGATCTCTCGGCCATGTTGGAAGCTGGAGGGCATGGGAGAGGGAGGAGAAGGCCCAACGCTCTCAAGGGAGCGAGAGGGAAGGGAATGGGAGCCAGAAGGGATCGGGTAGTTTTCAACTAGAGGGGGGGGACTAGGAGAAGCTGGCCTGAGCCATGGACACGCTCTGGCACGGCAGAGCACGCGTGCCAGGGGCGTTTTCGAGTCGAGCTCACATCAGGGAGGGGCTCGACTGGTCCACGGAGACCCCATGGCGCACTTAGACGTGTTGTAACAGCCGGACACGGCCTAGAAGATGAAGACAAGGTGCAGAGCACCGTATTTGCATGCCAGGGAGGTGGTCACGACAGACAACTGTGTCTACAAGGTCCTTATGACCAGTCAAAGATGTCTCGGGTGTGGGGCATGCTTGCGGGGGAGTGACTGAGGAGTTTGGTCTCTTGTGCAGCTAGGTTGAATGGGTTTTGCCTATGGTCAACAACAAACTTGGAGCTAAGAAAGGTGATTTGAAAATGGGGAGTCTCGAGGGAAAACTATGTCTAGCAGCGTTAGCTATGCAAGAACTACAATAATGCTAACTTTCATCTCGGGATGAGGAGTGTAGCTAGTACTTGTAGTTCAAAGCCACATTTCAGCTAGAAATCAACTTTCAGATGTGCTACTCATTTTTCCTACATGATCATGCCATATATTGGTTTGAAATGACACATTAGCATGCTAGAGATGCCCTGGAAGAAAGTGGGGGCTTTGGATTAAGCAGAAGTACGACAAGATGGGTAAAACAGTGCTGCCAAGGTAGAAATTCAAAGGTAGATACATGGAGTCATCGTCCAATAATTCACAAGTGGCCATGGAAATGTTACTAGAGGTAAAAGGGAACTAGGGAAGGTTGTGGTAAAAATATAAGCTCAAGGGAAATAGTGGAAGAGGCCAAAGCAGCAACTTTGGTGCATGCACACAAGGTGTTTGATGGCTGTTAGGGCTACCGGGTGGATTCCAATTGATATGAAACTTAACAGGTTCACATAATAGATGAAAATAAGCCTGGACACCAAATTTGGTATTTTGTGGAGAAGTTTTCCAATGTAGCGTTGAAAAACCCATGAAATGGCCAGAAGTGACCTTTTGCTTACAAATCTATTCAAGTCAATTCCCACAAATCCAATATTTGGTGTGGGGGAATTATTTGAGCATTAAAGCATGCCCAAAAAGTTTGGGATCAAATAGAGAAACTTTATAATGTAAAGTTTCCCAAGGTCAGAAACCAACACAGAAGTTTTTGAGGGGTTTGGGACAAGTTATTCTATTCACCTTGATGCACCACTTGGTGTGGATGTATTATTGGAGTATTAGAACATGTCCACCAAATTTGAGCATAATTGGAGACACTTGGCAATGTAGAGTTGCCCAAATTTGGATGTGGAAAAATATGGCTTTAGAATAATTAAGTGAATCAAATAAAATTTTATTGAAATGAAACTTGGCAAGGTGATCACATATATCTTATGTGACATGCCACACTTCTACAAGAATTTATTGAGAATATTTCTTATTGAAATATTCCAAAAGCTTGAAATATTCTGGAAAGGGTTTTGAAGGGTTTTTCCAAATATTTTGAACATGACCATGTGTTGAAACTCCCATATATGGAATATATGTGTCCACTCAGTTTCCCTAAATTTTCTCAAATATTTTGAAATCAATAAAAATAACTTTCCTTCATAAGAGACCATTTCAGGACTCAGAGAAAGGTATTTAAATAAAATAGTTAATAACTTTGAAAATAATAATATTTGTGGTTTTGGGAAGTAATTTTGATAATGGGTTTTAAATAAAACATGGTGAAAAATAACTTCCCTATTTGGAGGACTTGTAGTACAAATCCCAACTCGGGGGTTTTGAAAGCTTAGATCATAGAAATGCTTTTTGGTGAAAATAATATTTTGTAAAAATAGTTTTTGGTACTACACACATGGCATGATCATTGGGCAAGGGTTTGGGTCAAGGAGCTGAGTTTGGAGAGTAGGAGGAGCATTGGATTCAAACACAAGCAATAGGAGCTGAGTTTGGAGAGTAGTGGGAGCATTGGATGCAAACACAAGCAATAGGAGTTGAGTTTGGAGAGTAGCAGGAGTATTGGATTCAAACACAAGCAATAGGAAAGCAAGCAAACATCACATCAAGCATCACAAGCATTCACTAAAATTTTAATTGGTCCTAATTTTGAGATAAGTTAATTCAGCCGGGGGAGTTAAACACAGGGTGTTACAGACCTTACCCCCTTAAGAAAATATCGTCCCTGAGATTTCTAGGCTAGGTGTTGGAGAGATACAAAATTTTAAGTTGGAGGCAGTCTTGACGTCCCGATGTTGCTGTTGTGGGTTTTGAGGTGCTTGATGATATAGCTTCGATTGCTCCGCACGTCCTTGCCTTACCATGAGCGGGTTTTTGGTAATAAGTTAGGCTTGACGGAGGATCAAGGGCTTGGTGAACTAAGTTCCTGCAGGGTTCTGTCTTGCGCGTGTACTCCAAGGTCGGAATACGTGGCAAGGTAGCGTGTGTCGGAGCTGGTCCCGAGGCTGCTCAAGTCGGTTAGTGACATCTAGATGACTCGTGTTAGAACATAAGGGTCAAGGCCTTCGCGTAGCTCCCTGCTGACGAGGAAGTCCTTAATTCCCTTAAGGTAGGCGGGCTATGGTCGCAGGTGGTCTTCATCCTCCAGGGTATTGTAGTGGCCTTCGAGACATTCTCACGAAAGGGTCTATGTTGGGTCTCGCCCACGAGTCTAAGCTCAGAGACTCAGTATTCAGGATGGGCTCTACCGTCTCGGAAGGTCTGCGAGGGGTTCTAGATGAGTTGGGTACCCAAGAGCATAGACTAGTCATCCACTCCCAAGGTCTATGGCTCGGCAAGCGGTGGATCACATTTAGTAGGTTTTCACCATTCTCCAAGTAGGACTCCCATCCTTGATTTGGATCAAGAAGAGGCTCTCTGATTTCTCTCGCTGTCGAAAGGCTTCTTCGGCTAGGTCGCGGATGCTTCTTGACATAGTTGATGCAGCTGACGCAGGAGCGGTGGTTGGATTCTATTGCTTCTTCTTCCTTGTCGTGGTTTCCAACCATGGAGGTTCTTCATCTTGTCTTGGGTTGGGTAGACTTCCATTGACTTGAGGTCGCTTCGAGAAACCCATCCTCTTGAGATAACACTCTACTCTCGTGAGGCATAGCGATCAGTGTTCCTGGGGCTCGTCCAAACAGGACTAAAGTGTTCCTCCTCTTATTGGTTGGATTAGTATGTCATCCGTGAGGTTAACAACATACTTCCTGAAGCATCACACAAGCACAGTGCTCATGAGACATGTGAGGAGAGCGGGAAGTCGCTATGGGCAGTCACTGGCCGAGAGGTTTGTGGTCCAACATGATATGGTACCTCATGCCCATGTTTGTCATAGACACGAGGGGTGGTGGTCGGGTGGAGGACTAACCATATTCAAATGACTTAGCGCCGTTTCTATGATCCTAATCGGACCATCGAAGGCCCGTGGAACAAAGTCGTGCCCAGCCAAGGGCCCTTCGCCTACGAGGGGCCAAGGCTGCGCGGTCGTAGGCCGGATGCCGATGGAGATCTCTCGGCCATGGGGGCAGTTGGAGGGCATGGGAGAGGGAGGAGAAGGCCCAACTCTCTCAAGGGAATGAGATGGAAGGGAATGGGAGCCAGAAGGACTCGGGGAGGATTCAGCTGGAGGGGGGAAACTAGGAGAAGCTCGGCTGACCCATGGACACGCTCTAGCATGGGAGAGCATGCGTGCCAGGGGCATTTTGGAGTTGAGCTTACACCGGGGAGGGGCTGGACTGGTCCACGGAGACCCCATGGCGCATTGAGACATGCTACAACATCCGGACACGGCCTGGAAGATGAAGACAAGGTGTAGAGCACCGTTTTTGCATGCCATGGAGGTGGTCACGACGACGAGATGTGTCTACAGGGTCCATATGACTAGTCAAAGATGTCTGGGGTGTGGTGCATGCTTGCTGGGGTGTGACTGAGGAGTTTGTTCTCTTGTGGAGCTGGGTTGAATGGGTTTTGAATGTGGTCAAGTTGGGTCTAAGAAAGGTTATTTTAAAATGGGGAGTCCCGGGGGAAAACTATTTCTAGCACTGTTAACTATGCAAGAACTATAATACTGCTAACTTTGAGCTTACGATGAGGAGTGTAGCTAGTACTTGCAGTTCAAAGCCACATTTCAGCCAGAAATCGACTTTCATATGTCCTTCTCATTTTTCCTACATGATCATGCCATATCTTGGTTTGAAATGATGCATTAGCATGCTAGAGATGCCCTGGAAGAATGTGGGGTCTTTGGCTTAAGCAGAAGTACAACAAGAGGGGTAAAACAGTGCTGCCAAAGTAGAAATTGAAAGGTAGATAGATGGAGTCATCCTCCAATAATTGACCAGTGGCCATGGAAATGTTACTAGAGGTAAAAGGGAACTAGGGAAGGCTGTGGTAAAGATATAAGCTCAAGGAAGATGGTGGAAGAGGCCAAAGCAACAACTTTGGTGCATGCACACAAGGTGTTTGATGGTTGTTAGGGCTACCAGATGGATTCCAATTGATATGAAACTTAACAGGATCACATAATAGATGATAATAAGCCTGGACACCAAATTTGGTATTTGATGGAGAAGTTTTCCAATGTAGCATTGAAAAACCCATGAAATGGGCAGAAATGACCTTTTGCTTACAAAACTATTCAAATCAATTCCCACAAATCCAATATTTGGTGTGGGGGCATTATTTGAGCATTTAAGCATGCCCAAAAAGTTTAGGATTAAATAGAGAATCTTTATAATGTAAAGTTTCCCAAGATCAGAAATAAACACAGAAGGTTTTGAGGGGTCTGGGGCAAGTTCTTCTATTCTCCTTGATGCACCGGTTGGTGTGGATGCATTATTTGAGTATCAGAGAATGTCCACCAAATTTGAGCACAATTGGAGATACTTGGCAATGTAGAGTTTCTCAAATTTGGATATGGACAAATAGGATTTTAGAATAATCAAGTCAATCAAAGCAACTTGTATTGAAATGAAACTTGGCAAGATGATCACATATGTCTTATATGACATGCCAGAATTTTACAGGATTTTATTGAGAATATTTCTTATAGAAATATTCAAGAATATTGGAATAGGCAGGAAGGATTTTGAAGGGTTTTGCCCAATATTATGAACATGACCATGTGTTGAAACTCCCATATATGGAATATTAGTGTCCAGTGAGTTTATCTAAATTTTCTCAAATATTTTGAAAGCAATAAAAATAACTTTCCTTCATAAGAGAACATTTCTGCCTCAGAGAAAGGTATTTAAATAAAACAGTACAATAACTTTTCAAATAATAATATCGTGGTTTTTGGAAGTAATTTTGATAATGGGATTTAAATAAAACATTTGGTAAAAAATAACTTCCCTATTTGGAGGAGTTGTAGTGCAAATCCCAACTCGGGGGTTTTGAAAGCTTAGATCAAAGAAATGCTTTTTGGTGAAAATAATGATTGGTAAAAATAGTTTTTGGTACTACACACATGGCATGATCATTAGGAAAGGGTTTGGGTCAAGGAGCTGAGTTTGGACAGTAGCAGGAGCATTGGATTCACACACAAGCAATAGGCAAGCAAGCAAACATCACATCAAGCATCACAAGCATTCACTAAAAAATTAATTGGCCCTAATTTTGAGATAAGTTAATTCAGTTGGGAGAGGTAAACACATGGTGTTACAGACCTTACCCGTTCAGAAAATATCGTCCCCGGGATTTCTAGGCTAGGTGTTGGAGAGATACAAAAATTTAATTTGGAGGCACTCTTCACGTCCCCATGTTGCTGTTGTGGGTCTTGAGGTTCTTGATGATATAGCTTTCGAATGCTCCGCACATCCTTGCCTGATCGTAAGTGGGTTTTTGGTAATAAGTTAGGCTTGACAGAGGGTCAAGGGCTTGGCGAACTAAGTTCCTGCAGGGTTCTGGCTTGCGTGTGTACTCTGTGGTCGGAATACGTGGCAAGGTAGCGTGTGCGGGTGCTGGTCCCGGGGCTGCTCATGCCGGTTAGTGACATATAGATGTCTCGTGGTAGAACATGAGGGTCAAGGCCTTCGCCTAGCTTCCTGCTGACGAGGAAGTCCTTAACTCCCTTAAGGCAGGCGGTCTATGGCCGCAGGTGGTCTTCGTCCTTGAGGGTGTTGTAGTGGTCTTCGAGGCTTTCTCGCGAAAGGGTCTGGGTTGGGTCTGGCCCATGAGTCTAACCTCAGAGACTCAGTATCCAGGACGGGTTCTACCGTAACGGAAGGTTCGCGAGGGATTGTGGATGAGTTGGGTACCCAAGAGCATAGACCATTCATCCACTCTCAAGTTATGTGGCTCGGCAAGCGGTGGATCACCTTTAGCTGGTTTTCACCATGATCCAATTAGGACTCCCATCCTTGATTTGGATCAAGAAGAGGCTCTCCGATTTCTCTCACTATCCAAAGGCTTCTTTAGCTAGGTCGTCGATGCTTCTTGACATAGTTGATGTAGCTGACGCAGGAGCGGTGGTTGACTTCTATTGCTTCGTCTTCTTTGTCATGGTTTCCAACCATGGCGGTTCTTCGTATTGTCTTGGGTAGGGTAGACTTCCGCTGTCTTGAGGTTGCTTCGAGAAACCCATGCTCTTGAGATAACACTCTACTCTCGTAAGGCATATCGATTGGTGTTCCTGGGGCTCGTCCAAATAGGACTAAGGTGTTCCTCCTCTTATTGGGTGGATTAGTATGTCGTCCATGAGGTAAACAACATACTTCCCCAAGCATCACATAAGCACAGTGCTCATGAGACATGTGAGGAGAGAGGGAAGTCGTTATGGGCGGTCACTGGCCGAGAGGTTTGTTGTCCAACATGATCTGGTACCTCAGGCCCATGTTTGTCATAGACACGAGTGGTGGTGGTCGGGTGCAGAACTGGCCATATTCAAACGACTTAGAGCCGTTTTCTATGGTCGTAATCTGACCATGTTATGGCTCGGTGAAGCTTTGGGTTTTCGAGGAACTTAGGACGTGAGTGAACATCTATCATCTTATCCTAAGCACATTTCTTAGATGACAATAGTCTGACCTCCAACTCTGGAGAAAATCACCCTATTTCATCAAAGATACCATCTCACACAAGTTAACTCCGCACCACTCATGCTAGTCGACTCCAGGGTTTAGGGAAGGACTAAACCCAAACACCATAAGTATGATATACCATACGTTGCACATGCGTTCCTATGAAAGAATCTCGGGGAGGCATATGAGCTCCTAAGCTTGAATTAAGACACCACAAATCCAAATGTCCAGCTAGATTATCCAATGGACAGGGTACTGCATCCTTTTATTAAGGAAACATGTAGTATACCAATCCAAGATCTTGTTTCCTTCCTATGAATCCAATCGAGTGGTTCACCATCCCACCAATATTCACATGACCCATTGCTCCTATAAATCCAGTATTGATTGGATTCTACATAATCATTTAGAGTACACATAATTCACATATTACTGCAAGGATTATGTCACAGTATATCCACCAACTACCAATATCATGGCCAACTAATCTCCAAGGCCATGTTTACACTGATTCGTAAGTTGATTCTACAACTCCAATTAGTACTACTTGTTATCCACCGAGAAACATGGTATCATGATCGAGATCATCGGGCTAAATCCAATTTACCCCGAACCATGTGGCCTCATACATCATTAATACTCTTTTGAGATTACCTATTTAAATCCAAAACTCGAGTCGAGTAAGAACTCTTAGTCTCTACTCCAATTCATTATGGTAACATCATCAAATCATTTCAACTACTTGATAAAGTCAATTAAACCACCAAGAATTATTGCTCGTGATCATAATCGTCCTACTAAATCCAAACTTACTCCAGGAACATGTAGGTTGTCCTACTTATCAACTTGTTTCACGAAGTTCACCTACCTTTATAAGGGCCTTACAATCCACCAAGATAGTCTAGCTATATCCTCAAGACACCTATCATCATCACAACAAACCATAGTCTAATATTCTTATAACCTAGAACGGTCCTCCTAACGGCGTCAGGGTTATGGTGCTAGCTTAAAAATGAAGGATACTCGTTCACCATGATCACTTGCTCCATAAGGAACATGGTGCTAAGTGGGGGGGGGGGGGTGGGGTTATCGGGGCTCGATGGGTGTTCTGGAAAATCCGTGTATTAGACACGTGACCAGAAATTTGAGCCGAAAAGGCTTGTGGAGGTTAGGCTGGGCTAGGGGGGATCTCTATTCTCTAGGAAAAGCATAACCTCTATAGGTTGTGCCTGGTTGGGTATGTTTTTATAGAAGTCTTCCATGCCAGTCCTATATCAGGGTGGATCCTTGGTGCATCTTATCTTGCAGGTCCCCAGTTCTTGAGAAAGTAGCACAAGGGGAGTGCCTAAGGGGTGCTATAGTGTAGTGCAATGAAACAAGCGTCAAAAAGTCAACTCAAACATCAAGATGAGGAAGGTAATAGTACCGCATGCTTGTTGCATAGAGCAAAAGCACGACTTATATCAAAGCACAAACAAACAAAAAGAAGCAACACAGAACATGGTCCCATCCAAACCATTTCACAAACTCGACTTCGTATAAGGGATTCACGACTCCTCCTACCCTAGGATTCTTGGACTCGATAGTCGTGCTTGCTTCGTGCTCCGGAGAGGACTTCGCTCAGTCTTCTGGATCTTCCTATGGTGTCGCGGTGTCCCTTGTTTTTATTTCCCGAACGATTCAGGTTGGGGTGAAAGGCTTCTTGTCGACTTCTTGCCTCATGAGCTGCTGATGAGGGTGGTTCCTCATGGCTGTCGTTGACTGTAAGTGCATCTAGTGCCCCTTAGTGATTTTGGTGGTTTGAAGACTCATAGGTTAAGTATCTGATGTGTTCATGAGTGTACACAGGATCTATAAGTCGATGAGGAGTTTGAAATATTCGTTGAGTATCGACCCCAAAAATGTATATCTTCGGCTGAAGAAATTGGTCTTGTGTTGAAGAATTGAATCGCGAAGAAATTGCGATGAAATTGAGATTGCTCATGAAGATATTGAAGATGAGGAATTCAGTGTGTCCTGAAGAAAATCAATGTGAAGACTTTGAAGCATGAAGATTTATTATTTCTGTTTATTTTCTTCACTCTTGAGTCATAGGAACACCGTACTGTTAAACGGGGTCAAAGTAACACTTCGGAATGAATTTCATCATGATGCTCAACCCAAGACTAATCCTACCAAAAGGCTCATGTGAGGAATATGAGAGACATCAGGACTCTCACAGTTGAGGGTCTTGACCCTTACCGCAATTCGCGCCACATCACTGATCTTATCCACACCAACGGTCGTATTATTTATGGGCATTAATGTCAAATCATGTCGGGCTGCTCCCAGGCTATAAATATACGCCCCCACAACCATTAGCTGGTTGGCTGCTCCGTTAGAAACTGACACTTGTCATAAGAGCAACCCAAATTCCTCAAAGTCTTCGAGAGTAATTCATTAGTGAGGAAATACACCAAACACCAAACCACTAACCAAAAACCAACTGATTGAGCATCACTAAAGAAGTTATTCCTGTGTGGGACTCAAGCCTTTTACCTTTGAGGACTGTGGATCCTCTAGAAGGTTAGGCGTCATGGTCTAGATCAATCGAGCAGTCAATTGGGGATTTCTAGGTGACCAAGTTTGTGATGGTTTGGAAGTCTGCCTGAAGACTTACCACGAGTGTTGGGCGAGGACTGTGTGTTCTTAGCCCAAGGATAATACGGTAGGGACTGTGTGTCCCGGGACTGTGTGTCCCGGGACTGTGTGTCTCGGGACTGTGTTTCTTTTGGTTTCAATACCAAGCCGCTCCAAACGACATGTACAACTGTCACAACAGTTGGAAATGGGTCACCAACCACTGTCTTAACTATGAAACGGGTTCTATTTCTTCAACTCTTTCAATTCCTCATATTGTATGTTGAAGATTTTTATATCACCGTTTGAAGAATTTGATGAAGACTTACTCTGAAATTCCTCAACCCCAAATTCCTCATGCAAGCTATTCTTCACCTGTTTTCTCTGTGCCTGCATACTGTGCAAACTGCTTTTCATATTCTTCACCTTGAAAACTGTTGTAGTGATACTTTGCACTCCTGATCCTTTGTTGTTTCCGCTGCAAGTTAATCATTAGTGAGGAATTTCCTCAAAAGCAATTTCCTCAGTGATGAAATTCTAAAAATCTCCTATTCACCCCCTCTAGTCGATATAACGCACTTTCATCTGGTATCAAAGCCAGGTACTCCCTTGTTCTGTTTAACAACCTGGAGTTTTAGTTATGTCGACTGCATGGATGATCAAGGTTACTGTAGTATGTCCTACTTTCAAAGGAAAGGACTTTCCCTTCTGGAAGACCAAGATGCAGATGCATCTACAAGCTATGTACAACGATCTCTGGTATATTGTGGAACATGGTGTCCCTATCATCACTACTACTGTCTCTGCCGCTGATGTGAATAAATTAAAGCAACTTGATTCTCAAGCAAAGAATATCATCTGTGGCCATCCGAGCAAAGGTCAGTATGGCACAGTGAGTGCTTTTGGCTCAGCAAAACTTATCTTGGAAAGGCTGTCCAAAGTTAATGAAGGAGTATCAACCCAGCTTGATTCTCGTGTTGATGTTCTTCGCAATCTCTTCAATCGCTTCAAGAGGCTAGACAATGAAAGCTGCCAAGATACCTTTGATCGCCTCACTGACATATCAAATTAACTGCAAGCACTGGGATCTCGAGACATCACTGATCATGAAGTTGTGAAGAAACTGCTAAGATCTTTGGATTCTTCATTTCATAGTTTAGTTCTGATGATTCAAGAAAGACCAGACTACAAGATGCTTGATACTGCTGATATACTCGAAAGACTCAATACTCATGAATTCCAACAAGAAGAAAAGAGAGATCTATATGGACCAAGCTATTCTAGACCTCGTGCACTGAAGGCCAAAGCAATTTCCTCATCTGAAGAAGAAGACTCGGATGGTAGCATTGGTGATCCTGAAGAATTTGGACAGGAGCTTGCAATGCTCGTGAGGAAATTCTAGAAGTTCACAAGACGTGGCCAGTTTGGTAAATCTTCAAGAAGAGATATGAGGAAATCATAATCTTCATCTGAGGACTACAAAAAAGAACTTGCCACAAATGCAAGAAATCAGGTCACTACATTGCTGATTGTCCTCGTTGGGTAAAGGAATCAAAGAAGAAGAAATACAAGGATGAAAGTTCTGATGACTAGAAGAAAAAGAAGAAATCTTCAAAATCCTCATCCTCAAAGTCCTCATCGCACAAGAACACTAGTTTTAGAAAGGCTCGGGCACTTATTGTCAAGGAAATGGATTCTGAGGTAAAATCTGAGGAATGTGATGAAGAGCAGGGTTCTGATGAAGACTCAAAATCTGGACAGGCTAGTCTTGCACTGGCAACCACATTCGTCAGCAAGTCAATCTTCAACCTTGAAGAAAATGATAACACATCCACACTGATGACTATGTTGATGACTTTGCTCTAACCTATTGCTTCATGGAAAAAGGTTCAAAGGTACTAAATGATGCTTCCACCTCTGATTCAAGTGACTGTGAAACTGGTGATTATACAAAACCCAATTACAGTAAACTTGCTATCATTGCTACGAAACAACAAACTGCCCTAGAAAAGCTTCAGAAACTGCTAGACAGAAGCCATGATCTGTTGAATGATGAAATGAATCTTACACAAATCCTCACTTAAGATATGAAAAGTCTTCACTACAGATTTGATAATCTTCAAGATCATCATGTTACACTCCTCGCTAATCATGAGAAAATTTCCAATGAATTTCTTCAAAGGAAACTTGATCTTGAGAAGCTGAGGATTTCTCATGATGATATTCGCATGGAAAATGATTCATTACTAGCTCAAAAGATCAGTGTTGCTCAGGCTGATTCATTCCTCCATGTCTTAAATGCATCGAACGTGAAACTGCTAATTCTTCATTGGAATCATCAAATGCTTCTATTACTACAAATTCTTCAACTGCTCCTGTAGTGTCAAATTCCTCACTTAAGGAAACCACAAATATCACTGATGAAAATGCACGGATGAAGGAGTTGTATGTGACAGGCATACACAAAAGTCTCAAAGGACACCAAATCCTTTGCGACGTGCTCAAAAAGCAAATCTTGAACAGGAACCCGAGGAAAGAAGGAATTGCCTTTGCGAGGAAATTGAATGCTGATGGATCATACTAAAAACCTCAGTACTATCCCAAAACCTCATGGGTTGCTGCTAAAGGGCCTCCTTTTGATCCATCCAATCTAACTGGCTTTGCATGTGAATTATCCTATTCCTCAGATGAGTCATTTGATTCCAACAATAAACTATTCTGAAATCAGTCTGGTGAAGTATTTGCTCGATATGTTGGAACTAAGTGCAGGAATGGGCCTCCCCTGAGGAAAATCTGGGTTCCCAAAAGTTGCCTTGAAAATCTTCAGGTGAATGTCCTCATGACTCCACCTATGAAGAATTTGAACCCCAGATCAAATTCCTCAGGAGGACCAAAGTCTTCAAAAGGATCAAAATCCTCAACTGGTCAAAACTATGATCGTACTCGTGCTAATGCTTCTAACATGCAGGGAAATTACAAGGAATGTGAATATGAGCGTTATTCTTCAAATCATTATGTTCATAAATCCTCAAAGAAATTCTCTACATATTCATTGAGCACTTTAACCCCCGTACTATTAATAGAAGTGCATTAGCTTCAATGCCCCATTTCTCATATGGTGCTCGCAGGATGATGGATGCTTTACCACCCCTTCAGATGTGGCTGGTGAAGAAATTGAACTAATCACTTCTGCAGGTCAGGTCTCCAGATGAAAATCATCATCTCGAGAATGTGCTGGAGACCTGAGGAACATGCTTGATAGGACGCAAGCTAATATTGATGAAATGAAATATTTCCCACGTCCTCAAAATTAATGTTTATGATGAAATGCCTATCTGATGAAAATGATATCATATTCTTCATGTCTGAAGCATATGAGATGGTAAGCTATACTCATTCATCTACAGGATGACAAACCCAAGAGTACTGAGTGGTTTCTTGATAGTGGCTGAACACATCACATGAGTGGTGACAAAAGCTTGCTGGTGAATATGCCACTAACTCCGTCACCCGTGAAGCAAATCACTTATGCTAACAAAGGTAAAAGCAAGGTATTGGGACTTGGCAAAGTGCCTATTTCCAAGGACATGCACATCGACAAAGTGATGCTTGTTGAATCCCTTGGGTTTAACCTCATGTCAGTCTCAATGCTTTGTGATCTTGATATGTTTGTTATCTTTTGAAGATATAGATGTGTTGTCATCATGGAATCTTACAGATCCAAAGTCTTCGAAGGTGTTAGAAGAGGGGATTTGTACATTGTTGATTTCTCTGCAGGTCCTCAACCACCCACTTGCTTACTAGCAAAAACCTCAGAAGGGTGGCTGTGGCATCGAAGACTTGGTCATGCAGGCATGACGAATTGCTTCACATGGATCTATTTGGACCTACTCATTATGCCACTCTAACAAATGTATCACCTTTATATGGCTTTGTCATAGTTGATGATTATTCCAGATACACTTGGGTTCATATCATTTTGTATAAAACTGAAGTGCAGGAAGTCTTCAAACAATTTTTCTCAAGGGCCTCAACGAACTTTGGCATCAAGATCAAAAACATCAGGAGTGATAATGGAACAGAGTTCCAAAACAATGATCTTGATAATTATCTTGATGAACTTGGTATTACTTACAAATTGTCTGCTCCTTATACTCCTCAACAGAATGGCCTCATCGAAAGGAAAAACAGGACTCTGGTTGAGATGGCACGAACCATGCTTGAATAATATTAGACACCTCGTCGTTTCTGGCCTGAAGCAATCAACACTGGCTGCCATATCATCAACAGGGTATATCTTCACAAATTCCTCAAGAAAACCTCATATGAACTCCTCATTGACAAGTAACCCAATGTAAGTTATTTCAATGTCTTCTGTGCAAAACGCTGGATTAGAGATACTCACCATAGCTCAAAGTTTGCACATAAGGCGCATGAGGGTTCTATGCTTGGTTATGGAAAGGACTCGCACACCTACAGAGTCTTCAACACCTATCACAACAAGGTTGTTGAAACTGTAGATGTGCGGTTCGATGAAACTAATGGCTCGCAAAGAGATCAATTGACTCCTGATCCAGATAATCTGTCTCCTAAGCAAGTAATGAAGCTCAAAGCTACTAAAGACATTGTTCCCACTAAGGAAATTGCTGAAGAAATAATTCCCAACACTGATGAAAATCAAGAAGATGCTCCTGAGGAAATTGCTCCAGAACCAATTCCTCAGCCCCGACGAATCCTCAACCAGCTCATCCGAGGATTGCAAATGAAGTAGAACTTGACAAAATCCTCGATGACATCAACGCACCAGGTCCTCTCACTCGCTCAAAAGCTTCACAATTAGTTAACCTTTGTGGGCATTTTTCCTTTGTGTCTATCACATAACCTTCAAAAGTTGTTGAGGCTTTCATGGAACCAGAGTGGATTCAAGCCATGCAAGACGAGCTTCTTCAATTCAAGCTGAATGACGTATCGGAGCCGTCAAACGACGAGATCCTCACAAGCACAATATCATCGACACCAAGTGGATTTTCTGAAACAAGCAAGATGAGGATGGTCAAATGGTGAGGAACAAGGCATGACTTGTAGCTCAAGGCTACACACAGGTTGAAGGAATTGATTTCGATGACACTTTTGCACCTGTTGCTAGACTTCAAGCTATTCTTATACTACTTGCTTATGCTAATCATCATAACATTATCTTATATCAAATGGATGTGAAAAAGTGCATTCCTCAATGGTAAGCTTGAGGAAGAAGTATATGTTGCTCAGCCCCCAGGTTTTGAGGGTAAAAAGAATCCATGCAAAGTCATCAGACTCAAAAAGGCGCTCTATGGTCTCAAGCAAGCCCCTCGGGTGTGGTATGATACATTGAAGGAATTCCTCATGAAGAAAGGTTTCAAACCTGGTTCACTCGATCCAACTCTTTTCACAAAATCCTATGATAATGAACTATTTGTGTGCCAGATATATGTCAATGACATCATATTTGGTTGTATTGACAAACGTTACAGTGATGAATTTGCTTACATGATGAGTGAAGAATATCAGATGTCTATGATGGGGGAGCTGAAATTCTTCTTAGGTCTTCAAATTCGTCAACAACGCAATGGGATCTTCATATCGCAGGAGAAATACCTCAAGGATGTTCTGAGGAAATTCGACATGCATGAATGCAAAGGTGCTAAGACTCCCATGCCTACAAACGGCCACCTCTGCACTGACAAAAATGGTAAAGAATTCGATCAGCAGGTATATCGCTCCATGATTGGCTCTTTATTGTACTTGTGTGCATCTAGGCCAGATATAATGCTTAGTGTTTGCATGTGTGCACATTTCCAAGCAAAACCGAAAGAATCACACCATAAGGCTCTGAAGCATATTCTTCGATACTTAGCTCACATACCAACACTAGGATTATGGTACCCCAAGGGCTCAAATCTTCATCTTGGGGGATATTCTGATTCCGACTACGCTGGTGACCGTGTGGATCACAAGTCAACTTCTGGCACTTGTCATTTCCTCGGAAGATCATTAGTCTGCTGGTCCTCAAAGAAGCAGAACTGCGTTTCTCTCTCCACTGCTGAAGCTGAGTACATTGCTGCTGGTTCATGCTGTGCTCAATTGCTATGGATGAAGCAAACCCTCAAGGACTACGACATCAACATGAAAATGCTCCTCTCTACTGCGACAATGAGAGTGCAATCTAGATTGCATACAACCCAGTACAACAATCGAAGACTAAGCTCATCCAGATTCGTCATCATTTTCTTCGGGACCGTGTCCTCAAGGGCAATATCCTCATCGACCATGTGAAGACTGACGATCAACTAGCAGATATCTTCACTAAGCCCTTGGATGAGAAAAGGTTTTGCAAGTTGCGGTGTGAGCTAAATATCTTAGAATCTTCAAATGTTTTGTGAAAACATGCACACATCCTAAAACTTATGCAAAATTGATGACTTAGATGTGAAACACACGAAGAAGCGATTTTCTTCAACCAATGAAGAATATCACTCTTAGTATGAGGAAATTAACGAAGAAATTGATTCTCAGGAACCTACGACAATTGTACGCGGCGTCTGAAATCAACATTCTTATACAGTGAGTCACGCCACCACCCAAGTTGAAATTCCTCAAGTTAAATTTCTTGAAAGTTGATTTTCTTCAAAGTTGTTCTTCAAAACTTGTTTTTCTTCAAAGCTGAAATTCATCAACATGACGCTTTGTCACAAAATCCTCAAGTTAATCAAAATCTTCAAAAACACTTGATGACTTTCATTTGTCTATACATATATCTTCACTAAGCAGATATATATATATATATTTATATAGACTGTGATTTCAAAGTCCTCAACAACATTCACTTATAGCTATTTCTTCAACTTGATATTTCATCTAAGTGAATGTGATTGGACCCTACTTCCCCTCTATGCTATACTCACCTAGTCTATTCAATTCTTCATATGCCTTCTACTTGAAACTTTGTTCAAAATCCTCACTGTGTCTTTGTCAGCTAATGATTTTGTATCAAAATCCTCAAATCCTCAAAAATGATTTTTTATATTGTTACACAGTAACTAAACCCCACTTCCCATGATGAGATAAGCATGATCTCCACCGCTTTAAACAGTTGCTACACGTGTCCTGCAGAGACGAAAGGGCAGGGGTAGTTCGGTCCGAAAGAATCGGTTGGACAGTTTTCACCTGAGCTATAAATATGGCCTTCCCCCTCCGGTCAAAACTCTTCGTTCACTCTCGACCTCCTCCCCGCTACAACAAAGCCCTAGCACCACCGCTAGAAGTTTCGTCGTCGGCGAGGAAAAGCTTCTCTGCCTTGATCTCTCCGTCGCCGAAATCACGCCGGAACCGGAACGTCTTCGTCCGCCGCCGCCGTAGCCGTCCTCTGTTGCCAAGTTAGGGCACAGTGGACTCGCACCGAAGAGCATCTACTGCTACTTCTTCTTCTGTTCTTCGCGCACACGATATAGGGTAAATAAAACCCTTTTTTACAGTCCCTTTCAATCTACTATTTTACCTTAGATTCTTGGAATCGGTTTTATCTCAAGTGTCTATTAGTCTCTATTTCCCAAACACTGCTTATTCCTCAATTGTTGATGAATTTCACTAAGTTACTAAAAGTCATCACGAGATTCGTCAATTGTGCAAATTTTCGAACCTGTACAACACTGGAACCCAAGATCAGAGTGCTTAGACAAATTCCTCAACCCACTGGACAAATTCCTCAACTTTAAATTTTTTCCCATTTCTTCAAATCTGAGAACGCATATGACCTCTCCAAATTCCTCGCAACTATACTGTGTTCATTGGTACAAAAATGTCAGCTGATGAATCTCTAGGTTCTCATCAACTTAACTCATTTGCAGCGTTTCTTGAAAAAGATCTGCAAGTGTCATGAGAATCCTCAAGAGTTCAATTTCCTCAGCAAAAGCCTCAGCTGAAGAATATGGAAGATGACAGGAAGCGAAAGGGTGGCAAGAAGCTCGAGCAGAACACTGCCATTGATATTGCTGAGGATATCTACTTGGAATACTGCACACCAATTGATCAAGAAACAATGCCCAAGAGGAAAATAAGGGTTCAAAAGATAGAACGCCGGTGGGCTAAGGAGTGGAAAGAATACAGATTCGTCACTCCAAAGTATGCGAAGAAATTCGCTCTTAAGCCACCTGGAAAAAGGTCTCCTCTCGAGGATTATCCAGATGCCCATCCTTCAAGCCTCAAGACAATGGATGATTATCCTGAGGAAAAACAAAAACACTTGTCAAAGCTTCAGAAGCAAGCAGAAGCCGCTGTGAGGAAATTCAATGAAGAATCTGCTCCTGCAGGTGCTGTCGCAGCCACCTCCTCAGTTGCTGAAACTTCTGGCACGACTATTCCTCAAGTGAAGCTTGTGCCACAGAAATCAAAGGCTTCAAAGCTTCAGAGAAATTGCTTCAGAAGGTTGCGCCTACATCTGCGCCAAAACCCACAGCTACACCAAAGGCTTCAAAGCCTGAACACAAGTAGATTGTGAAGCAACTACCTACTGTCTCCAGCTCCTCTGTTCCTTCTACAACGAGCTCAGAGACAAAGTCTTCACGAACACCAATGAAGACTAAGGTGACTGCTGGGAGAGGAACCAAACTCAGCCCAGGCAAAGTCATCAAAGTTCCTTCTGCATCAAAAGGCAGTGATGAATATGGTGATGAGACACTGCAAGCAATAATCAGAAACAAGCAGGAGCGGGTCGCTCAAGCTTCAGGCAGCGCCTCGGTATGAAGATCCCAACACACCTATTGATGACTTGAAGCTCCCCCCAGGCATCAGCCACATGGTGGCCACATTCATCAACGAGGCCAAGTGGAAGGAGACGCAAGCCAAACAAGCAAAGGCTGCGAAGCTGAAGAAGGAGAAATTCCTCACACAAAATCTCCTCAGCTTGACGCCTGATGCTCTTGTGTTAACCCAGGCAGAATTGAAGACTTTGACAAACAAGTATACCAAGCTATCTGATCATCAAAGTCTCAAGAACAATTTTATCAAGATTGCTACCAGCGCAGTTGATGATTACAACAAAAAGGTTGCACCTCCAGCAACACCTCAGCAGCCTGAGATTGAGGAAGAACAACCCACCCCTGCTGAGGAAATGCCTCAAGAAAGTCGTGCTGATGAACCGGCTACTAAGGAAATAGCTAAGGAAGTTCCATGTGATGCATCTAAGCCAGTTGATGAATCTGCTCCAGTTGAGGAAACTGCCAGGACGGATGCAACTCCGCCTCCTGAAGAGAAAAGGCCTTCGCAAAAATCTTCAAAGGTGAAGAAAATGACTCCGTCTGCATCAGACGTGAAGAAATCCAGGGTTGTAGAAATGGAAGCTAAAAAGAGAAAAGCTTCCTCAACAACAGAATCAACTGAGGCCAAGCGCCTGAAATCTCTTGAAGAAAATGCTCCTTTGGATGTTGTGCCCCTCAAGATTGCTCCTTCCTATGAAATGATTCCCTTCGAGAGCAAAGACAAGGAGCATCTGACTGAAGAGGAAATGAAGAATGTTGAGTCTGAGGAAGACACTAACGAGGAAACTCAAATTGATGACAATCCTCGGACATTCATTCCTCCCGAAGAACCTGCTCAAGGATCAGCTGCAACAGCTGATGAATTTGGCTCCTCCTCCAAGAAAACTCCTCCAGATGAGGAAAACCAAGGAGAAGATCCTCAGCCTGAAGAAAATCCAAATCTTGAGGAAAATCCTCAACCTGAGGTTCAGCATGAAGAGATTCCTCCTCTTGAGCAAAACCCTCAACGAGAGGCTCGGGCTGAAGAAAATCCTCACTCGGAGCAAAATCCTCAACCTGAGGCATAGGCTGATGAAATTCCTCATCCTGAGGAACATGCTGAAGAAAAATGCCCCTGCGCCAAATACAGAGACTGCTCTTGTAGTTGTCAATTCGGAGGCTAACATGATTGTCTCTCCTTAAGGGAAGAAGCAAAATCTTCAGCCTATGCAGCATCAGCCCTTCTCCAAGCCGCCAAAGTTTCAGAAGGAAGCGTTCTATGAAGAACGCATGTATTTCATCGGAGAAAATCCTTATGACAAACCTTGCATCAGGCACATGAAGTTTTGGACAAGGACGCAGCTCAACTATTATGCATCTGTGCTTTGTGGAAGAAACAAAATATTTCAGCACAAGCATATTCCTAATGTTGAGCTTGAAGAAATTCCTTGCTTCATCCCAGTCCTCAACGTTCTTCATGAAGCAGGACTGCTCCCTCTTTGCACTGATATCTGCGAATGGAACAACGACATCGTTCTTCAATTCTATGCAACTTTGCACATCTCTGGAGATCCAACAGATATCAACACTTGGGTGCTGGATTGGATGACGCAGCATACACATTTCAAGGCCCCTGCAAATGAGCTGCTGCGGGTACTTCCTGTGTCAATTCCTTCAAAAAATACCGTGAAGATGTATGATGAACGAGAGTTTCCCAATAAGCTGATGGGAGTCCTCATGAAGCCTTTGGCCAAGGACCAACCAGCAAGAACAACTTTCTTGGTCCATGAACTAAAGTATGAACCCGGGACTGGTTACATAATCCTGTGAAGTGTTCTTGCGCCAATCAAGGGCCATGATGATGAAGAAGATGTTGTAGGCATCATGAAGAATATCCTCTTCAACATCGTCCATGGCATCCCCATAAATCTTCATGATTTCTTCTTGAGGACTCTGGGTGACAATACTATGTCACCTTTTGACTGGAAGATTTACGCTCCATGGATCATGAGATTCATCAGACGCAGATCAGGCATCAACTATCATGCTGATTTCAATAATCACATTGGATATATGCCTACGATCAGGGTCAACAAGAAGACTTTCGAGCCGGTTGAAGGTAAAGGCAAGTCTGTGATGGATGAAGGCTGTCGGCCCCTTGATGGCCAGCTTCGTGAGCCAGATGCATATTCTTCATGGGATGATACTGAAACCTGGCCGCCAAGTCCAGTTGCCCCTCGGGTGTTCAACAACAGAGAGCTACTACTCAGTCTTTACCAAAAGGTCGATCACAATCACAAGTGGGTCAAACGCCAATTCGGCGCCATTGTGAAAACCCTCAATGAGACTCAGAATGCAGTGAAGCTTAATCATCACTATCTTCATGAGGTTTTTGATCGCACCTAGGCCACACTAGCTCATTTGAAGACTCCACCAGAACTTGAAGAATTGGAGTTTACATAGGACTTCGACTGGTCATGGCCACCAAAGAAGAAATGCAGGCCAATTCTAGTTCCAGACCTTGAGGACAGTTCTTTTTCTTCATTCCGCACTGCAGAATCTGATGAAGACTGATACGTCTCCAACGTATCTATAATTTTTGACGGTTTCATGCTATTATCTTGTCAAACTTTGGATGTTTTGTATGCCATTTATATCTTTTTTGGGACTAACTTATTAACTCAGTGCCAAGTGTCAGTTCGTGTTTTTTCCGTGTTTTTGACCCACTTCAGAGGAGGATTTTAAACGGAGTCCAAACGGAACAAAACTTCCGATAATATTTTTTCCGAAACAGAAGACGATCGGGAGACTCGAGAACCAAGGCAGAGGGTTACCAGCAACCCCACAAGTCCCCTAGCCGCGGCCAGGGGGCCCATGCATCCCAGGCTTGTGGGCTCCCTGGGCCTCCTCTGCCCTAGCTCCTTCGCCTATATATTCCCTAAAATCCTAGAAAAAATCAGGAGTTCCACGAAAATACTTTTCCGCCGCCGCAAGCTTCTATCTCCGCAAGATCCCATCTAGGGCACGTTCTAGTGCCCTACCGGAGGGGGATTCATATACGGAGGGCTTCTTCATCAATACCATGACCTCTCCGATGATGCGTGAGTAGTTCACCATAGACCTACGGGTCCATAGCTAGTAGCTAGATGACTTCTTCTTTCTCTTGGATCTTCAATACAAAGTTCTCCATGATCTTCATGGAGATCTATCCGATGTAATCTTCTTTTGCGGTGTGTTTGTCGAGATGCGCTGAATTGTGGATCTATGATCAGATTATCTATGAATCTTATTTGAGTTTCTTCTGATCTGTTATATGCATGATTTCATATCCTTGTAATTCTCTTCGAGTTGTGGGTTTTGTTTGGCCAACTTTATCTATGATTCTTGCAATGGGAGAAGTGCTTGGTTTTGGGTTCATACCGTGCGGTGACCTCACCCAGTGACAGAAGAGGTAGCGAGGCACGCATCATGTTGTTGCCATCAAGGGTAAAAGAGGGGGCTTTCATCATTGGTTTGAGTTTACCCCTCTACATCATGTCATCTTGCTTAAAGCGTTACTCTGTTCGTCATGAACTCAATACACTAGATGCATGCTGGATAGCGGTCGATGTGTGGAGTAATAGTAGTAGATGCAGAAAGTATCGGTCTACTTGTCTCGGACGTGATGCCTATATGTATGATCATTGCCTTAGATATCGTCATGACTTTGCGCGGTTCTATCAATTGCTCGACAGTAATTTGTTCACCCACCGTAATATTTTCTATTTTGAGAGAAGCCTCTAGTGAACACTATGGCCCCCGGGTCTACTTCACATCATATTTTCAGCCTTACACTTTTACTTTGTTGCTCTTTTCGCCTTCAGATCTCACTTTGCAATCAATCTTGAAGGGATTGACAACCCCTTTATAGCGTTGGGTGCAAGCTCTTTTGTGTTTGCTCAGGTACTCTGGACTTGACACGATTCTCCTACTGGATTGATACCTTGGTTCTCAAGCTAAGGGAAATACTTACTGCTCCATTGCTACATCACCCTTTCCTTTTCAAGGGAAAAAACAGCGCAAGCCAAGTCTCCATCAACGTGCCAATTTCTGGCGCTGTTGTCTATTGATGTAGCAGAAGAATTTCTAGCGCTGTTGCCGGGGAGGATCAAGTCAAGAACTCATCCAAGTAAGTGTCGCAAACTCATCTCTTGCATTTACCTTTTTTGCCTCTCATTTTCCTCTCCCCCACTTTTAAAAACAAAAATTTACAAAAATATTTGCCCTTTTCTTCGTTTGCCTTTTTCGTTTGCCTTTTTCGTTCGCCCTTTTCTCTCGCTTGCTTTATATCCGCTTGTCTGCCTGCTAAGACCTATATGGCCCAACCAAGTAATTTTGATGCTTACTATGCGAGGTTGGAAGATATTGAAACTAGTGCTGAAGGCTTCATGTCTGCACAGTTTGATTACAGCAGTTACTTTCGTAGGGAACTGAAGGAGCAAAATTCTTTTTTGGCTTTTATGAATAAAGAAGTTGATGATATGACCAAATAATTCCTTGCGCTAAATTCTCAGTTTGTTCATCTTGAAAAATTGGTAGGCCAGATTTCTGATAAACAAGCTACTTTAGTCAATAAAATGGCTGCTAAACCTGAAATTTGTGATGAGAATCACGAAGATCTTAAAGTGCTTGGTGTTACTCCCACTAAATCTTTGGTTTCTTGTGTCAAACCTAATGATGATGGGGCTGGATATGAATCCACTTTGGTTGAAAAACACCCCAATGATTCGGAGTCCATCTATCTTGATGCTAAAAGCATTGAAAGTGGAGTAGAAGATTTTAAACCTTTAGTAGTAATGGAATTACTACTTTGGATTTCAAGTAATTCAATTATGATAGTTGCTCCTTGATTGAATGCATTTCCTTGATGCAATCCATGCTAAACTCTCCACACGCTTATAGCCAAAACAAGGCCTTTACCGATCATATCGTCGAAGCTATGATAAAATCTCTTGAAGAGAAACTTGAATTGGAAGTTTCTATCCCTAGAAAGGTTCATGATGAGTGGGAACCTACTATAAAAATCAAAATAAAAAACTATGAATGCAATGCTTTGTTGATTTGGGTGCTAGTGTTTCCGCGATTCCAAAGTCTTTATGTGATGTTCTGGGTTTTAATGAGATTGAGCGTGTTCTCTTAATTTGCATCTTGCGGATTCTACTATCAAGAAACCCATGGGAAGGATCTATCATGTTCTTATTATTGCAAATAGGAACTATGTACCCGTGGATTTCATTGTGCTTGACATTGATTGCAATCCTACATGCCCTATCATTCTTGGTAGACCTTTCCTAAGGACTATCGGTGCTATCATCGATATGAAGGAAGGGAATATTAGATTTCAATTTCCTTTAAATAAGGGCATGGAGCATTTTCCTAGAAAGAAAATCAGATTGCCTTATGAATCCATAATGAGGGCTACTTATGGTTTGAGCACTAAAGACGACGATACATGATTCTATCACTTTATGCCTAGCTAAGGGCGTTAAACAATAGCGCTTGTTGGGAGGCAACCCATCGAATTTATCTTTTTCTTTCTGTTTTCTTGCGTCCACACCATCATAATTATGTTATGATAGTGTCTTTTGTGTTCATTTTTGTGTTTGAGCCAAGCAAAACCTTTATGACTAGTCTTGGTGATGGGTCTTGATCCTGCTGGAAAAAGACAGAAACTTTTCGCTCACGAGATTATTTTTATTTTTTATTCAGAAACAGCTTTTGAGCTGATTCTTTTTGCTGCTGGTTTATATGCCTTTTGCAGAGGCAGTCGTAATTGTTCAGAATTTTTGAGGTACCAGAAGTATACAAAGTATACAGATTGCTACAGACTGCTCTGTTTTTGACAGATTCTGTTTTTGTTGAGTTGGTTGCTTGTTTTGATGAAACTATGGATAGTATCGGGGGATACTAGCCATGGAAAAGTGAGAATAAAGTAATCTAACACCAATATAAATAGAAATCAAGATTGCTACAGTACCTAAAGAAGTGGTAGTTTGTTTTCTTGTGCTAATGATATCACGAGTTTCTGTTTAAGTTTTGTGTTGTGAAGTTTTCATGTTTTGGGTGATGTTCTCATGGACAAAGAGATAAAGAGTGGAAAGAGTTCAAGCTTGGGGATGCCCAAGGAATCCCAAGCCAAATTCAAGGACACCAAAAAGCCTAAGCTTGGGGATGCCCTGGGAAGGCATCCCCTCTTTCGTCTTCAATCCATCGGTAACATTACTTGGAGCTATATTTTTATTCACCACATGATATGTGTTTTGCTTGGAGCGTCTTGTATCGTAGGAGTCTTTTCTTTTTGTTGTATCACAATTATCCTTGCTGCACACCTTTTGAAAGAGACATGCACTCATCGTGATTTTGCTAGAATGCTCATCGTGCTTCACTTATATCTTTTGAGCTAGATAATTTTGCTCTATGTGCTTCACTTAGACCTTTTAGAGCATGGCATTGCGTGACTTCGTAGTTGGCTTGTGCTATGAAAGTATTCCCAAAGGTGATAGGTACCCAAAGAGGATACAAAAACATCCATCTTCATGTGCGTTGAGTTGAAAGAAAAGTTTGATTCCTCTCAATTAGTTTTGAGACGTGGATTTGGTAATATTAAGAGTTATGTTAGTAGGGTGTTGTGAATCTAGAAATACTTGTGTTTAGGTTAGTGATTCCTATAACATGCTCGTATGGTGAACTGCTATGTTATGAAGTCGGAGCATAATTGATCTATTGATTGTCATCCTTTGTGTTGCGATCGGGATCGCGCGATGGTTAACACCTACCAACCCTTCCCCTAGGAGTATGCGTTTAGCACTTTGTTTCCATTACTAATAAAAACTTTCGCAACAAGTATGTGAGTTCTTCATGACTAATGTGAGTCCATGGTATAGATGCACTTTCACCTGCCACCATTGCTAGCCTCTCTAGTACCGCGCAAATTTCGCCAGTGCACAAACCCACCATATGCCTTCCTCAAAACAGCCACCATACCTACCTACTATGGCATTTTCATAGCCATTCCGAGATATATTGCCATGCAACTCCCACCGTTCCATCTCATGACTTGTGTCGTCACTCTCATATTGCCATTGCATGATCTTAAGATAGCTAGCGAGATGTTTCAACGTCATACGCCAAGCTAGATCGTTGCACATCCCGGTACACTTCCGGAGGCATTTCCTATAGAGTCATCATCGTTCTAAGCTTTGAGCTGTCAGTAAATGAAAGTGTGATGATCATCATCATTAGAGAATTGTCCCATGTGAGTAAATAAAAAAAAGATGCCAAAGTTGCCCACAATAAAAAAAATAGAGATATGGAAAGAGGCCAAAGGGCCCAAATAAAATAAAAGGAGAGAAAAAGAGAGAAGGGACAATGCTACTATCTTTTTCCACACTTGTTCTTCATAATAGCACCATGTTCTTCATGATTGAGAGCTTCTCGTTTCGTCACCACCATATGCAATTGGGAATCTTTATTATATAACTTGGCTTGTATATTCCAATGATGGGCTTCCTCAAATTGCCCTAGGTCTTCGTGAGGAAGCAAGTTGGATGCACACCCACTAGTTCTCCTTTTGAGTTTTCACATACTTATAGCTCTAGTGCATCCTTTGTATGGCAATCCCTACTCATTCACATTGATATCTATTAATGGGCATCTCCATAGCCCTTTGATACACCGAGTCAATGTGACCATCTCCTCCTTTTTTGTGTCACAACCACCACCACACACTATTCCACCTATAGTGTTATATCCATGGCTCACGTTCATGTATCGCGTGATAGTTGTAAAAGGTTTGAGAAAGTAAGAGTGCAAAAACAATTACTTGGCCAATACCGGGGTTGTGCATGATATCAATTAGTTGTGTGGGGATGATGGAGCATAGCCAGACTATATGATTTTGTAGGGATAACTTTCTTTGGCCTTGTTATTTTGAAAATTCATGATTTCCTTTCTAGTTTGCTTGAAGTATTATTGTTTTCATGTCAATAGCAAACTATTGTTTTGAATGTTAATGATCTGAACATTCATGTCACATGAAACAAGTTACTTAGGACAACCATGCTAGGTAGCATTCCAAATCAAAAATTTAGTCTTTATCACTTCCCTGCTCGAGGACGAGCAGGAGTTAAGCTTGGGGATGCTTGATACGTCTCCAACGTATCTATAATTTTTGATGGTTTCATGCTATTATCTTGTCGAACGGAGTCCAAACGGAATAAAACTTCCAAAAAGATTTTTTCCGAAACAAAAGACGATCGGGTGACTTGAGAACCAAGGCAGAGGGTCAACAGGGACCCCACAAGCCCCCTAGCCGCGGCCATGGGGCGCGCCTCCCAGGCTTGTGGGCTCCCTGGGCCTCCTCTGCCCTAGCTCCTTCGCCTATATATTCCGTAAAATCCCAGAAAAAATCAGGAGATCCACGAAAATACTTTTCCGCCGCCGCAAGCTTCTGTCTCCGCAAGATCCCATCTGGGGCACGTTGTGGTGCCCGGCCAGAGGGGGGATTCGGATACGGAGGGCTTTTTCATCAACACCATGACATCTCGGATGATGCGTGAGTAGTTCACCCTAGACCTACAGGTCCATAGCTAGTAGCTAGATGGCTTCTTCTCTTTCTTGGATCTTCAATACAAAGTTCTCCATGATCTTCATGGATATCTATCTTATGTAATCTTCTTTTGCGGTGTGTTTGTCGAGATCCGATGAATTGTGGATTTATGACCAGATTATCTATGAATCTTATTTGAGTTTCTTGTGATCTCTTATATGCATGATTTCATATCCTTGTAATTCTCTTCGATTTGTGGGTTTTGTTTGGCCAACTTGATCTATGATTCTTGCAATGGGAGAAGTGCTTGGTTTTGGCTTCATACCGTGCGGTGACCTCACCCAGTGACAGAAGGGGTAGCGAGGCACGCATCGTGTTGTTGCCATCAACGGTAAAAAGATGGCGTTTTCACAATTGGTTTGAGTTTATCCATCTACATCATGTCATCTTGCTTAAAGCGTTACTCTGTTCGTCATGAACTCAATACACTAGATGCATGCTGGATAGCGGGTGATGTGTGGAGTAATAGTATTAGATGTAGAAAGTATCGGTCTAATTTTCTCGGACGTGATGCCTATATGTATGATCATTGCCTTAGATATCGTCATGACTTTGCGCGGTTCTATCAATTGCTCGACAGTAATTTGTTCACCCACCATAATATTTGCTATTTTGAGAGAAGCCTCTAGTGAACACTATGGCCCCCGGGTCTACTTCACATCATATTTTCAGTCTTACACTTTTACTTTGTTGCTCTTTTCGCCTTCAGATCTCACTTTGCAATCAATCTTGAAGGGATTGACAACCCCTTTATAGCGTTCGGTGCAAGCTCTTTTGTGTTTGCGCAGGTACTCTGGACTGGACGCGATTCTCCTACTGGATTGATACCTTGGTTCTCAAACTGAGGGAAATACTTTTTGCTCCTGTTCTGCATCACCCTTTCCCCTTCAAGGGGAAAACCAGCGCAAGCCAAGTCTCCGTCAACGTGCCAATTTCTGGCGCTGTTGTCTGTTGACGTAGCAAAGACCAACAAGACACTGCCACTGGTCCAAGGAGGAAGCATGATCCCAAGAATCCTCACGCGTCTTCCTCATCTGCCAAGAAGTGAAAGTCTTTACGGGGTGTTAGTCCTCAGTTTTCCCTTTTCGTCACTTGATGGCCAAGGGATAGAAATCTTAGAGTTAGTCTTCACCCGGGATGTATTTTGGGGCTTCTGAACTTTATTAAGTTACAAACTCTTGGCTCTTCTGAAGTGTTTTATGTAATGAGTTGTAACTTAAGCCCGATTATACTCTGAAGCTTTTGAACGCTTTTCTTCGCATGCTTATTCCTCAAAATATTAACACACGCATGCTGGAATTCGTCAGATACCATTTCTCATCATGCATTCTCAATTTTTTCATACTATATGTCTTATGTATGCATGATTTACAAGACTCACGAGGAGATCTCCATGATATAAATCATCAATGTGCATTTGTTGTGAAAAGCAAAATCCTCAAGATATGCACATCTTCTGGGGGAGTCTCTCTGTATCTTGATTTCAGATTCCTCAAATGAGTATTAAAACTTCATATTTTTATCCCCGTTGAATACTTAACCTAATTTTCATCAACCATCAAAAAGGGGGAGATTGTAAGTGCATCTAGTGCCCCTTAGTGATTTTGGTGGTTTGAAGACTTATTGGTTAAGTATCTAATGTGTTCATTAGTGTACACAAGAGCTATAAGTCGCTGAGGAGTTTGAAATATTCAATGAATATCGACCCCTAAAAATGTATATCTTCGGCTGAAGAAATTGGTCTGAAGCTGAAAAATGATATTCTTTTTGTGAGGAATAGGAGAATTCCGGATTTATTCCTTTTGTTTATTTTCTTCACTCTAGAGTCATAGGAACACCCTACTGTTAAAGGGGG
The DNA here is from genome assembly GCF_904849725.1 of Hordeum vulgare subsp. vulgare. Taxonomy (NCBI): domain Eukaryota; kingdom Viridiplantae; phylum Streptophyta; class Magnoliopsida; order Poales; family Poaceae; genus Hordeum; species Hordeum vulgare. The sequence continues at coordinate 191,107,635 of NC_058521.1, forward strand.
TCAAAGTAACACTCCGGAATGAATTTCCTCATGATGCTCAACCCAAGACTAATCCTACCAAAAGCATCATGTGAGGAATAGGAGAGACATGAGGAATCTCACAGTTGAGGGTCCCGACCGTTACCGCAATTCGCGCCACATCATTGATCTTATCCACACCAACAGTCATATTATTTAAGGGCATTAATGTCAAATCATGCCAGGATGCATCCAGGCTATAAATAGCCTCCCTCCACAACCATTAGATGGTTGTCATAAGAGCAACCCCAAACACCAAACCACAAACCAAAAACCAAGTGATTAAGCATCACTGAAGAAGTTGTTCCTGTGTGGGAGTAAAGCTTTTTACCTTTGAGCACCGTGCATCCTCCAAACGGTTAGGCGTCATGGTCTAGAGCAATCCAGCAGTCAATTGTGGATCGCTAGGTGACCAAGGTTGTGAGGGTTTGGAAGTCTTCCCTGAAGACTTACCACGAGTGTTGGGCTAGGACTGTGTGTTCTTAGGCCAAGGAGAATACGTAGGGACTGTGTGTCCCGGGACTGTGTGTCTTTTGGTTTCAATACCAAGCCGCTCCAAACCAGATGTACAACTGTCATAGCAGTTGGAACTGGGTCATCAACCACTGTCTTCATTGTGAAACGGGTTCTATTTCTTCAACTCTTTCAATTCCTCATATTGTATGTTGAAGATTTTCATTATCACTGTTTGAAGAATTTGCTGAAGACTTACTCTGAAATTCCTCAACCCCAAATTCTTCACGCAAGCTATTCTTCACATGTTTTCTCTGTGCCTGCATATTGTGCAAACTGCTTTTCATATTCTTCACCTTGAAAACTGATGTAGTGATACTTTGCACTCCTGGTCCTTTGCTGTTTCCGCTGCAAGTTAGTCATCAGTGAGGAATTTCCTCAAAAGGAATGTCCTCAAAAGGAATTTCCTGAGTGATGAAATACTAAAAATCTCCTATTCACCCCCCTCTAGTCGATATAACGAACTTCCATTGACAGGATCTTCTGTTGTCTACGTAATCTTGTCATTGTTTTCTTGCCTTACAAGGTGTCGAGAGTTCCAAGTGGACAACCTTTATGCGATGACATCAGCAAGGCATGATAGAGTTTTGACCTATCAGTCACGATGGTCATATTATTGACACCTAGACTCGGGGATGAAGAGAACCGTTTTCTTGCTCAATAAGGTGAGGCGGACCAAATGGCGTGGTTCTCATCGACCAGTGGTGGTCGACACAGCCCTGATATTGACAGGGGCACTCTATTAGCGATGCAAATCATTGCCTTGCATATATTACCTGCTGATCATCATAGGTGAAGGTGGCATCACCCCAGAACAGTGTCGATGGTGTCGCCATCTTTTGGGTCTCGACGTCCTCATTCCTCATGGAGGTACTTCTGTTGATGTCGTCTGGTCGTAGCGTCGTCATCCTTGTCCTTCAAGTACATGGGTGGTCGCTTGGAAAGGTTGCTTCCTTCTGTGTTACCCACGAGGGTTTTAGTAATCCCGTGGATAGGCATAAGGGTGCTAGTGGCCATTTGCAAGTTTTGAAGAAGCAGACGAGGAGGGTCAAGAGAATAAGAGTAGATATGCTAAGGAGAGGGGTCGGTGCCTGTCCCTGGCGTCGTACACAGGTGTAGCACACGAGGAAGAAGAGGGACGCGACTCTGGGCTGGTGTCGGTGAAAACCAACACTTATAGAAGTTCAAGGAATCCCTTGATCGTTTGGGGGGAGAGGGAGGTATGGCATCGAGAGCAGAACTAACGATCAACACCGGCAAGGTTCTTTTTACCCATGTTCGAGCTGCTTGGCGCGTAAAACCCTACTCCTGCTTAGTTTGTATTGTGGGTTCTCTGTAGGTTGATTCTGCTACAGTAACTTAGATGGTTATTAGGCAAGTTCTAATCTCCTAAAAAGTTCCAACCCCCACGAATGAGCTTTTGGGCCTCCTTTTATAGGCAAAGGGGTCACCAACAGTGTGCTCAAGGGGTGCACAGTATACAGTGTTCACCGCTTTACTTCTTCGGTGGTGTCAGGGGTAGTAAATGCCTTTTCTGGCCCCTGACCTGCCGTAAGGGAGTAATGACACATACCCACGTGAATCGACACCTGGGCTCTGCGCTCGCACACGAGAGATGTGCTGGAGCGGTCGGATTACGGTAGAAACTTGCGGGGATACCTGGCGAGCGAGAGGAGCTTACTGGCCTGGAGCCTCCTTCTGGTGACTTGGTCACCTTCCCGGCAAGGAAGTCTTGTCGGAGGCTTGGATACTTTCCCGGCAAGGAGGGCTTGCCCCCGGCCTCGAGTCTTCCGGGCAAGGGAAGCTTGTCGGGATCTTGCTGATCTTCGGGTATTCTTCCCGGTGGAGCGTGCCTACCGAGGGCCTCAGGAGTCATCCCGAAAAGGAGGGCCTGCCGGGGCCTTGCGTCTGGAGCCCTTGCATCCCACGCCCCATTTGGAGAGGGGAAGGGCGTGGCCTTGGATTGCTTCTGTTCTATCTTCCCCATACACTATTGTCGGGGCCGTCGTCGATGCCCGTGCACAAGTGTGGGGCACAAGGGAACCCAGTCTCTAGTGCACTAAAATGAGCCCCTGGTCCTGGGCCACGCACCCGCGCGGAGCGTTACTAGGCCCGGCCCAAAGTAGTGCACGGTCTTCCCTAGCAGGGAACTTTGGAGTCTTGGAGCCGTTGCAGGCGGCACTTCCCCACGTTGCACGTCAAGCGCGCGAGGCGAAGAAGTGGGCGTACAGTAGCATCCAAACCCCCCGATGTGTTACTACCATGCATGAAGCATGCAAGTAAAGGTTGGGCAAGTGGCGTTCGTGGCCATAATGGCCGCAGTCGTGGCGGGACCTGCCCCCGCATGCATTGGTACGGTGGGGCGGTTACCTGTTCGCCCGTGATCATGGGCGACTAGGCAGATGGGGTGGTAGATTCTGGTGTGGGGGCTATTATCGCCTCGCGCCTTGCCCTATAAATTAGGGAGTTCGCGAGGGGGGTTTGCTCATCCATCAGCTCCTGGAACATCACCACCCCTAGTCTTGGATCTGTAGAATCTTTTCTAGCTTCAGGTGGCACTCGCCCCAAACCATGGCTAGGGGACGAGGGAGGCCACCATCGGCCGCCAGGGCGGAAAGGGGATCCCACTCGGATCATGCCACAGCTTCTGGGGGTGCAGTAGCGGAGGCCGGCACGAGCGCCCGTGTTGGCGGAGGGATGAGGAGCCGCGGTCGCCGCGGAGGTTGTGGCCGGGGGAGGTGGAGTGCTACTCGAGCATCTCCGTCTTCTCCTAGGCTCGTTCCCGCACGGACTCATGTTGAAAGGACTCCGTTGGAGTTTCATGTCAGGCTGCAAAGTTGCATCCTGACTCGACTTCAACTCCCCACTGCCTTTACCAAGGTGATGAGCGATGAGAAGCCCCCGATGTTGCGGCTTCAGGTGCACGACTGCGGCAACAACGTGGTCCCGGTGGCCGTGGAGCAGCCGGGACCTTGGCTTCTGTTCCTCGACCGTGGGTGGAAGAGCTTCACCTCTGCCCATAACCTCTGGGATGGGCACGCTCTTCCCTTCAAGATGATGGCGGACAACCTGCTCTCCATCAAGATTTACGAGAGCCTGGGTGCGCGCCTCGGCTACAGCGAAGAGAGCTCGAGCAGGAGTAAAAGCCCCTTCTCACGCGAGAGCGACGAGGACGGGCCAAATGGTAGCGACGACGAAGACGGGTCGGATCCTCGGCACGATAAGCCTGGGTACAAGGACTTGGCCTCGGACTGGCCATCGGTCGAACCAACACCGTCAATGTCACACCCTGTTTTTACTATCACATTCTCTGTAATGCAAAAATCTGAGCTTGTTAAAACTTTTTCAAAACCAATGATGTGAGTGCCATGATTGTCACTATATGCTTGTGTGTGTGATCATGTGATGATAAAAACCCCATTTCACAATATTGAATTATTTCTAAAAACCCTCACTTGTTTCTGATCAAGGTAAAAACCCTACTTTGAGTTGCATTACATGCCTTGATGGCAAGAGGTGCTTTTACCCAAAGTTGGTGATTTGATTTTACTTACCTTTATATTCCCAAAACAACAAAAATAATTATTTTCTTAATTTAATTGCATGTCCATTTCCGAGGCCAGAATTGCTATCCCTACATGGAAAAATACTTTTCTGCCTTAGAAAAATCTGATTAAATTTAGTGATGATCAGAAGGACATATATTTTCTATACATAAGATTTTTAACACTATTTTATATTATAATTATTGAATAAAACCCTGAAAACCATTTCTGTCTGTTTTGACCTTTTGAAATATTTCCAAAGGAAATATTCTCAATAAAATCCTAGAAAAGTCCACTGGTATCCCTAAGCCATATTTGGTGTCCACATAAAGTTTGACCTTGATCCAAGGTGATTAAGGACCCCAAATAACCCTAAAACCCCTTCTGTCTAGATTAAAGTTAGAACAACTGTACATAGCAAAGTTTGCCCAATGATGTTGAAACTTTGCAGGAGTGCCCAATACCTCAAATGAGGGTTCCACACCAAAAATGAGATTTGTGGGACTTAGTTTGCCCACACTCTCTTTGGAAGGGACATATCAGGTCATATGGAGGTGTTTTCAAGTTTACAAAGCTAAACATGTCCAATGGAGCTCAAACTTGGTGAAACCCCATGTTTTGGCACCAAAACCAAACCTGTAAAGTTGCAGCACCAGTGGTGGAGTGCAACCCCCTCAAACCACTGTCGAGCACCTTTTGACAGATGGGAAAAAGCCACCTTAGCCATAGCTAAACCCAACCCCTTTGCTCCAAACTCATAGATTAGGTGGCCAGTATCTGTATCTAACCGCAGTCAACTAGCCCCTCACTGGTTCAAAGTGGAAAGGCCAAAAACTCCAATTTAGGTTTCAGTTCAAGGCTGACAGCACCAGTATTTCTTCTCTTCCTTGACCAGCCAAAGCTCCCACAAGATCCAAATGGCTAGCCACACTCCCAGATAGTTCCAGGACATGCTAGACACGTCCAAAGTGCCTCAGAGCGCACCAGCTTGCCGTGGTATGTCAAAACTGTGCTCTGGGCGCGCTACAGGACGCTCTCGGCCAGTTCTAGCCTCCCCCGAGGTGTCCAACCGCTTCCCCGATAGCCCCTCTGCGTCGAGCAACCCTCATGGCCCCTCCTCTCCTGCGCTAGAGCTCGTACAACGTGTGCCCCGCGCGCACCAGAACCGGCCAAGGTTGGGCGGCCACAGATGCTCGACTCCTCCCTGTCTCCATGTGCAACAGATGATTCTAGCAGTCCAAAATGATGTCCTGAGATCATGGTTTCGACCCCAGCTCCTCCCTGCACCCCCATACGCGCCAGGGTGAGTCACCGGCGCTACCGAATCGGCTCACCATCGCGGGCCTTTTAATAGCTCCCCCCTCGCTCCAGCACCCCTCAAACAGCTTCGCCACAACCACTAGCACCTCCCTAGCCACCCTAGCAAATCCGCAGAGCCCCAGTGCTCGAGATCGACGGAGGCCCCTCCGCCTCGGAGCTCCCGTCGATCTCCGGCTACACGATGGCTCATGCATCCCTCGACCCACCAAGCTGATCCCCTCAACCCCAGGAAGCTTTCCCCTAACTCGCCCGAGCATTTCAGTGCCCCTAGCTACCTCCTCGACCACCTCCCGAAACTCCTCCGCCGCGGCCTCCTCGTCCCCAGTGAACCCCTGCCCCTCCGATGTTGTTCCGGCCACCAGCAGGTAGGCAACGTCATGGCGAACCCATTCTTGTCCTTGTTGGGGCTTGAGAACGTCGGCAGCCTCGCCGGCGTACTCCTCCTCCTCTTTGGCTAGTGGTAGGACACGACCCCGACAGGTGTACCCCACCCGTCGTTGGCCCAGCCTCCTCCCCCGCACTGCCCGCAGTCGGTGACCGCAGGGCCCCGCACGTCAGGTTCAAACATGACGGCGCGCGAGCCTGGGAAGGCTGTCGGCTGGCCATGGGCCAGGCCAGGCTTAGCCCATTTTTTTCTTTATTTTTAACAACCTGATTTCTAAGATTTCTGTAAAAACATTTAACCAGTGTAAAAACATAATTTTTCCACTATTATTCTTCTAAAAATATGTAGTATTTAATGAGGTGATTGGATGAATTTTTCAACAACTATTCTGTTTTAAAATAATAAAAATAACTAAATTGGAATAGTTTTGCTTGTGTTTGGTTAATTTTAAAAATGTTCCTTCATGAGAATTTGAGTTAAATATTTTTCAAAATGACAACTTAGATTTATCAGTGATAAAGAACATTTGCAAAATAAGTTTGTGATTTGTCTCTGTGTGATATATTTCTTATTTATTCTTTTATCAATGATAGACCTCGAAGACCACGCATACTTAGCTCACCAAGGCAAGCAGCCCTTTGACCATGACTGATCAAATGTTATATGGGATGCGGAGATAGCAAGTATTTTTGTTGCATATGTTCGTGAGTGCGGGTAAATCACTACGGTGATGTTACCGATGGCTCCTCCGGAGCACATGCATTAAGCTTGATCCTACACCTTGAGGATCATCCTAGTATCATGTTGACAAGTAATGCTAGAGTACATAGCATGAGCATGTTGTTGGTATAAATCAAAGATTTACGAAAACCCCGTCGGGTGCCACTAATGCCCGAGGGTGATGACGAGTTAGGTGGCCACTTTTGGTAAAGTGGTGCACCCGGTATTTGTGCATGTATGGTTTCAGAAATGGGATTAGATTTCTGATGTGTCGACCGTCCCAACCTTACCAAGTACGACCAAGTTACCCCTTATGGGACGGGGCTATGTTGATTACTCTGTTCAGCGCTAGCAAAGAACCACATTACTAGTGGCGGGAGTGATGTGTGGTCACTCTCATGATGGGGTTGTGCCAGGTAGGATGACTATGCCATTTTTATGAGTTCCAGGCACACCGTTGGTCCCCGCATGGTTGATACTATCCAGAGTCGATGCTCATCAGATTTACAATATGTTGGCTGGGTACCAATCGAGTGGACCTCATTGTCTAGTATCGTCAGGGGAAAGGCGTTGATCGGGTACTTACCTCGGGTATGTTATTTACCGTGAGTCGTGGATGACACGGAAGTTTCCCGGATCTCACGGTCCAGCGTACTACTTCTGTAGAGTGTAAAACTATTCGAATAGTCGTGTCCGCGGTCAAGGACAGTTGGGTAATCCTGCTTAAACTACGTCCAGTTTTTTCCGCATAAACCAAGTGTGTGTGAGTGGTAATCAAAGGAGTTGTTATGGTAGTTGATATGACCAAGTTTGGTGACTTGGCATATAGGGTGAACCCGGATGGTTCAACCCTTGACAGATATATTGATATATGTAACCTGTTCTTCAAAAGTAATTCTAATTTTGATGCATATTCATGATCATTCAACCAAGTGAAATTTCCACCAAAGATGCATGTTATTGTTAAACTTCACTTTCATTGTTCATATCATGGGCTGTTTGCGATTACATTGAAAGTACACATTGGCTTGCCACTGGTTATGTTATTGACCAGACATGGAAGGACCGGAGTTTGGAGATGAGTATGTCTGCAGAGATGCCCCTGCGAACAAGGACGCTTCCAAGTCAGAATGCCTATCGATGTAGGCTTGATGGCACGGACACCGTTTAGCCCTATGATTTCCGCTACTAGTTGTATCTAAGTGATTTGGCCTTAGGCCCTGCATTGTGAACTTGACCATTCGGTCTTGTGTTGTAATAATTGGTACTTGGATGTAAGACCCTTTTATTCGGTATCTGTGTTCGGTGAGCATTGATCTCTCGGATCAATGAGCACGGCGATCTCAACTCGTAAGTCGGGGTCCCCACAGAGCTGGTATCAGACCCATCCTGACTACATGAAGCCTTAGGTAGCATGGACGATAGCCGAAACGAGTAGTGCACATAGACCTTAACCTGAGATTCTGCACCCACTAAAAAATTTCTAACCCTCTCCTCTACATCTTGTAGATGGCCGCCGTACCTGACATGCTTCTGGAGCAGGGCTTTCCCTGCTTTGGAGTGATAGCCTCGAGAATTGTCAAGTACGCCACACGCCCATCTTTCTCTACCACGAGCATTGGGTCAACACCGACACCAAGGAATATCACGTGGACGTGATAGTGAAGGCTAACGACTCCCCGACTAGCTGGTTCTTTGAAGGACCACAGATGGAGGATCTGATGTTGGCAGTGGAGACCGCAGCACGAGAGGCGCTCGTGCGACTCCGCGACATCCTTCCCGAGATGGCTGACGAGCCAGCTACTCGTCACCTACCCTTTTAAGGATGGGGTAGACGGGTTTTGGACACTCAACCCATCTTCTAAGGACGGGACGCCACTGAGATTTCAGACCTACTTTAGTCTCTCCTCCAACACTTTGACGCACCTTTTGATCAAGGAGTCAACTAGGATTCGCCAAGAGTTGCACCAAGTCAAGGATCTGTTTCGCACGGAGAAGATGAAGAACCGCAAGGTGAAAAAGGAAGGAGCACCCGTAGGACCACCTGTTTTTGCTTTCCGAGGAGGAATACCATCGCTTCAGGCCACTCCTCTTTAGAGTCGTCGCTTGAACGCGGAAGAGTACACCGAACTCTTCACTACCTTGCCAACCAAGAGATGCCATGATGGTCGGCTTCCTTATCCTACTCCTTCAACGAAGGGAAGCACTAACAAAGATGAAGATGAAGATGAAGACGAAGATCCCGCAGAACCCGCTTATGAGACCGCACAGTCGGCCTCTTAGCATTAGCAGCGTTGGCAATTAGGATGTACTCCCCAGCCGTAGGAGTTCTTGTATCGGTTGTATGAACCACGAGTGTTGTGTAAGCATATTGGATGCCAGTCGCATTCCGCCTTAGGCAGCTTGTGAGCGACTATATCGCTCGTTTTAATCCAATGCATTAGCTCTTTCAAAACCATTGGCTTAAATTTTTAACACTAGCACAACACGAGACCCCCCTCTTTACTAGAGCATCATCCCTTATGCTTTCAGCTAGTTCCGCAAATTGACCTGTCTACTCCCTGACAGGATGGTGAATGCAACTCACAGCAGTACCTACGGCAACCCCGGCTCTGCCTCTTCAGGTCAGCAGCAAGGAACCGGAGGGGAAGCTCAAGCTGGAGATCACCACGAGTAGCAAGACGATGTTCCACCGCCACCGCCTCCTCCCGAAAGGTTGACCATGGCTCAGTTCCTTCAAGCTCTTCGAGAGGAACGTCAAGCCAACAATGCCGCTATTCAGCAGTTGGCTCAAACCTTGGTGAACAACCCGCCGCAGAACGGGAATGGCAATGGTCGCTCTACTCTATCTGAGTTCATGCAAAGTACGCCACCCATATTCACGGAGACGACTGAACCATTGGATGCCGATGACTGGACCCGTACTATCGAAGACCTCCTCGCGCTGGTCAAATGCACTGATGATCATGGGAAGGTCCTCTATGCTTCTCACTGTCTCGGAGGCACAACCAGAGCTTGGTGGGATGGATTTCAGATCATGCGAGCAGGACAAGTCATCACTTGGGCTGTGTTCAAAGATGGATTCCGCGCTGCTCACATTCCTCCCGGAATGATGACCATTAAGACGCGGGAATTCCGATCCTTAAGGCAAGGCAGTGGATCCGTCAAGGAGTAGTTGCAGAAGTTCAACCTCCCGTCGAGGTACGCACCTGAGGACATCAGCACTAAGGACGCCAAAGTGGAACACTTTATGGAAGGATTGCAGCAGTCGCTCCAGTACCAGCTGGTTGTATGTGAATGCCGGACCTTTAGCGATCTGGTTAATAAGGCCCTTATGTTGGAAGACAAGCGTCATGCTATGGACGACACACGTAAGCACAAGCTAATGGGTAGTGGAGAACTGAGTAACACGAAGCCACGCCCATGACAGTCAGCTACAGCAAGACCCAACTATCAACAGCAGCAGTACAAGTTTCCAACATTTCGCCAGAACCACCAGCCCTAGCAGCAAGTCAACACCAAGCCAACAAGAAATCCGCCGAACAACAGTGGAGTTAAGACCAATCTTCCAGCGCAAGTTACCTGTTTCGGATACGGACAAACATGGCACTATTTCAGGCAGTGCCCCAACAAGAAGCCCGATGCTCCGCGCCCCAATGCGCCAAATCCAGGCCAAGGAGCACCAGGCATGAATCAGGCTCCCCGCAATCAGCAGTATCATAGCAAGAGGCGAATTAATCATATTTCCGCACAAGAAGTACAGGAAGACCCGGACTGCATTCTGGGTACGTTTCTCATCAACTCCACCCCAGAAACAGTATTGCTTGATTGTGGTGCTTTGCATTCTTTTGTTACGCCAAGATTGGCAGAAAATGTGGTTTGAACCCTACCTTGCATCGAAGCATCTTGGATTGTGCCAACAGGGCCATTACCATGACAAGCGACCAAGGGGTCAAAGTCAAGTATGTCTCTGAGCCAGTACCAGCTCGAGTATCACGGGTTAACAGCCTGTCAGAGGTAGAACTCGATCGAGTGCCAATAGTCTGTGAGTACCCGGACGTCTTTCCTAATGAGCTACCAGGAATGCCTCCTGACCGAGACATCGAGTTCATCATTGAGCTCATGCCCAGATCAAGGCCTATCTATAAGAAGCCTTACAGGATGCGATCCGAAGAGCTGGCAGAATTAAAGAAGTAGCTGGAGGAGCAACTCAGGAAAGGGTTTATTCGTCCGAGTGTGTCCCCTTGGGGATCGCCTGTTCTTTTCGTGTCCAAGAAGGATGGAACTATCATACTCTGCGTCGATTACCGTTCTCTCAATGATGTCACGATTAAGAACAAGTATCCACTCCCCAAGATTGAAGACTTGTTTGATCAGCTGAATGGAGCTAAGGTATTCTCCAAGATTGACCTCCGATCTGGATACTACCAACTGAAGATCCGACCCGAGGACATACCTAATACTGCGTTTGTGACCCTGTACGGTCTGTATGAATGCACTGTCATGTCTTTTGGGTTGACTAATGCCCCAACTTACTTCATGTACCTCATGAACAAGGTCTTCATGGAATACCTGGACAACTTTGTCATCATATTCATCGATGACATATTAACCTTTTCCAAGTCTGAAGAAGAGCATGAGTAACACTTGAGGTTAGTATTGGAGAAGCTTCAAGAGCACCAACTCTATGCCAAGTTCAGCAAGTGCCAATTCTGGCTAAACGAAGTTGGATTCTTGGGTCATACCATGACAGCAAGTGGATTGGTAGTTGATCCCTCCAAGATTACTACGGTAACCAACTAGGAATCGCCAATCCATGTGAAGGAAGTGAGGAGCTTCCTCAGACTCGCGGGATATTACCGCAAGTTCGTAGAACGATTCTCCCGCATCGCTCGACCTATGACTCAGCTCTTGAAGAAAGGCAAGAAGTTCGAATGGACGCCGGAGTGTGAAGAGAGCTTCCAAGAGTTGAAGAAGAGATTAACCACCGCCCCAGTATTGGCCACCCCAGATATCAGCAAGGAGTTTGTGATATATTGTGATGCCTCCAGGACCGGACTCGGTGGGGTTCTAATGCAGGATGGCAGAGTTGTGGCATATCTATCACGACAACTCCTCCCGCATGAGGAGAACTATGCCACCCATGATCTCGAGTTGGCAGAAGTAGTGCATGCCCTGAAGACATGGCGACATTACCTTCTCGAGAAGCGATGTGAAATATACACTAACCACAAAAGTCTAAAGTATATCTTCACCCAAAGGGAATTGAATATGAGACGACGAAGATGGCTGGAGTTAATCAAAGACTATGACCTCATCATTCAATATCACCCCGGTAAGGCCCATGTAGTGGCCGATGGCTTAAGCCGGAAGACCAGCACGTGGAACGCATGCTCAAGGAAAGGCAACCCGCCTTATATGAAGAATTGGAGAACTTTGGGCTGGAGTTAGTGGAATCAGGATACCTAGATAACCTCGAGGTCAAACCAACGCTGGTTGATGACATCAAGGAGGCCCAAAAGGGTCATAAGAGCATTGAAGGCATCAAGAAGAAGATTCAAGAAGGCAATGCCCCAGGATTCTCGAGGGATGAACAAGGAGTGGTGTGGTTTGGGAAACGCTTATGCGTACCCAACAAGGCTGAACTCAAGGACTTGATTCTACAGGAAGCACATGATACACCTTACTCTATTCACCCCGATGGTACCAAGATGTATCAAGATCTCCGAGAAAGATTCTGGTGGCATGGCATGAAGAGGGAAATAGCGTCTTATGTTGCGAGGTGCGATGTGTGCCAACAAGTCAAGGCTGAACATCAGCGACCTACAGGAATACAACAACCTCTCAAGGTGCCGGAATGGAAGTGTGACAAGTTAGGCATGGACTTTGTTACCGGCTTACCGAGGTCTACCAGAGGCCATGACTCTATATGGATTATCGTCGACCACTTGACCAAGGTGGCCCATTTCATTCCTGTCAACACCACTTATGATGGGAACAAGTTGGCTAGTCTCTATATTAAGCGTATCGTAAGCCTTCCTGGAGTTCCCAAGGAGATTGTATCTCACTGAGGCACGCAGTTCACCTCAAGATTTTGGAAAAAGATCCAAGAAGCCCTCGAAACCAAGCTCTCTTTCAGCACCGCTTTCCACCCGCAAACGGGCGGACAAATGGAAAGAGTAAATCAGATACTCAAAGATATGCTCTGCGCATGCGTCTTGGCGAATGGTGCCAAATGGGAAGACTGTCTGCCGTTCGCTGAGATTTCTTACAACAATAGCTACCAGTCCAGTCTCCAAATGGCCCCATTTGAAGGGATGTACAGACGAAAGTGTCGCACCCTTCTCAACGGTCCAAAACAGGTGAAGGGCTGATTTTCAGGCTGGAAATGTTGCACAAGGCAGAAGAAAAGGTGCAACTTGTCCGAGGGAACCTGAAGGCAGCCAAGTCGCGACAGAAGAACTATGCGGATTCACGCCGCAAGGATGTGGAGTTCATTCCCACAGACCTAGGGTACCTCCGTGTCACACCTCTCAAGGGAACCAAGCGTTTCCACGTTAAAGGTTAACTCGCTCCAAGGTTCATTGGACCTTTTAAGATCACGACAAGGCGTGCACAAGTTGCTTATCAGTTGGAGTTACCTCTGCAACTTTTGGGTGTGCACAACGTCTTCCACGTATCACAACTTCAGAAGTGTCTTCAAGCGCCAAATTGTCCCGATCTTTACAAGGACATTGACCATCTGGCCATTGACCTTCAGCGTGATCTCACCTACCGCGAGAAGCCGATCCGCATTCTGGATGAAGCAGAGCGTTGCACCAGAAGCCGCACCATCAAGTATTTCAAGGTTCAATGGAGCAACCACACCGAAGCAGAAGCAACATGGGAGAGTGAAGACTATCTCCGGTGTGAGTTCCTGGAACTTTTTAGCACCTAGCCTAGGAATCTTGGGGATGAGATTCTTGTAAGGGGGATAGGTTTGTCACACCCTATTTTTACTATCACATTCTCTGTAATGCAAAAATCTGAGCTTGTCAAAACTTTTCAAAACCAATGATGTGAGTGCCTTGATTGTCACTATATGCTTGTGTGTGTGATCATGTTATGATAAAAACCACATTTGACAATATTGAATTATTTCTAAAAACCCTCACTTGTTTCTGATCAAGGTAAAAACCGTACTTTGAGTTGCATTACATGCCTTGATGGCAAGAGGTGCTTTTACCCAAAGTTGGTGATCTGATTTTCCTTAACTTTATATTCCCAAAACCACAAAAATTATTATTTTCTTAATTTAATTGCATGTCCATTTCTCAGGCCAGAATTGGTATCCCTCCATGGAAAAATACTTTTCTACCTTAGAAAAATCTGATTAAATTTATCAATAAAATCCTAGACATGGAAGGACCAGAGTTTGGAAATGAGTATGTCTTCGGTGACGCCCCTGCGAACTAGGACGCTTCCAAGTCAGAATTCCTGTCGGTGTAGGCTTGATGGCATGGGCACCGCTTAGCCCTATGATTTCCCCTACTAGTTGTATCTAAGTGATTTGGCCTTAGGCCCTGCCTTGTGAACTTGACCATTCGGTCTTGTGTTGTAATAATCGGTACTTGGATGTAAGACTCTTTTATTTGGTATCTGTGTTCGGCGAGCATTGATCTCTGGGATCACTGAGCACGGCGATCTCGACTCATAAGTCGGGGTCCCCACAGTCAGTGTGCGGTCCTCCTCCTTCCTGGCCCGAGCTGATGAGCCGGAAGAACCGACACTGCCGCATACCGCGGGATTGCCTGGTATTCGTTCCCATCGTCCCTTCGGGTCTCGCTCTCGGCTTCGCAATCCTGGTCCAGGATGGGCCAGCACTGGTCGCGCTGGGGGCCTTGCCGATTTTTATCTTCTTGAACTTCTGTACGACGAGCATGTACCTCGCCAAAATATAGCGCAATCGGTTAGAGTAGGAAAAATCATTCATGTAATATGCCTGAGTTTGTTTCAAAAAATGAATGAAATGTTGTTCCCCTTGGGTCTGGTCCTTCTCCTTGTATGATATGCCTTTTGCGTCTCCCGGAAGCTTGATGGCGTAACTGGTCCTGTCGCTAATTCCTTGAGGAACTAATACTTAGAAGTTTGCTTGAGGGGTCTTACCGACAAGGCTCCTTGCCACAGTCTGTGCAACCATTAAATCGTAGAGCGTGGCTCGAGACGAAATAAGGTGCCTTGTAGCCACTTAGACTATTGAACCGGTTCGACGTAGTGAGAAGGTGCTCTATGGCTGTTCAGGTTGTTGAACTAGTTCGAAACAGAACTAAGGCGCACTGATCCTGACAAGATTCCATCTACGTGTAGGTTTCTCAAACAAGGTGTAGGATCTTTCAGAAAGGGAACAACCTATCTACTCTGAAATCTCAATCTGAAATATTTGTCACATATCTGTCGTGCGATGGTACTTCTCCTGCGACGCTTGGCTCTTTTGCCGGGGCTTCAGATTCTCGGCAAGCAGGAGAGTATATTGTTCCGGCCACTTCCCCTCGGTAAGATATTTGCCGATAGTTCCTCGACTGTCGTATAGGAGGGGGCTTGCCGAAGTATAATTCCTTTTCGTATTTTGCCTGGCCGTGCTGGCGGAGCCACCGAGTGTACCTTTGGCGAAGACGTGGCGCTTCCGGGGGGAAAGCATTTGGCTGGAGGGCGCCCCAGGGTTCCGGGGCTGTAGGCCCATTGTCAATGGTTATGTAGCTCTCTATGGAGGTGCGTCCGCCGGAGTATGCGTCGGAGGCCTCGTCGGAGCCCCCAAGCACACCCTCTTCAACAGTGCACTGTCCCGGAGCGGTACGTGGTCTTGGTGATTGCGGGCTCTAGGTGTCCGCCCTCCCTAGCCCATGTTCGCGCAGCGGGGCGCTCGCGGAGGCGTCGGGAGGTCGTGGCGAAGTAGAGTAACCACCGTTGCACCCTGCTTCGAGGGTCCGCAGTGGTGTGCTCCACTTCCCAAGCTCTGATGCAGAACTCGCATAGATCCGCCAAGAAGCTCTCAACCATCGCCTCCTCCCCCTACCTCGTGTGCCAAAGTTGTCGGGGAAAACCAACACTTATGGGAAGTTCGAGGAGTCCCTTGATCGTTTGGAGGGGAGAGAGAGGTATGGCGTCAAGAGCAGAACTAACGATCAAAACCCGCAAGGTTCTTTTTACCCAGATTCGGGCCGCTTGGCGCGTAAAACCCTACTCCTGCTTAGTTTCTATTGTGGGTTCACTGTAGGTTGATTCTGCTATAGTAACTTAGATGGTGATTAGGGAATCTCTGATCTCCTAAAAAGGTCCAACGCTCCAAAAGGTCCAACCCCACACGAATGAGCTTTTGGGCCCCCTTTTATAGGCAAAGGGGTCACCAACAATGTGCTCAAGCTGTGTACAGTGAACAGTGTTCACCACTTCACTTCTTCGGTGGTGTTAGGGGGCACCAAATGCCTTGTCTGGCCCCTGACCTGCCGCAAGGGGGTAGAGACACGTACCAAGGTGAATTGACACCTAGGCTCTACGTTGGCCCACGGGAGATGTGCTGGTGAGAATTACGGTAGAAACTTGCGGGGACACCTAGCGAACGACAGGAGCTTGGTGTCCTCGAGCCTCCTTCTGGTGACTTGGTCACCTTCCCGGCAAGGAAGGCTTGTCGGAGGCTTCGATACTTTCCCGGCAAGGAGGGCTTTCCGGGGCCTCGACTCTTCAAGGCAAGGGAAGCTTGACGGGGTGTTGCTGATCTTCGGGTATTCTTCCCGGTGGAGCGTGCCTCTCGAGGGCCTGCCGGGGCCTTGCGTCTGGAGGCCTTGGATCCCACGCCCCACTTGGAGAGGGGAAGGGTGTGGCCTTGGATTGCTTCTCTGTTGTCTTCCCGGTACACTGTTGCCGGGGGCGTCGTCGATGTCCGTGCACAAGTCTGGGGCACAAGGGACCCAGTCTCTAGTGCACCTACAGCTAGCTGGGCAGCAACTAGAAGGACTAGGCCTAGTTCTCCCTCTCTCTCTGGAAACTCTTTTGCAATAAAAATAAAAGGTTTTTGAATAAAAGCCAGAGGCTAAAATAAAAGGAATTAAACAAAAATAAAATTAGTTTTGGGCTCCTAAAAACATGCTCCAATTTATAGAAACAAATTGGGCATTTTTAGAAGAATAAAAATAAAACCCTTTTATATAAAATGAGGCTCTGGTTTTAAATAAATCAAAAGTAGATAAAAATGAACCCAAAGGGGTTTCACTCCACAAACCACAACAAGATTTATAGGAAAAGATGAAATTTTTTTATTGGGTCAAAACAGAAGATTATGAACTGCCACCAAAATTAAAAGGAAGAGAGGGATAAGGTGCTATGGTGCAACAAGGGTTTTGAGATCAATCTTATTGCACCCACATCACACAACCATCACGTGCCACTCTCACCCATACACTTTACTCAAACACCAAGGTGCAACAAGCAATACAAAACAAAACAAAATGAAATGATGCTATGCATGAAGACATGATGCAACATAAGATGATGACACCAAAACACATACCACTTAACATAACATCGCAAGTTTGCCTTACAAGGAAAGATTCCGAGGTGGGGGGGAAGAATTGCATTAGGGTTGTCACAACTCTCCCACACTAGAAGAGGATCTCGACATGAGATCTAGGACTCGAAGAACTCTGGGAATTTGGAACGGAGGTGGTCCTCGCACTCCCAAGTGGCTTCTTTGTCTGAATGATGTGACCATTGCACTTTAAGGAACTTGATTGACTTATTACGGGTCTTGTGCTCTGTCTCTTCAAGAATAGCTATAGGATGCTCATGGTAGGATAGGTCGGGCTGGACACCGGTATGCTGGAGATCAACTGTGCGCTTGGGAGTCTTGAAGCATCTCCACAGCAGAGAGACGTGAAACACATCATGCACATTGGAAAAGTTGGACGGAATCTCTAACTGATATGCAAGGTCACCTCTCTTGGAAACAACTTTGAAAGGGCCAACAAAGCGAGGGGAGAGCTTTCCTTTGATGCTGAAGTGTTGAGTGCCCTTCATTGGAGACACTTTGAGATACACAAAATCATCGAGCTGAAAAGTCATGTCATGATGTTTGCTATCGTAGTAGCTCTTCTGATGGGACTGAGCTGCTTTGAGATTATCCCGAATGACACGACACATTTCCTCTGCTTTAGCAATCATGGCATTCCCAAGAATCTCGCGCTCACCACTCTGAGACCAATTAAGCGGGGTACAACACTTCCTGCCATATAGAATCTCGAATGGGGCCTTGCCTAAGCTTACTTGAAAGTCCTTGTTGTATGAGAACTCGGCAAAATGGTAGGCAATCTTCCCACTTCATGCCAATAGAAATCACAAAATCTCTAAGATTATCTTCAAGGATCTGATTGACTCACTCAACTTGGCCACTTGTCTGAGGATGGAAAGTTGTACTGAAACGGATATTAGTACCCATCACAGTCTAAAACGAATCCTAGAACATGGAAGTCAAGATGCTTCCACGATCTGAAGAAATGCGCATAGGAACACTGTGCAAATAGACTATCCTTGACGTATACAAGTCTGCAAGCTGAGCTGCCGAGATAACTTATTGACCGTGAGGAAATGAGCAACTTTGGTCAAATTGTCCATGACGACGAAGATGGCATCGTTGCCTCTCTTGGACTTCGGAAACCCACTGACAAAATCAATTTCCACATGATCGAATTTCCACTTTGGTATAGGCAAGGGATGATGAAGGCATATTGGACATTGATGCTCCAACTTCACTCTGCGACACACATCACACTCGTTCACGAACTGAGCAATTTCACGTTTCATGTGAGTCCACTAGAAGGTTTTCTTCAGTTCCTAATACATTTTGGAGCTTCCTGGAAGTATCGACAGTAGGGAATTATGGGCTTCATCCAAGATTACTTTCGTGAGCTCTCCTTTCAGAATCACAAGGTAGTCCTCGAAGAACGAGGTATCTCTAGCATCAACACAAAAGCACTCATATTTCAGAATGCTCTTTGCCAAGCCAATCTTAACTTTCTTCACCATCGCATCAAGAAGTTGAGCTTGTCAGACTTGGTCTTCCAAGGTAGGAGAAATCTGGATATTAGCAAGAAATCCCTGAAGTACTATTTGAAGGTTGAGCTTCCTCAAAGAGTCACAAAGATCAAGCTGGAGAGGCTGCAGAATGAGACTACTAGAGTAAGCCTTTCTACTCAAAGCATCTGCAATGAAATTTTATTTTCCTGGAGTGAAATTAATACTCGGATTAATATCTTGGACCATTTCCACCCAACGAGTTTGCCGAAGACGGAGACTAGGTTGGGTGAAGATGCTTTTGAGACTCTTGTGATTGGTGTAGACTTCTACGTGTCTTCCTAAATTCATCACAGCATGGACCACTGCCGCCAACTCAAGATGAGTAGTGGGGTAGTTCTTCTCATGTGGCTTCAACTGCCTTGAGGTAGAAGCTACCAGTTTCTTCTCTTGCATCAGAACTGCACCAAGACCTTGGAGAGATGCATCACACAACACTTGATAAGGCTTGGAATCATCAGGAAGAGTCAAGACTGGAGTTGTGGTGAACTTCTCTTTGAGTGTGTCGAAGGCCAACTAACACTCTGGAAACCAGACAAACATCACACTCTTGTGAAGAAGGTTGGACAGAGGCTTCACAATGGTTGAGAAGTTCTCAACAAACCTTCTCCAATAGCTTGCAAGCCCGAGAAATCTACGAACCTTCTTCACATTCTGAGGAGGTTCCCACTCAACAATGGCCTTCACCTTTGTAGGATCAACTTTGATGCCCTCGATAGAGATGATGTGCCCAAGGTACACAACTTCCTTCAACCAGAATTCACATTTGGAAAAAATAGCATAGAATTTATGCTCTCTTAGCTTATCAAGCACAAGCCGGAGATGTTCTTCATGCGCCTCCTTAGTTTCAGAAAAGACCAGAATGTCATCAAGATACACCAAGAAAAATTCATTCTTGAATGGGTATAAGATATAACTCATCATCCGAGAGAAGGTCAGAGGAGCATTGGCGAGACCAAAAGACATCACTGTCTACTCATAAGAGCCAAAGCTTGTCCTGAAAGCAGTCTTGGGAATATCTTCTTCGCGAATGCGGATCTGATGAGAGCCCATCCAAAGATCAAGCTTAGAGAAAATCTTTCAATTACTCGAACAATTCATTAATGTTGGGAAGTGGATACATGTTTCTGATTGTCTTCTTATTCAATGGACGGTAATCGATACAGAGTCGGTCCGTTCAATATTTCTTCTTGACAAACAGAATACCAGAACCTCAAGGAAATGAACTTGGTCTAATCAGACCCAGATGATCTTGCTCATCAAGCTGCTTCTTCAACTCCTTCACCTCTTCGGAACCAAGTTTGTACGGACGCTTGTAGACCGGTTCAGTTCCAGGTTCAAGCTCAATTACGAACCAAACTGGTCGGTGCGGAGGCATTCCTGACAATTCTTCTCGAAAGACATCTTCATACTTACAGACCACTGGAACTTGAGAAATGGGGGAGATTTCACCCTTCTCGTTGAGGGAAACAGACAGATCGTGTCATCGCGAGTAGCAAAAATGATCAAGTCCTCCGAAGAATGAGTCAACTTGACTTTTTTGGCTTCACAATCAATATACACCTTGTTCATCGCCAGCCAATCCAAGCCAAGGATCAGATCAGCATACGACTGGCGAAGGACAATTGGAGAAGCCAGAAAGGAATAGCGGCCCATCTTGACAGAGACATAAGGAACCACCATATGAGAACTCATTCGCATCCCCGGAGATACCACACGGAAAGGATTATCCAAGTGAATTGTGGGTATGTCATGCTTAGAACCAAAAGATTTTGACATGAAACAATGCGATGCACCAGAATCAAATAGAACCTTTGCAAGAAAATCATTAACGAAGAGATTACCCATGATCATATCTGATGAGTTCTCTGCTTCAGCTGCATTCACCATATTCACCCTTGCAGACTTCGGGTTTAACTTCACCATAGAATTGCCTAGAGGTTTGAATGAAGTAGGAGGCAGAAGATGCTACTGGTAGGTGCACTTGTTAGAGTAATGAACCTTTTGACTACACCTGTGACCAGTCACCTCTGATAGCAGACATAATTGGACTTGAGGATTTCCTTGCTTCTGCTGCTGAAATGTCTGCTAGAAAGATGGGTTGGGTGGGTGGGAAGAACCACCACCACCAGACTACTTGAACTGTTGAGGCTGCCAAGGGGGAGGAGACACCCAATATTTTTGTTGCTTCAGAACCACCTGAGTTGAGGACGAGGAACTGGAATCTCTGAAACGCTTACTTGAGTTCTCAACTTTGAGCAAAGCCGCCTCAGCCTTGAGAGCCAAATTATAAAACTGGTCGAACTCGAGAGGATCGTGCAAGGCAAGGGTCAGCTGCAAGTCTTCCTTCAGGCCACCTCGGAACTGATAAATCTCGCTCTTCTGATCTGGAATGTCCTGTTTAGCATAACGATCCAGCTCCAGGAACTCCACATTGTACTTGTACATAGAAGAACCTTCTTGCTTCAAGCGTCTGAATTTCTCACACATCTCTTCCACAAGATGTGTTGGAATATAGTGAGCCCTGAAATCCCTGCAGAAATCATCCCAGCTGATCACTCTGTTACCTCTGGAATCCTTCAATTACTGCCACAATTCTGGTGCCTCCCCTTGAGATAAAATGTTGCAAACTTGGCAAAGTCTTCTGGTCGCACATGACTGCACTCGAAGTGCTTGTTCATGTCACGAATCCAGTTATCCGCATAAAATGGCTGGTCACAGGAGGTGAAGGACTTTGGCTGGTTCGCTAGGAATTGATTCATCATTGCAAACTGTTGTCCACCATTGTTGAAATTACCCTAATGCTGTTGGTTCCTCTCTTGCAACAACTGAAGAAAGATATGAGTGTTTGCATTGGTTTCTGCCATCACAGCTTTCCATACCTCTGGAGGAGGAGGCAGTGGCGGAGGGTTGGTGGAGGGTCAGCATTCTCACGACCTGGATTCTAGCAAGTTGCTGGCGCCATCGTGAAGCCAGACAACAACGTTAGACCAGAGATGAAAATTCAAGGATTAAGCTGATTCAATGGACGGAAATATTTGAACAAGAATTCTTAGCAAATGCACTCGAACTATAGTTAGTAAGCTTGCTTCCTCAAAATAACTGCCGACAACATATGATTCAAAGCCACTTGCAAATGCCAAGTATGAGGTAGGATTGCTCGAAATAAATGTATGTTCCCAACATACACATGATGAAATAATTCCTAGGTTACTAGTGGAATTCCCACCTAGGAACTTCCTAAATTTCTGTTCATGCAATCTGGACCATGGATACAAGGAGAAATTCATCAATGAACTCCTATACTAACCCGTCTAGTGTATCACATCCGTCAACACATAACCAGAATCTCGGAACCTCATCTATCTCAGACCCTTGTAATCCCAACGATATTAAGTGTGGCGGTACCCCCGAACTTTCTGCACCAGTACTGGGGATGTCGGGTTTATCGCGCCAGTACTAGTATTGAAACAATTTTGAACATCCTCGATCCTGAGATACTAAAAAATCTTAATGATAACAATGTGCGCAAGAATCCCGTGGAGCTCAATTCCCCGGAATAAAATCAGCACAAACAGGAAGCACCAAGACAGAACTCCGTCACATCTGTATCATATAGATTCCAAAATATCCGCGTGATCCTAAAAAAAATTCAGTGAGAAGAGGAGTAGAATTAAAATTTCCTAAGTCGTGAACCTCACCACAGCATAGAAGAGGGGAAAAAACAATCCTACTCTCCTATATAACTAAGACTCGAAATAGTTTTAGCTAGACTCGACTCGGCCATGTTCGATCAATAAAAGGCTCATATGGTCGTAAGGCTCTGATTACCAACTTGTAACGACTAAGATGCGACTCTTTCCTTATTTGGGGGCGAGGCCTCAAAAGGGGAAAGAGGAGCATCTTAGTGTTTCACAAGCACGATAAACATCGCAATACATAATGGATGGAAGAGTAATAAGATTTGGCTTACACTCGTCACAAGCTAAATTACAGAGTCACGCAGTAATACATTATTCAGATGGAAAGCAGGGTCTGACTACGAAAAAGGTAAATGAAAAAAGAAATGCTATCCTGTCTTGCTAGGCCCACCATCACGACCAAGTGCCTCTAATCCTCGGGATACGTCACATCAGCTGGGTATCCTCGGGGACATCAACATCTAGAGTACCTGTACCTGTGGGTGGTTGTAGTAAACTGTGAGCCAGGAGGACTCAACAATCTCATGACCTTGGTATCGAATCTAACTAAGTTAGTAGGTGAGGATGGGGTAAGTGTTTGAGTTTGTAGCATCCTAAGCATATATGGTGGCTAACTTACAAAGAACAAGAATAAGTCATGTTAGTCTACGTAAGACGATCGAGATCAAAGAATGATCGCTAAGTGATCCTGACCACCTACTTACATCATTCGTAACCCCACCATGTTCTCGATCACAGAGGGAGCTCTCACAGAAATAGTCACGGTTAGACACACAAGTTGGCAGGTTATAATTAAGTTACTTTAAGTTGTCTAGAACTAGATGTTAACAAAATATCCATGTTTGCCACATAACTGGATGTTAACAAAATATCCATGTTTCTCCAACTAATCCATCACAAATTACCGCAGGCCGCATAGTAATCCTCGACCACCAAACTCCTGATCTCGTCGGATTCCTTAGAGGAAAACCTCAACTCTTAGAAGACCCAAAGTCTCACCAGAATACCAATGCACAAGATATATCACTAAGGTAAGACAAGTCGAGCAAGAACTCCCGACATGTTGATGAACCCGACAGGAGCCGCGTATCTTGTTCTCAGGAAACGACGGATGAGCGATGGTTACCACGCCAAAACACCGAGTTGCCCCGGGGAGCGTTAATAAGCTGCTCTGAGTTGGACCAACACTCAAGAGGAGCAATGGCCGGAGGGGGCTGATTAAGTTCCTTGGGGTAGGTATTCCCTATGCTTTTTATTCAGTTGTTAGAAAATTAACACCAAAGTTCGGTCTTGCCAGACAAGCCTTAAAAATACACGATTTACCAACACTACAGGAAATATGCTCATACATGACGTTTTTTAAGATGTCGTTGATGAATTGGTGATAAATATATGACGATTTCATCCGAGATCATCGTAAACCGTTTGAGGGGATCGAATCTACATAGAAATTACGATAATATGAGTCAAAAACATTGTAACCGCATAAGATGAGATCGTCATAACTTTTACGATGATTGTAAAAATGTCGTAACATGTTCTAACTCTTCCCACGGATCGATGACATGGCGCCCATCCATCCATCCATCTATCTCACCATCTCACATCTATCCATCCATGTATCTAAAAAAATGAAAAAAGATAACCTCAGTACCCCACCCGCAGCCCAAACCCTAGCTCAGAAC
Source organism: Hordeum vulgare subsp. vulgare (assembly GCF_904849725.1). Classification (NCBI taxonomy): domain Eukaryota; kingdom Viridiplantae; phylum Streptophyta; class Magnoliopsida; order Poales; family Poaceae; genus Hordeum; species Hordeum vulgare. Next base: position 191,131,624 of record NC_058521.1, read on the forward strand.
CCTCCATCCTCCCCATCTCCTCGCCGCCGCCACCTCCTCCTCGTCCCCGCCTCCCTCCCGATCTAGTCCTTCCTCGTCACCATCTCCTCGCAACACCGCCGCCTCCTACGTGCCCACCAAGGTGCAACGGGCCAGGAGCACGACCTCCATGGCGGCACCCGCCGTGCAGCTTTTCTCCACCGAATCGTTCTGGTCCACGGGTTCCAACCTCTCTTCTCCCGGAAAGAAAAAAAGGGAACGAAGTGCAAAGGGAGCAGCCTTTCTCGACCGAATCGTCAGCCTCGTGCGCGCGAGCTCGTCTTGGCATGCCGGCGGTCCGCGGCCGGCAGCAGCTTTGCCGCGCTCTCTGGGCCCCGCTCACCTGACCCGCTGCAGAGGAGCAGCGACGGTGGCGGCGACGGCGCGGGTGTCATGTTTGGGTCCAGGGTCCAGGATGGGGTGGAGATGCAGCAGTGGCGGACGACCAACAGGTTCGTGCCCGCGATCTCCCGGCGCTCTTGTGTGGATGGATTTAGCGGCACGGGTCCCTCTCCTCTCCGGGACGCTGCTCCTGAGGGGAGAGACGGACATCCGGGGATGCCGCACGTGCTAGATTACGTTTGCTTGGATTGGGTGTTGACTTCGGGGGAGAAAGGAGGATCTGGCCATGGTTTATGTCCGAGTAAGTTGGCGTTGTCAGTATTTAGCTTCGGCGTCTGCTTCGTTGCCGCCTCGGGGGATCGAACCGCCCTGAATTCAAGTTCCGTTTCGCTTCGGCTTTGACAAGGCGTACAATACGTTGGGGAGTGGTGGTAGTTTTGGAATTGGGAATACAAACTTTAGAGCCCATTTTGCTTCCTCGTGTTCAAGCATAGTAGAATATGCATGTTCATTAGTGATTCCTATACATCGAGAAATGACCAAAAATGAAATAATATTTATTTTGACTCAGCATAGCTCATTTATCAACCGGTTTCCGTGCATCAAGGAGTTAAGGATGACATTTTGATGCAGCCAGGTTACAGGAGAGCGCAGATGAGAACAAATCACGTTGTTACCAGGAGCTCCCAGTATCCATTCGGATATGCGCCTAGCATGGTTTCATATGCCATTTCGACGTCTCACAGAGCATTTATGCATACCAAAACCTGTGAGAATGCATTTGGCTATTAGTTGTGAATTCTCATGGCGTCGCTTGCCGTCGTATTTCAGTCCTTATTACTGTAATCATACAGTCATGTTAAATTTTGGACCCGTGAGACGTGAGGTGAATCCAACTAAGACAACCTTCAACTCCCCCTCTTATTTGAATGACATATTCTCTTGAGCTGTCTTTCTCACAGAGAATATATCTGCAGATTTACAATCCTGCAATCCAAGTGAAGAAGAGAACGAAAAGTGGTTTAGTCAGTACCAAGTCAAAACAAGTTCAGGTAGCAGCTGATTTTTTGTTTTGCTAGTTTTTGAACGTGGATGCTAACCATCTGATTTCATTTTTTGAACATGGATGCGGACCATTCTCGGCGCATGCTCCACGATCGGGCTTGGTGGCTCTTAATCTCATCGCGGTTGCTGAATTTGTTTTCAGAGAAAATGGGTTGTGGTTTTGTTTCTGTTTTGCAAGGAAGCAGTAGTTCTGCTTCGTTTTCGTGATGGTTGAATCGCTTCGTTTCAGTAGTTGTAGTCACTGATCTCAACAATTTACTTTTTCATGTTGTGGTTCTCTAGTTGTTTGAATGTGTGTGCAGCCTACTATGGTAATATTATTTTCTTGAATATGGAGCTGGTGACAGACGCCAACTTCACCTGCTCCAGCACTGGGTTCACGCTGCAGGCCATGGACTCCTCCCACGTCGCGCTCGTCGCCCTCCTCCTCCGCTCCGAGGGCTTCGAGCACTATCGCTGTGACCGCAACCTCTCCATGGGCATGAACCTCGGAAACATGGCCAAGATGCTCCGCTGCGCCGGCAGCGACAACATGATCACCATCAAGGCCCACGACAGCTCTGACACCGTCACCTTCATGTTCGAGTTGTCCAGTAAGCAACCCCCCCCCCCCCCCGCTCGATCTATTTTCTCCCCTTTGCTCCTCGTGGTTACGTCGGTGACCCCGATCTGGATGGATGGATGGATGGACAGATCGGGATAATATTGCCGACTTCGAGATAAAGCTCGGCATCCCCGACTCGGAGTACCAGGCCATCAAGTACTACCACATTGTGAACCCTCCTGATCAGCAGAGAAAATTGCTGCATTTCAAATTTGCATCAGTGTAGTTCTTCTTGGACAGAACATTCAGAACTGATTAATGCTGATAGATACAGTATGTATAATTTGCGGTGTATAACATACACTTGTACTCTTCTGATAGATATTCATTCCAGGCTGATGCACACTATTGAGTCAATGTTTCATACTGAAAGTTCATAGTGGGTTCATGCTTATGATTATGTCATTAAGGCCTTACATACTGAAAGTTTAATGTTTTCACAGTGATCCTTCTTTTTAGAGAAAGGCAATGGTCTCTAGTGAACTGAAGATAGGAAAAGTGATATGTGAATGCACTTTGAACTATCTAGCTAACTAGCATAGTCAGTGGTAATTAAGGGTTTTGGTGCAACTGCTTAGACAGATGTTCTCTGCATTCCAGCTATCTTTGAGATGTGATGTGATGTTACTATTATTTATCTTAGGATATTCACATAGCTTCTGTTACTCTAAACTTTGTTTTGAGAGAGACGCCTCTTAATATTGCTTAATTCTTTACTAAGATTTCACACTTCCTTCAATAATTCTCCCAATGTACACTGACCTTCCTTCTCTGCTTTTTCAGATATGTCAGCATGTCTTTCCTGCATGCAACTCAAACCATTTCTGTCAGCATGTCTCCCCTCCTATTCCACGAGTGTGTTTGTTTGACTCTTGTGTTTCTATGTTCATCTGATGATCGCTTCCTCACAACTGATGTGACTTATGATCAGATTTCGTTGTCCTCAGCCAACCAGGACCTTCAGCCAGTGCTTGCGGCCAAGAGGCGTATCCTTGCTCTAAACAACAAAGATCTTGCGAATCCCAATATAATGAATGTAAGCACCTCCGCAGTTTCGTCGGCCTCCTCACGCTAGAAGCACCATCTCTTGTTGAAACTTTCACCATGTGGTTCTTCTAAGATTTAATCATGTTATCATACACAATGAGATTTGGTGCTGATGCTGATACTCACAAGATCATGTTTACACCATAATGCAGATGTGGCTTGATCATTTTCAATCATGTAAACAAGATTGCATCTCATTAAACGCACATAGCAGCAACTCTATTAATGAGCTTAGCTAACTGTTACTGTCATATTTATTCATTTTCCTTTGTGTAAACCTCACAGAATATCTTCTGTATCATACTCAAACCATAAGTTAGATGATGTGCTCTAAAACTTTTGTACAACTTTGAGAGCGGGGTTCATTTACCTAATTAGTAATTGTACGAGTAACTGGTCAATAGACGCTTAGACCACTTCTGAAATTCTATATTCTGTGCTGGTAGAGGTCATTCACAAATAAAACCTTCCACTAATAGGGAATCTACTCGAATTCTAAACTTAACCTACTAGGACACGAGCTGGCTTAACATAATTATAGGACAAACGATGACTGAACTTTCATAGTAACTCTCCGATCAATGGGAATATCACTTGAAGTAGGTTTGTAGAAGGATTCATACTTATGGAAATGTGTCTTGTATGTTATTATTACAACATTTCCAATTTCTGCTTTAGCAAGTGATGATGCCTAGACAATTTATGCTCCAGCAGAACCACTAGCAGTTCCTATAATTAAGTTCCTGGTCACTTGACTCCTATTGATAGTAGTATATGTGCAGGTCATGTAGTTTTTTTGTCATATGAAGTAGTGTTACACTGATATCTATGTTAAGTCCAGGTTTTATAGGACATAATGATCATAATATGCATCTTTATATGTGTGTTGGGTACTTTGGGGTGTATGTGTGTAACTGACACACATGGTCTGATTCGAGCACCCGGTTTGTGCAGGTAGTTTGCTCCCATCTGATCTGCTTCTGTGAAAGGGTCATGTACAAGAAAGCAAAGATGACTGCTCCTGTACAAGAAGGCGAAGAGCGAAAGTCTTCTTTTTCAGTTGTTGCGGATGTTCCCATCAAGCAAACCAAATTTTGGTAGCAGTTTTTGTGTACTTGATAACAGATTTTGTGATAGCACTTGGTTTGGTAGCAGATTTTGTGATAGCACTTGGTTTGGTAACAAATTTTGTGCACTTGGTTGTGTAATTTTGTACCAGATTGTGCTATAGATTTGGTAGCAGATTTTGGTTGTGCTACAGGTTTTGGCTATATTATCAGATCTTGAAATATGCTTCAAATGTTGTGGTGTGGGCTGTCATTTAGAGATGCTTCAGATTTATGTGTATGGGCTTCAAAGTAGTATGGGCTGTTCTTTATAGATCCATTAATAGCATTAAAAAATGCTGCTGGATTCAAAAATGAAAAAGGCGAAAACTGAACTGAATCAAATGTATTTGGGCACTAAAAGGCCAGGGCCCAAATTATAATGATACAGAAAAATCCGAAAAAAATATTAAAAGTGGCTGTAAATAGGCTAAGGCCCAAAAAGAAGCCCAACTAGAAAAAGGCCAAAAAAATAAATGCAACCCACGTGATCAATTGAAATGGGTTGGGCTGATTTCAACCATGACGTTTTGATTCCGTCGTAATTTTGCCATGTAGGACTGCCACGTAGGACTAGGTTAGATTGTCAACGACGATTTAGGATCATCGTAAAGGTTACGACAATCCAGGAATCATCGTAAAAGTTATGACGATTTTGATCAAAACGTCGCTGCTGTTCATTTGTGACGCTCCGTTTTTTACGCTTGGCTTTTCGTCGTGAGATCGTCGTAAATTAAAAACCGTGACGATGTAGCTACTAAAAAATAGCGTCGTGCATTAGCATATTCCTTGTAGTGCAAGGGGGTCCCCATAACAACCCCGAACGTGTTTGGAGCATTGAGTTATGGAATAAAACACCAGTAGTCGAGACTAAGGCGGCAACAACGGAACAAATCACGCGGCAAAAGGCTAAGCCTTCCACTATTTACCAAGTGTATAGGTGCATTAATTAAATATCATTTAAATAAGCTGATATCAAATTGCCCATGTTATCACATGGACCATCTTGCACCTACAACTAGCAATGCTAATAATAATGGTTGAGCAAGCCTAACTTTGTCAAACAATATTTGCTAGGAGGGGAGGTGTTTGTGTCAGATTTCGGGCTCCGCAAAACCCATAAGATTCGAACTCAGGGGCGTGTACGAAGCTCTCTCTCGAGCTCTCCCCGCCTAGGTCGCTACTCGCTGCGGATGGCAAGGAACTCACTTGATGGTGAGAAGGACACACAGAACACGGTAGTTTACCCAGGTTTGGGCCGCTGAGAAGCGTAATACCCTACTCCTGCTTTGGTGGATTGCCTCTCTTGGAGGTTGCTGGATGAACCAGTACAATGTTTGAGGGCCTCCGGAGGAGAGTGGCCTTTCGGTGGCCTGGGTGTGTGGATGAATGGATCTCCCTCTTCTACGAAGTATCCTATCCTCTATATATAGTGGCGGCCAGGGTACTCTTCCCTTATCGTTTCAGTGGGAAGGGATCCCACAACGGCCAATCTTTGAATTGGGACATGGGAACATGCTCCCCTGCCCCAAAGGTGGAATTTGTGTACAAAAGAGGATGTCAGCATAGCAGGGACGTGTCCAGGGGTGACGTCCGTCCTGCTGACGGGCGGCGATGGCCTTGATGCACTAGAATGGACACCTTTGGGAGATCCCTTGAGCACCTGCGTACGTCCTTGCCCCCTTTGAACTAAAGGGGAAACTGGTCCGTCCTGCTGTCCACGACTCGCCTGTCCTTTCCCGCGTCATCCTTGACTCCCGAGGTTGGATCTTGCCTCGGAATATCCGCCGCTCCGGAGGGGTCCTGTCGAGGCCCCTTGCGGGTCTTGAAGTTGTTCTTCCTCGCGAGGCTTGGCCCCTCGCAAGGGCCTTTCCTCGAGTGGTGCCGGTCCTATTGGTTTCTGGTCGATGAGGTGGGCCATCCCTGGGACGCAAGCAGGCTGGTCTGGGTACCCCCATTCCCAAAACGCCGACAGTAGCTCCCGGGCCCAAGGCGCGCCTGGGATGGCTTCTCGGCGAAGCCTTGAGGGCGGCATGAAGCGGGCCCTCATTGCCTACGGGCCAGGCGGCACACGTGTTGAGCAGCCATGTGGTGACGCTCTCGCTCCTCGAGTCGTCCGTCGTGCGCTAGGCCACGATGGCATGATCTCTAATAGTCACGCCCGCCATCATTGTTCTCATTGAATGGCATCGGTGCGGCCTCACCACACCCGACGGCCCACACGGATGTGACCGCTCAGTTGACCCGTGAACCGACGTGGGCGGCAACGCTCCCGTCGGCCCACCTCGCGGCCCATGAGGGGCGCGAGACGCTCGCGCTGCCATCACGGTTCGTGGATGTGGTTTGCTTATAAATCTTCCCCGCCCCTGGCAAAGTGGGAGGCATCATGATCTTGAGCTTCCTTTTTGCCTCCCTTGCTCCGTTGAGAGAAACCTCTTCTCCCACTCATTTCTTCATCCTCCATGGCGTCTCCAGGAGGCGATTTCGGCCGAGGAAAACGCGCGCCTCTACCCTCGCCCTCATCAGTCCCGGGAGCAGTTGTGAAGGACCCTCAGGGTCGCCACGCGTCCGCTGCCGCTGGACTCTGGCCGACGAGTAAGTTCCTCACTCGCTCTCCCTTTCCTTGTTGTCCCGCCTGCTTCTTGGTGATTGATCTTCCCTTTTCTCCAGAGCGCTCATAGCTAAGAAGCTCAAGGTCGGCGAGCTTCAGGTGGAGGCGGAGGAGCTACGGGCTCAGCTCCAGAGCGCCGAGGCCGCCCTCCAGGCCACCCGCCAAGGCAAAGAGGAGGCCAAGGCAAAGCTTAGATCACTGCAAAGGCAGGTCCAGGAGGCGGCCGACGCCCCACGCCACCCAGGACGAGGCGTCGCATGCCCGGATGCTGGCATCCCAGCAAGTCAAGTAGTTCGAGGGCATCGCCGGCTGGGCAGTGCGGGTGATCCCGTCGATTCGTGGGGGATGCCCAGCGCTGCCAAGGGTGAGCAGCGACGGGGGCAACCTCGCCTTCTTCTAGAAGGTGGTGGAGATGCTGGAGGCCGGCGTCTCCCACGTGGAGGAGGACAAGGCGTCCGATGCGCACGAGATTCTGGGACTTGCCTTGACGCTCGTCTTCTCAATCTGCGCCGCCTCGTCCCGAAGCTCGATCTCCAGCGTGTCATCGAGCCGGTCCATGCATGCTGAGTCCCGCCGTCTTCTCCGGGACGAAGTCCACCCACGCGTGGATGCCCTGGTGGAGCGGTACGTCCAGGTGCCCGTCTTCAGTGCAAAGGAGGGCTCCGATGCCGAGACTACCGGCGCAAAGGGCGGCGTGGGCGACCTCTCCTAGAGGTGTCTCCTCACTTCTGTTCTCCTGTCCCTGTAATAGTTAACCAAGAACTTTGCCCTGGTGAGCACTAAACTTTTGCATGTTACCTTCACTGTTCTCTCTTTTTCCTTTCACTCTGGAATCGGCGGCTTGCTTGTTGGTAGTCGTTGCGGCTCATCTTCCTTGCATAGGGCATGTCAATGACCCAGCCGTTGCTCTGGGGCAACGACAGCCAGGGTCCTCAGGAGGTCCCATCCTCCCGAGGCAACGTTTGTGCCGGTGCACGCTTGGTCGGTGGACTCGTTTTTGACCGCAACTTAGTCCTTAGGACCTGCATCCTTTCATTAGTACGCGTGGTTCTAAATGACGGTTAGTTTGGTGCGAAACTAGATGGCCCCCGTATGGGCCTGTGGGGTACTTAGCTCGTGGGTTTGCGTCAATCCCTTCCATAACTCCTCCTGAGTAGCTCCTGCTTTGTAGATGGCATGGGGTGGAGACCCTTTTGGCACCAAGGTTATTCCTCATGGGGCAAGGCCCCGATGTCCCAGGGTGCCGACAAGGGCGACACCTGGGTGGCCGAGTGGCTTTGCGACCAATAAGGCCCCTAAGGGGTGCTACTCATGAGCTCCCCTTGACACTCCAGCCGCTCTACGTCGACAGGCCCCAGTTATGATCGGTAAGGCTCCTGAGACTCTATGCTCAGGAGCCCCCTTGGGCGCTCGAGTGATTCCTTATCCCGTTCCTTTGGTCATCGCCCCAGGATGCCCTGAGGCCTCCTGATACTCTTTGTGGTGGTATCGTGCTTCAATCCGGACCCCGAGCGGGAGTTGATCGCCGAAAATGTTTTCCTTGGGACGACAAGTTCTATCTATTTCTCCTTGGCCCCTAGGCACGGTGCGGAACGTTCAGCTCCTTAGAAATGTCATCCAGAAAAAGAGGCTTCAAAACCGGCGAAACGAGAAAGCACAAGAGAAAGTCCCCATTTGCTTTTCAAACATCAACTCTTAAAATTGAAAGATTAAGTGTGACAGAAGATAGTTCAGAATCCAGGAAGAAGCAAGAAAACGCCACATCCGACACCTAGGCTGGCATAGTCCTTGTGGGATTGTGTTGTTTTCCTTGCCAGCTGCAGGCATAGTCATTGGTGGACTGAGTTGATTTCCTTCCCAGCTGCGGGCATAGTCATTGGTGGACTGAGTTGATTGCCTCTGTATTCTCCCCGGCGAGGAGCATAGGGCTTCCACTAGGCGTGGGATGGACCCCTTCCGCGTCCTCGGGGGGCCCTGGGCGTATATAGCCTCAGCTCGTTATTACGTGAGTGTCACGGTGGGGGTGTATATGGGAGGTCACGAGGATGCTTTGGCCTTGCGAGTGTCCCTACCCCTGAGGCATAGGCGCCAGATTCCGGATGTCATTGGTGGACTGTGTTGACTGACTCCGTCTATACCCAGCATGGAGCATAGGTCTTCCACTAGGCGTGGGGTGGACCCCTTCCGCGTCTTCGGGGGGCCATGGGAGTACACAGCCTCGTCTCGTTATTAAATGAGAGTGTCATGGGATGAAGTAGGCTTCGAAGGGATTGAAGGACGATGCAGAGGTGTCGTGAGTTGGTGCATGTCCCGTGGGGGTTGTATGGTTAACGCGAGGGCGCTCTTGCTCCGCGATGTTTCCTCCTCCTGAGACTGGTTGAGGGCTTTTCTACTGCTCTACATCAGCAGGTCCTAGTCCCACACATTTCTCCGCCGTCATGAGGCACCTCACGAGGAAAGGCCCCGACACCACCTTATACCAACCAAATGTTCCTGGACGGTACCAGGGTGGCCAAGGGGCTTTCTGACCGTCAAGGCTCCTGAGGCGCGATGCTCAGGAGCCCCCTTTGACGTTCGAGTGACTCTGTTCACGAGGACCTAGTCTCGCACATTTCCCAACCGCCGTTGCTTACGACTGAATGGACGATCTCAGCTACGAGGTCAAGCCCTGCCACCCCTGATAACGACCGAATGTCCGTGGACGATATGAAGGGCGGCAGGTGGCCTTATGACTGGTAAGGCCCCTAAGGCTCGATGCTCAGGAGCCGTCCTTTGACGCTCAAGCGATCCCCATTTCATCCTATTTATTGTGGCCCTGGGAGCCGCGGGGCTTCCCAAGATCCCGCGGCGGGGCGACGTGCACCGGCCGGAGCCGCCGAGCGGAGGGGTGGGGGGGTAGATCGCCCAAAGATGCAAGCAAGGCAATATGTCAGATCGCTGAATGGATGGCGCAGAAGTTATGAAGCATGTGTAAACGATATGATGGGAAGAGGCGTGCGTTGAACACTTGAAGTTCAAGCGGCCAGCAGACGGTCCCTACAGCAGTGAGCAAAAAAATTACCTCGCATAGCTTCTTCGCGCCCGAGGGGCGCATCGCAGGGCCCGGCCCTTGGCGCTCACACCAGTACCATAGTCCCCTCGGGCGAGACGCGCCACTTGTGTCTCTTTGCTTTCTCCGACTCATCCTCCTAAGGCCGGGGATCCGCTCCATCGTAGTTCCTCCGCGGGGGCAGCGGGTGGCGTCCTTCCCCACGGCTTGGGGGCGCCTCCTTGTCTACGCCTCTTCGGCCCAATTCTCCGCCATCAGGAGCCCTAAGTCACGGCTGAAGGGGGACCCCCACGGAGCTCCTTACTCTTGAGGAGGGGTGACGTCTGGGGTCGACGCGTGAGGCTCTTCCTCGTCGGGAGGGTCAAGTGGTGTTACATAACATGGTACGTAAGGCTCCGCGTAGGTGTTCGATCGACCACTGAAGCCATTCATCAGCGCGACGGTGGCTGTCCCTTTCGGCGGCGGGGGGAGGTCCCCCCAGTCGCGTTGCTCGGAGTTCTTCCTGCGATGGGCCTCCACACAAAGTCGCTTGTTCCTGTTGCCGCCGGTGGGTGGCCCTAGCAGTGCTCGGTGCAGACTCCTCCCTTGGTACACTCGCATGTCTCCATCGTTGTGGTTCGCTCGCGCCGGCGGCTCCGCCTCCCGCTTGCGGCTGCGCCTAAGGCGGCGCTCCTTCCTGGTTGCCCCGGGTTGTTGGGGGCCGACCTGGTCTTGGTGATGCACGGTGGTGTGTGCATCGAACGTCCAGCCGTTCTCATCGCGCCTCTGGTAGTTGCCAGCATGCTATGCCTCGAGGCCGGCCACCGGAAACTGGAGTGGGCGGAGGGCAGCATGCGACTTGTCTTTCTCGGCCTCGTCCAGCGCCGGAGGGGCCCCGCCGCGTGCAGGCTCGAGGGCCGACAGGGGGCGCGAGCCCCGGGGGCATGGCGCCTGCAGCCCTGGAGAGGAGTGGGGTCGGATGGCCTTCTGGCCGATGGCGATCAGCTAAATGATGTGGTTTTCCCAGGCGTCGAAGCCCCCTTGCGTTGGTCGCTGGCGGAGCATCTCGCTCGCCATCTTCAGCACGTCGTGCACGCCGAGGTCCCCGAGGTTGATGCAGCGCATCGTGGATGCCGTGGGCGCCTCCCAGCCGCCTTGCGCCTGTGGAGCACTGGCGGTTGCGGCGGTGGAGATGATGTTGCCGATCTGGTATGAGCCTCCTAGGATCATAATGCCGATACACGTGCCTCCATCCGTTGCATGCTAGTGTAGCAAGTATCTCCGTTGCATGTGATCTTAAGTATGCGGTAAATCATTGAAGTGACGTTACCGAAGGCTCCTCCGGAGCACTTGCATTTTGAGCATGATCCTACCACCTATGAGGGTCACGCTAATATCATGTTGACAAGTAAAGCTAGAACAGCACCATGAGCATGTTGTTCGTATAAATCAAAGGTTTATGAAAACCTTGTCGGGTGTCACTAATGCCCGAGGGTGATGATGAGTTAGGTGGCCACTTTTGCTGAAGTGGTGCACAAGGTATTTTGAGTGAGTATGGTTTCGGAAATGGGATTAGAATTATGATGTGTCGATCGTCCCAACCTTACATGTACAACCATGTTACCCCTTTATGGGACATGGCTTTGGTAATTACTCTGGTCGGTGCTAGCAAAGAGCCACATTACTAGTGGCGGGAGTGATGTGTGGTCACTCTCGAGATGGGGTAGTGCCAGGTAGGGCAACTATTCCGTTTTTACGTGTTCCAGGCACACCGTTGGTCCCCGCATGGTTGCAACTGTCCAGAGTCCGTGCTCGTAAGACATACAACATGTGGGGTGGGTACCAATGAGTGGACGTCTTTGTCTAGTATCGTCGGGGGAAAGGCATTGATCGGGTACTTACCTCGGTTATGTTATACATCACGAGTCATGGATGACAAGGAAATTTCCCGGATCTCGTGGGTCCAGCGTACTACCTCTGCAGAGTGTAAAACTATTCGAATAGCCATGTCCACGGTCAAGGACAGTTGGGAAATCCTTCTTAAACTACGTCCACTCGTTTCCGCATAAACCAAGTGTGTGTGAGTATGTGGTAAACATGTGTTAATATGAAACAATTGATAAGATCAAGTTTGGTGGCTTGGCATATTGTAACGCCCCAGACACACCCGCCGGCAGTCGTTACTCCTGGCGGCATCTAGACTGGCCCCACATATCAAAACTAGTCTTTTCTACGCAGTTTGTTCTCACTCATGCGCACCCGGGATCAACTTCCCAGTCGGTCACCCATCCTAGAACTACTCCAAGATGAGCACGCTTAACCTCGGAGTTCTGTTCGACTGGGCTCCCGGAAAAAAAGGAATTCCTTATTGATATGAGTAGCTTATCATCCTTAATAATCCAGGCTATCACATACACCACCACCTAGAGGAACCAACGTCCTCGTCGGGCCACAGGACCGTTCCCTCTTGGCACAAACATTTGTGCTTCCAGTCCAGTACATGTGCCCTGTCGTGTGCCACGAAGGGTCACAAACGTCATGAATAACATGACCGCACACCTGTCCGCAAACATCCGTGTAAGCGCGAGGGTCGGCTCTGATACCAACTTGTAATGCCCCGGACACACCCGTCAGCGGTCGTTACTCCTGGCGGGATCTAGACTGGCACACATATCAATACTTGTCTTTTCTGCGCACGTTGTACTCACTCATGCGCACCAGGGATAAACATCCCGGTCGGTCACTCATCCTAGAACTACTCCAAGCCAAGCACGCTTAACCTGGGAGTTCTGTTCGATTGGGCTCCAAGAAAAGAAGGAATTCCTTATTGATATGAGGAGCCTATCATCCCTAATAAGCCAGGCTATCACACATATAGGGTGAACCCGGTAGGTTCAACCCTTGACAGATATGTTGATATCTGTAACCTGTTCTTCAAGTAACATTTGCATTATAAAGCACACCCATGATCATGTTTATTTCAGTTAAGTTGTTATCCACCAAAGATGCATATTATAGTTATCCTTCACTTGCATTATTCATATCATGGGCTATTTGCGAGTACATTCAAAAGTACTCATTGTCTTGCCACTGGTTATATTATTGACCAGACATGGAAGGACCAGAGTTTGGAGAAGAATACGTCTTCGGAGACGCCCCTGCGAACTAGGACGCTTCCCAGTCAGAATGCCTGTTGGTGTAGGCTGATGGCATGGTCACCCGCTTAGCCCTAAGATTTCCGCTACTAGTTGTATCCATGTGATTTGGCCTTATAGGCCCTACCATGTGAACTTGACCATTCGGTCACGTGATGTAATAATTTGGTACTTGGATGTAAGACTCCCAATATTCAGTATTTGTGTGTTCGGTGAGCATTGATCTTTGGGATCACTGAGCACGTTAATTCGGCAATCTTGACTCGTAAGTCGAGGTCCCCATAGAGTTGGTATCAGAGCCATCCTGACTATAGGAAGCCTTAGGTAGCATGGACGATAGCCAAGACGATTAGTGCACCTAGACTTTAACCTGAGATTTCTGCACCCACTAGAGATTTCACTAGTGGAAAACGGTCCTTTGGCCTGGACCCTTTAGTCCCGGCCTGCCTCTGGGCCGGGACTAAAGGCCCGACCACGTCGCCCCAATTCCCAATGCCTCCCTCGAGGCTTCAGTCTCGGCCCGTAAGGAGCCTTTAGTCCCGGTTCGTGTCCCAAACCGGGACTAAAGGGCTACGCGGTGGGCAGCCCGCATGTGCGCCACATTTAGTCCCGGTTTGTGTCTCAAACCGGGACTAAAGTCCTCTGCCTATATATAGCACAGCCCCCCTCTCCCCTCTTCCTTGCATTTTTCTTGGATGGAGGATTGTGGGTGGGTGCTTGCTCTCCACTTTTTTATGCACTAGAGGTGTTTGTTGAAATGTGTGTTAGAGCGATGCCGCTTCAATTCACCGAACACAACTACGATGCCTGAGCCACGCTTAAACCTCTTCCTCTTTATTTCTACTTATTCTAAAAGGTTAGCAACTATATTTCCTCATTTAGACCGTGCGGTACTAATTTTTAGGATCGTGATTGTATTTGATATACTATCGTATAACACAGATGAGCCATCCATGGATGTACGGTGATCGACGCACAACCGCTTACAGAGAAGGCGTGCATTCTTTTCGAGATGGAGCCGACGCGAACAAGCATGGTGGTGGCTATATGTTTTTTCCATGTGTTGAATGTCGGAATGAGAAGGATTACACTTCCTGAAGAGTCATTCAGAGCCACCTACTTCGGTCCGGTTTTATGTCGGGCTATAATGTTTGGACCAAGCACGGAGAAAGAGGGGTTATGATGGAAGACGACGATGAAGAAGAAGAGAACGATGATGACAACTACCGATCTATGTTCCCTGAGTATGCTGATACCGCAACGGAAGACAATGAAGAAGAAGATCACGATGAAGAACGGGAACCAGATGAGCCCGCTGATGATCTTGGCCGGGTCATTTCTGATGCATGGCGAGGTTGCGACACAGAAAAGGAGAGGTTGCAGTTCGAGCAGATGTTACAGGACCACACCAAATTGTCGTACCCAACTTGTGAAGATGGCCAGAAGAAGCTGGGTAGCACACTGGAATTGCTGAAGTGGAAGGCAGAGACCGGTGTGACTGACTCGTCATTCGAAAAGTTGCTTGTACTGATGAAGAAGATGCTTCCAAGAAAGAACGAATTGCCCGCCAGCACGTACGAAGCAAAGAAGGTTGTCTTCCCTCTAGGATTAGACGCGCATAAGATACATGCATGCCCTAATGACTGCATCCTCTACCGCGGTGGGAAGTACGAGAATATGGATAAATGCCCGGTATGCACTGCATTGCAGGATAAGATCAGAAAAGATGACCCTGGTGATATTGAGGGCGAGCCACCGAGAAAGAGGGTTCCTGCCAAGGTGATGTGGTATGCTCCTATAATACCACGGTTGAAACGTCTGTTCAGAAATAAAGATCATGCAAAGTTGTTGCGATGGCACATGGAAGATCGTATGAAAGACGATAAGTTGAGGCACACCGCTGATGGTCGACAGTGGAGAAAAATCGAGAGAGAGTTCCCGAGATTTGCAGCTGACGCAAGGAACATATGGTTAGGTCTGAGTACAGATGGCATGAATCCTTTTGGGGAGCAGAGTTGCAGTTACAGCACCTGGCCCATTACTCTATGTATCTACAACCTTCCTCCTTGGTTGTGCATGAAGCAGAAGTTCATTATGATGCCAGTGCTTATCCAAGGTCCAAAGAAACCCGGCAACGATATTGATGTGTACCTAAGGCCATTAGTTGATGAACTTTTACAGCTGTGGGCCGAACCAGGTGTACGTGTGTGGGACGAGCACAAACAAGAGGAATTTGACCTTCGAGCGTTGCTTTTCATAGCCATCAATGATTGGCCTGCTCTTAGTAACATTTCAGGACAGTCAAACAAGGGATACAATGCATGCACGCACTGTTTGGATCAGACAGAAAGTATATAGCTGGACAAATGTAGGAAGAATGTGTATCCGTACAATCGTCATTTTCTTCCACCCAAGCATCCCTTAAAGAAAAAAGGCAAGCATTTCAATGGCAAGGCAGAACCCCGGGGGAAGCTTGTCATCCGTACTAGTACTGAAGTATTTGATATGGTCAAGGATTTAAAATTAATCTTTGGAAAGGGTCCTGGCAGCCAACCTGTTCCTAACGGCCGTGATAAGCGCGTACCCATGTGGAAGAAGAAATCTATATTTTGGGAGCTACCCTACTGGGAAGTCCATGAGGTACGCTCGGCAATCGACATGATGCACCTGACGAAGAATCTCTGCGTGAATATTCTAGGCTTCCTGGGCTTGTATGGGAAGTCAAAAGATACACCGGAAGCACGGGAGGACCAGGAACGTCATAAAGGAAGAGATGGCATGCATCCAGGGCAGTTTCAAGGGCGTGCCAGTTACGCTCTTACTAAGGAAGAGAAGGAAATCTTCTTTGAAGTCCTTTTCAGTATCAAGGTCCCGACTGGATTCTCGTCGAATATAAAGGGAATCGTAAATATGAAAGACAAAAAATTCCAAAACCTAAAGTCTCATTACTGCCACGTGCTTATGACGCAATTGCTTCCGGTTGCATTGAGGGGAATTCTACCGGAAAATGTTCGCGTGGCAATTGTGAAGGTATGTGCATTCCTCAATGCAATTTCTCAGAAGGTAATCGATTGAGAAAGTCTATCAGGGTTACAGATTGATGTGGTCCAATGTCTAGTCAGCTTTGAGTTGTTGTTCCCGAAATCCTTCTTCAATATAATAACACACCTCCTAGTTCACCTAGTCGAAGAGATTAGAATTCTCGGTCCTGTGTTTCTACACAATATGTTCCCCTTCGAGAGGTTCATGGGAGTCTTAAAGAAATATGTTCGTAACCGTGCTAGGCCAGAAGGAAGCATCTCCAAGGGCTATGGAACAGAGGAGGTCATTGAGTTTTTTGTGGACTTTCTTCCTGACCTTAAGCCGATTGGTGTTCCTGAATCTCGGTATGAGGGTAGGCTGACAGGAAAAGGCACACTAGGAAGGAAAGCAAAAGTATGTATGGACGGGCATTCTTCCTCTCAAGCACACTACACAGTTCTACACAATTCCACCGTGGTGGCTCCGTATATCGTGAGACACAAGAATATTCTACGCTCCGAAAACCCGGGGAAGGCTGACTCTTGGATTAAAGGGGAACACGAGAAGACTTTCGGCAGTTGGTTGCAGACACATCTCATGAATGACGACACCGTTGGAGATGAGCCGTATTGTTTGGCCAGGCCACCATCTTTGACTATATGTACTTTCCAAGGGTATGAGATAAACGGGATTACATTTTACACGGTTGCCCAAGATAAAAAGAGCACCAACCAAAATAGTGCTGTCCGCTTTGATGCAACAGACGAGAATGGGCACTTTTTGGAAACATATTACTGGTACATAGAGGAGATATGGGAACTTGACTATGGACCTACTTTTAAGATCCCTTTGTTTCGGTTCAAATGGGTGAAGCTGACAGGAGGCGGGGTAGTTGTAGACCAAAAGTACAACATGACAACAGTGGATCTCAACAATCTTGCGTACATGGACGAACCATTTTTCCTAGCCAATGATGTCGCTTAGGTTTTCTATGTGAAGGACATGTCTACAAAAACGAGAAAAAGAAATCAGCAAAAGAAGATATCGTCCGATGAGCCAAAACGCCACATAGTTCTTTCAGGGAAAAGAAACATCGTGGGAGTAGATGACAAGACAGACAGATCAGAAGATTATAATAAGTTTCATGAAATTCCGCCCTTCAAAGTGAAAACTGACCCAAGCATCCTACTGAATGATGAAGATTCTCCATGGCTACGACCCAGAAGAAAACAAAAATAATAGATAGGAATATTGGTGCAGTAATGTAATAATGTATTAAACCTTTTATGTAATGCATGTATGGAATGTACTAAATTTCAAACACTTTTCATTTTCATAGTATCCATGTAAGAGATGAGTTCTCGTTCGAAACCCTTATACTTCGAGAGAGATTGTCCGTTTTGTACACGAAGTGCATCCATTTTTGTCGTAGCCCTCTCAACTTTTTAACACATGCTATGTGGGTGAAATGATGATAGCATGCCAACTTTCAACATTTTCAGAGTTCATTTGTAGTGCTTTTCAATTTTAGGGTCAACTAGCTCAAAAAAAATAAGTAAATGCACGAAATATACCAAATGAAGTCAGAAATTGTTGAAATTTTGTGATGTGCCTTTGAATGGTGCATTTTGAACACACAAAAAGTATGGAGTTCAAATAAGTTCAAAAAAATGAAATCCCTCTGTAAGAGATGAGTTCTCGTTCGAAACCCTGATACTTCGAGAGACATTGTCCGTTTTGTACACGAAGTGCATCCAGTTTTTGTCGTAGCCCTCTCAACTTTTTAACACATGCTGTGTGCGTGAAATGATGATAGCATGCAAACTTTCAACATTTTCAGAGTTCATTTGTAGTGCTTTTCAATTTCAGGGTCAACTAGCTCAAAAAATAAGTAAATGCATGAAATATACCAAATGAAGTCAGAAATTGTTGAAATTTTGTGATGTGCCTTTGAATGGTGCATTTTGAACACACAAAAAAGAATGGAGTTCAAATAAGTTCAAAAAAATGAAATCCCTTTGTAAGAGATGAGTTCTCGTTCGAAACCATGATACTTCGAGAGAGATTGTCCGTTTTGTACACGAAGTGCATGCAGTTTTTGTCGTAGCCCTCTCAACTTTTTAACACATGCTATGTGGGTGAAATGATGATAGGATGCCAGCTTTCAACATTTTCAGAGTTCATTTGTAGTGCTTTTCAATTTCAGGGTCAACTAGCTCAAAAAACCATTGCAGAACATATGACCAAATTAATACAAGTTCATCATCACATTAAAGCCAAAGAACAGTAGTGATCAAATGTTATTATTGCAAAAAATAAATACATAAAGTTCTCTCATAAAACAACATACAACTATGTAAAACATTTAAATGCAACAACAAACGCGATCAAAATCGCAACTAAGGTAACAATTGACCCAACAGCATGATGATACCAAGCCTCTTTATCAATGGCATATTTTCTAATATTCCTAATCTTCAAGCGCATTTCATCCATCTTCAAGCGCATTGCATCCATCTTCAACCGCATCGCATCGATCTTCATCTTGCGATCATCGATGACATCGGCGACATGCAACTCCAATTCCATATTCTTATCCTCAATTATTTTCAATGTTTTCTTCAAGTATTTGTTTTCTTTTTCAACCAAATTTAACTTCTCGACAAGAATTTTTATGTGGGTTGGAATTTCCGGTTCACATACCTCCTAGATTAAAAAAATATATGTCACATTGGTCGTCATAATTGTCATAAACACTAAATAAAACAAATAGTTATAAAAGATAATATATACCACATCCGAATCATAGACAGGACGAGGGCCGACGGAGGCGGATACCAAAACCATCGCACTATATAATAACAAAAAATAATGAAAGTGAGTAATTTATACAAGTATGTATCTAAATCATACAAGTAAGATTTTTTTCTTTTAAAAAGAAGATAAGAACAAGAGGCTCACCACGGTGGTGCTCGCGACGAGATCGGCACGGGGCGATCGACAATGGTGAGGACGGGCACGGGAGGACACCCTACGCATGTGCAGACTCTAAGAAGTTAATTTGAGCATTTGAAATGAGCTACACTAGCAGTGACAAATGAAAGGATGAAGTAGCTAACCTTTTAAAACACTTGTACAGTTGGTGCACGGCCAAACCTAGACAAATATTAAGGAAAATGGAGCTTGGAGGTCGAGCTTGGAGAGGAGAAAGCTTAAATAGAGTGGCTCGGGCATTTCATCGAACACGTCATGTGCATGAACTAGAGTGGAAAGAGCATGGCATGGTCACACTTCAACAACCAAAAACAGGGGATATGGTGGGCAGGGGCGAGGGTTTATATAGGCAACACTTTAGTCCCGGTTCTTGCCACGCCTCGGGACTAAAGGCCCCTGCTTCCCGCCTTCTGGTCTGCCGAAAAAGGGCCTTTAGTCCCGGGTCGTGGCTCCACCCGGGACTAAATGGGGTCTTTAGTCCCGGTAGGAGCCACGCACCGGGACTAAAGGCCCCTGCTTCCCACCTTTTGGTCTGCCAAAAAAGGTCCTTTAGTCCCGGGTCGTGGCTCCACCCGGGACTGAAGGGGTCTTTAGTCCCGGATCGAGCCCCGAACCGGGACTAAAGATTCACCTGTATAAGCGGGAGTTAGAAAATTTTGAACCCAAATCGTGCATTTCTCTTCTTCTTTATCTCGTTCTCCTGCCCGGCGCGGCACAGCTAGCGACGAACTCGACGACGCCGTCAGGCTGCCCGACGTCCTGCTCGCCGCCGCCTGTCGTCCTCCTCGCCGTCGCAGTCGTCCTGCTCGCCGCCGCCGGCCTACCTCGCCGCGCGCCGCCCTCCTCGCCGCGCGCCGCCCTCCTCGCCGCGCGCCGCCCTCCTCCTCGCCGCGCGACGTCGACACCTCCGGCCGGTAAGCCCCACGCCCCCTCATCCCCAACATTCCGGCCAGCACAAGCAAGGAATAAAAAGGAGAAGAAAAGAAGAAAAAGGAGAAGAAAGGAATAAAAAGGAGTAGAAAAGATGAAAAAGGAGAAGAAAGGAAGAAAAAGGGAAGGAGAGAAGAAAAGAAGAAAAAGGAGAAGACAGGAAGAAAAAGGAGAAGAAAGGAAGAAAAAGGAGAAGAAAGGAAGAAAAAGGGAAGGAGAGAAAAAAAGAAGAAAAAGGAGAAGAAAAGAAGAAAAAGGGAAGAAAGGAAGAAAAAGGAGAAGAAAGGAAGAAAAAGGGAAGAAAAGAAGAAAACGAATTTTTTTTCCAGTTAATTCTTATTGTTATTAGGTTTGTACTAGATTATTAGGGTTAGTCATATGTAGAATTAGGAAAAAGAAAAATAAGAAGAGGAGGAGAAGAAAAGAAGAAAAAGGAGAATAAGAAGAGGAGAGGAGAAGAAGAGGAAAAATATAAGAAGAGGAGAGGATAAGTAGTAGAAGAAGAGGAGAAGTAGAAGTAGAAGAAGAGGAGAAAATAGAAGAAGAGGAAAAATTAGTTTAGGGTTAAAAGAAGAAGAAATATATTTTTTGTCATCTAATTTTGCTATTGTATAGTGTATATGCTTAAGTGTTAATAGTGTTTCTTAGATTATTGCTTAATTTTTCTATTGTATATGCTTAAGTGTTAATAGTTTAATTTTGCTATTGTATATGCTTAAGTGTTAATAGTTTATTTTTAGCAAGAAAATTTAGAACTAGTTTAATTTTGTTATTGTATATGCTTAAGTGTATGGGACTTGGCTCCGTCCGGCTGGTATTTTAGAGTTTAGGTTCTAGCCAAGACCCGGGACTAAAGGTTCCAACCCCTCTTATATAGTTTGTTAGTTTATTAGTTAATCAAATGTCCATTTTTTGCAGAACTATGGATCCACATATCAGGAACCTCGAAGAGGAAGAACTTCTCGAAGATATAATCAAAGACGGCCCCGACGTTGAACCAGCTGAATCTCTGACGTCATATCTAAACGACTCCGGATATGGAATGGAGGTCGAGCGACACGAAGATGAAGCCGAACGGGCAGGAGATTGGTCCAATGACGGAGAAGGTGATAGCTCCACTGATGGAGAAGCCGGTGGAGAAGCCGGTGAAGAAATAATAAAGTCCGGCGAGGTATACATATGAAGTTCGACAATCACTTGTAATATGTGAAAAATATTGGAGATATCTCTATATTGTATACATATACATTCATTTGACGAATGTTTCTCCCTCTTAGGCCTCCACATCGCGCAAATCTACGAAACGAGGCCGAACTAGAAAGTTGGATGCACGGACGCATTACACCTTAGAGGTGATAAGGCCTACGGGCGAACCCAAGCTTCCTAAGAATGCTGCTGATACATTCAAGAAGCAATGCGGAGTTCTTGTTAGGGATCACGTCCCGATCAGCGTTCGGGAGTGGAAGAAGCGCAAAGGGGCAGCCGATAGTGACTATGTCGCCGAAAGGTACAAAGATAATCTTTGGAATGATCTCATGTCACATTTGAACTTGCCAGAATGTGAGAATGAAGACGCCGCAGACAAACTGAGGGCCAAAGTCAAGCAGTGGACTCTAAAGAAGATGGCCGAACTGCTCCGTAGCTGGAAGAAGAAGCTATGGAAAAACTATCTGAAGAGAAAGAAAGTGCCAGTATTCGAGGGGTATCTAGCCAAGCAGGCGAATCACTGGAAGGAATTTCAAGAGTACAAGGAGTCACAAGATGCCCAGGCATTATCAGAAAATAACAAGATAAATGCCGACAAGAAGAAATATCACCACAAGCTGGGCCCACGGGGCTATGAGACTGCCATCCCAAAGTGGGATAAGAAAGAGCAAGATCTGATAGATAAAGGCATCGTACCTAAAGACACTCCGTGATGAGTGGGAATTGAGAGCAAGAAATTGGTTCCTTGCACATGGTGGGTCGTACGACGAAACAACAGGGGACCTCATCTGCAATGACGATGTTAGGATACCCAGGGAGAATTGGAAAAGGATAGTGAAAGAAATTAAGGAGGGACAAAGAAAGTTCACTGCAGATAGAGATAAAGATTTGATCACACTGGTCCTCGGCAATGACGAACATGGAGGACGAACGCGAGGCTTCGGTCCTTCTTACCCGTGGTGGCTTGGGTTTGCCAAAGACCAAGACACTTACAGAAGCTGAGAGAGAGCAAAGAAGCGGCAGCAGGATGAGGAGAATGACAAGTTCAACCAGTTGCTTGCCAGGATTAACGAGCAACAGAATCAGATTGATGAGCTTAGAGGAGTACCGCGCCAGGAAGGTCCTGCACTTGATATTACCGGCGCCCCATCTAAGCGGAAAAGCAGCGTGGCTGAATCTGAGACCCTGCCCGACGATGAACGAAGAATGGGAGAGGGCGGTCCCGGCTACCCCGTGGATGGAATCAAGGAGTCAACATCATGTGAACTCCATCAGAAATTCAAGAACATATCCATGAAGGTGGCCGTCGGACAAGCTTTACCTTCTGGCCCTGATGCACACTGGCATGGCCGTGAGATTCCAGCTGGCTTTGCTAATGTTGGGGTGGATGAAATCATGACGGGGTTTAATGATATGGAGCTCGACATAGTTGGACCCGAAGATGAGAGGACACTCGCAGAAGTACTGGGTGGAGTCATCCTATGGGACAAGAACTACATCAAGCTTCCAAGCTTGGCCCCAAGGACAACACCGCCTCCGAGTCGTCGCAGGTCACCTACACCTCCATTACCTCCAAGCCCTCCACATGACGTCGGCCAGCACAACACGAATCCATCTCGATCACCGCCGCCGGACTTGGGTCGTCCGTCTCCGCCGCCGCCCGCACCGGATACAAAGCGCAAACGGTCGCCCCTCCCAAAGGTACGTCATGCTAATCTTCCTATCAGACCTTATGATCGTATCCCCGAGGAAAACGCCAGGATAGCAAAGGAACATCATGATCCGCAGATGAAAAAGAAGGAACCCGAGCCCCGCCCGGAATACACCGAGAAGCAAATAGCATTTGCAAAATACTTCACGACCCTTCCCTCATAGTATGACTTACACCATAAGCCTGATGATTATACACGCACATTGCAGAAGGAAGTGAAAAAGAGCAGATCACGTGCAAGCCCTCCACATGACGTCGGCCAGCACAACACGAGTCCATCTCGATCAGCGCCGCCGGACTTGGGTCGTCCGTCTCCGCCGCCGCCCGCTCCGGTTACTAAGCGGGACCGTTCCACCAAGAACGCTCCGCCGACGATTCCTAAGCCACAGAGCACCCCAAAGCACAAACATTCGCCCCTCCCAAAGGTACGTCATGCTAATCTTCCTATCAGACCTTATGATCGTACCCCCGAGGAAAACGCCAGGATAGCAAAGGAACATCATGATGCGCAGATAAAAAAGAAGGAACCCGAGCCCCGCCCGGAATACACCGAGAAGCTAATAGCATTTGAAAAATACTTCACGACCCTTCTATCACAGTATGACTTACACCGTAAGCCTGATGACTATTCACGCACATTGCAGAAGGAAGTGAAAAAGAAAAGATCACGTGCAAGTGCAAGTGGGAGCAAATCAAGTTCAACTACAAGCAAGAAAAAATCAGACGTTCCTCAGCTTGGACAACAGGCCAAACAGTCGATCCCACCCCTCAAGGTGTTAACCGAGAATGTTCCCCCTCCGGTGCACGGGATAGCTTTTGAAAGAGCAAAGGAGTTGGCGGCTGCATGTGGTGTCTCGGTTGAAGATTTGCTGGCTTCCCAAGACAACAGGATAGCCAAGGCTGTGGTAGCCCCTAAGCCACAGTTTGTCATGGGTGAGCCTTTGGTCAGCAAAGATGATCTCCCAACAAATATGCATTACTTGCATCAATGGTACTTAAGTGAATCAAAGAATGGGAGAACGATGATCGTGATGAGTGTCCCACAGGAGTACTACGGCCGCTTCGAACAAATCCATATCGACTTTGATGAACTCTTCTAGATGTACAATGGCGACGCCCTCGACAAATCGCTTATGAGTTGCTATTGTTTGTAAGTTTTTCAATTCGTTGTCTACATATAACTTGTTTAGTTATTTCATTTCATTGTCTATATATAACTTGTACTCTATTATGCAGAATGAAGATTCTAGATTGTTAAAGTAAGAGAATCCTAAATATGGGGTTTATTGACCCAGATAAAATACATATAGCGACGCTAACTAATTATCCCAAGGAGATGGAGGAAAACCTTCTAAGGTTTCTAAAAGACCAAAAATTTTGTGACCACATACTGTTTCCATACAACTTCACGTGAGGGTCTTTACTCTGTTGTGTCCATTCACTTATAAGTGTAACTGATAACTTACTGACACACACATATATATATATACATGTGCAGCTTCCATTGGATTCTGTTGGACATTCAAATTGATAAGGGAAGAGTTGATGCCTTCGACCCATTATCGAGATCCTTGGAACGGTTCCAAAGCCTGCAGGACATGCTCCAAGGGTAATTTCAGTAATTCTTGCGCTCTATCGGCCTCTTTCGATGATTTTCTGATATATCAATTAATGAAAAACTTAGCAAATTATTATCCTTGTCGGGCAGGGTTTGGAAGCGGTTCAAGTGCGTGACTCCCGGTATCGAGCATGAGAAGCTGACCTTTAGAGCGGCTCAGGTAAGTAGTAGTATGATATACTTCTATTTTCAATACATTTATGATGCTAGATTATTATTTTGATTATATATATTCTATTCTCGTAAAGTGCGACCAGCAGCCACGGGGAACGCATCTATGTGGATACTATGTTTGCGAGACCATTCGCACGTTTACCTCTGAGCACAAGGATCACATATTCGACGTAAGCAATGAACATTCACACTTCTATTTTTACCCGTCATTCTTTGTTATCATGATTGATATTCATATTCATCTCCTCTTCTTATATAGCACACGGCCATGACGACAAAGGTCCTACCAGAGCAACGCGCGATTGCTGTTGAAGAGGAGGTTGCGACCTTTCTGAGGACGGAAGCTATAGATGACAAAGGACGATTTAGTGTAGCTAGGGGCCATTACTGATGTTCGTCCATGTAATCGAATAGACGGGCTCTAGTCCCGATAATTCAGATCTCCATATTATTGTATATATATGCTCGCTTGTAAGATAAGTTAACCTTATATATATATATATGCATAATTATTTCTATTTAAATTATATGAAAATAATTCCCGAACACCAAACGAGGCATCACGTTAATCTCCCGAACACCTAAACCCTAAAACCCTAAAACCCAAAAATAATTTCATTAAAAAAAACCCAAAAATAAGCAAAATCTGAAACTCTTTAGTCCCTGCCCCTGTAACGAACCGGGACTAAAGGTCCTGCCCCTGGGGCGCTACGAGGCGCCCACGTGGAGCACCTTTAGAGCCGGCTTGTAACAAGGCCGGGACTAAAGGTTAGGCCTTTAGTCCCGCCCCTTTAGTCCCGGTTGGTGAACCGGGACTAAAGAGCCTTACGGGGCGGGGCTAAAGGCCCCGTCCCCACTAGTGTTTCTAACCCTCTCCCATACATCTTGTAGATGGCCGCCGTACCTGAGATGCTTCTGGAGACGAGCTTTCCCCTACTTTTGGGAGATAGCCTCGAGAAGTGCCAAGTACGCCGCACGCCCATCTTCCTCTACCACGAGCACTGGGTCAACACCGACACCAAGGAATATCACGTGTACATGATAGTGAAGGCTAATGACTCCCCAACTAGTTGGTTCTTCGAAGTACCACAGATGGAGAATCTGATGTTGCCAGTGGAGACAGCTACACGAGAGGAACTCGTGCGTCTCCGCGACATCCTTCCCGAGATAGCTAACAAGCTAGCTACTCGTCACCTACCTTTTATTAAGGATGGGATAGACGGGAGTTGGACACTCAACCCATCTTCACAGGACGGTACACCACTAAGGTTTCAGACCTACTTCAGTCTCTCCTCCGACAATTTGACGCACCTTTTGATCAAGGAGTCAACAAAAATTTGCCAAGAATTGTATCAAGTCAAGGACCAACTTCGCCTGGAGAAGATGAAGCCCGTAAGGTTAAGAAGGAAGGAGCAACCGAAGGGCGATCAACCATTGCCTTCCAAGCGGGAGTACCACCGCTTCAGGCCACTCCTATTCAGAGTCGCCGCGTGACCGCGGAAGGCTATACTAAGCTCCTCACTACCTTGCCAAATAAGAAACGCCGTGATGGACCACTTCCTTCTCCTACTCCGCTGAAGGAGGAAAGCACAGATGAAGATAAGACGAAGACCCTGCAGAACCCACCTATGAGACCGAGCAGTCCGCCGATTAGGATGACAACTTAGGCAATTAGGAGTTTCCTCCCAAGCGTAGGGAATTCATGTATCGGTTCATGCGAACCATAAGAGTTGTGAAAGCATGTTTGATGCAAGCCGCATTTCTGCCTTAGGCAGCTTATAAGGGACTACATCACTTGTTTTAATCTAATGCATTAGCTTTTCCAAAAATCTTTGGCTTAAAAATCTCACACTAGCACAACACCAGACCCCCTTATTAGAGCATCACCCCTTCTGATTCCAGCTAGTTTGGAAAATTGACCTGTCTACTCGCCTGACAGGATGGTGATTGCAACTCGCACCAGCACATTCGGCAATCCTGGCTCTGCCTCTTCAGGTCAGCAACAGGGAACCGGAGGGGATGCTCAAGCTGGAGATCACCACGAGAAGCAGCAAGACGATGTTCCACCGCCACCGCCTCCTCCGGAAAGCATGACTATGGCTCAGTTCCTTCAGGCTCTCCGCGAGGAACGTCAAGCCAATAATTCTGTTATTCAGCAGCTGGCTCAAGTCTTGGTGAACAACCCGCCGCAGAACGGGAATGACAATGGTCGCTCTACTCTATCTGAGTTTATGCAGACTACGCCACCCACATTCACGAAGATGACTGAACCATTGGATGTTGATGACTGGATCCATACTATCGAAGACCTCCTCACGCTGGTCAAGTTCACTGATGATCGTGAGGAAGTCCTCTTTGCTTCTCACTATTTCGGGGGCACAACCAGAGCTTGGTGGGATGGGCTCCAGATCATGCTAGCTGGGCAGGTCATCACTTGGGCTATGTTCAAGGAGGGATTCCGCACTGCTCACATTCCTCCCAGAATGATGACCATTAAGAAGCGTGAATTCCGACCTTTAAGGCAAGGTAGTGTATCTGTCAAGGAGTATTTGCAGAAGTTCAACCTCCTGTCTAAATATCCACCAGAGGATGTCAACACTGAGCCCGCTGAAGTGGAGTGCTTTATGGAAGGATTGCAATAGTCACTCCAGTATCAACTGGTTGTTTGTGAATGCCGGACCTTCAGCAATCTGGTTAATAAGGCCCTCATGTTGGAGGATAAGCTTCGTGCAATGGACGACACATGTAAGCGCAAGAAGATGGGTTATGGAGGACCTAGTAATCCGAAGTCACGCCCATGGCTGTCAGCTCCAGCAAGACCCAGTTATCAGCAGCAACAGTACAAGTCTCACTAGTGGAAATCACTTTTTTGCCATCTGCCAAATTTTCGTTTGCTAGCTGATGGCAAAGAGTGTCTTTGTCGTCAGCTACGACAAAGCTGACGGCAAAGAATTGGCTAATGGCATAGAAGGTCTGTGCCATCAGCCACTTTGCCGTCAGCCATAGACGGCAAAGGGCCGCACAGCAGATGGCAAAGATGTGGGGGGGGGGCACCTAACCACGGGGACGGTAGGTCAAACTGGAGTCCCTTCTTCGCCGTCTACTAGCGGATGGCAAAGAGGCCAGAGGCAGACGGCGAAGAGTCTAGACTCTTTGCCGTCCGCCAGCAGATGGCAAAGCCCTAACGTCTACTAACGGCCGCCCCGCCCCCACCCTGGCCTCTCTCTATCTCTCTCTCACCCCGACGCCCACTCCCGCCACCACTGCCCCCTGCCGGGACACTGCCCCCCACCGCCGCCACCACTGCTCCCCCCCCCCCGCCGCCACCACTGCCCCCCGCCGCCGCCACCACTACCCCCACCACCGCCACCACTGGCCCCGCCGCCGCATAGCACCCCACCACCGCCAGCACTGCCCCTCGCCACCAGCACTGCCCCCCGCCGCCGCACTGCCTCCGGCGACACCCCACTGCCCCTTCACACCCGGCCTCCTCGCCACCCCCGACGCCCCAGCCGCCCCCGCCGGTGAGTCTCCCCATTTTTATTTTGTTTTTCCTAATTTTTATTTATGTTAAATTAGTTAGGTTAGTTTTCTAGTTTATTAGGTTAGTTAGGCTAGTTAGTTAGGTTGTTAAATTAGTTAGATTAGTTAGTTTGGCTGGTTAATTAGGTGGAGGAGGAGAAGAGGAGAAGAGGAGGAGGAGGAGGAGGAGAAGAAGAAGAGGAGGAGAAGAGGAGAAGAAAGAGGAAAAATGAAAATAAGGAAGAAGAAGAAGAAGAAGAAGAGGAGAAGAAGAAAATAAGAAGGAGAAGAAGAAGAAGAAGAAGAAGAAGAGAAGAAAAAATAAGAAGAAGAAGAAGTAAAGAAGAAGAGAAGAATAGAATAAGAAAAAAATAAGAAGGAGAAGAAGAGAAAATAGAAGAAGAAGTAGAAGAAGAGGATAAAGAAAAATATAAATAGAAATAAGAGGAATAGGAAGAAGAAGAAGAGAAGAGGAGGAGGAGAAGAAGAAGAAGAAGAAGAAGAGGAGAAGAAAAAGGAAAAATGAAAAGAAGAAGAAGAGAAGAAGGAGGAGGAGGAGGAGGAGGAGAAGGAGCCCTCCTTCTTCTCCTTCTTCTCTCCTCCTTCTTATTTTTTCGCTTCTTTAGCTACTTATCCTCCAAAATGACATAATAAGCTAAAAACTTTGGTTAGCTCATGAATATTATATTCTTAGCTTGTTTTCCTTAAAAATGAGATAATTAGACATAATTAGAATATTTGTGTTGATCGGGTGGATTTACATGTGATAGTTGTCTCGTCGCTATGAGGTCTGGTGTGCGAAGACCTGCCCGTGCGTTGTACGAGCTCTGCCCCTGCATTCGTGGGTCAGTACAAATTTCATCTCCTCCTCGCCCCTTCATTTACTGTGGCTCGGTTTCCGGATGAAACTTTCTAGATTTAGGTAATTCAATTAATTTATCAGTATGCGTGACCAGTATGTGTCTCCTGTTCGAAAGGGCGACATCTATAAATATGCATGTCTTTGCATATTTATAACCGCCATCCTTTCGAATTGTCCAACATTATCCATGGACAGCCCGAGTATGTGTAGATTGGGTTCGTTTTCCCGTATGTTGTGCTCTGGATCCGATGCGGAATTTCGTCAGTGCCTCCCTGTTGTTCTCCGGATGCACATCCTCTCTGTTTATTGCGGAAACGTGTATCTGGAGAACAGCGGGGAGGTGCTGCCGAAATTTTGCGTTGGATCCGGAGCAGAGCATGGGAAAACGAACCCAATCTACACATACTCGGGTGGGATTAGGACCTATCTTTACCTATTAGCGTGTAGGTTGCCTGGACGTAATAAAAATGGCGAAGGTGATTAACCGATGAATATAAATGCTAAATTATATATAAATATATTTTTTCTGTCTTTAGTAGCTAGGCAAGATGAGTGATTGTGCGTGGATGTATACCGGTCACCCTAGTCAGAAAGAGATAACGAAAGAATGGTTTGTAAAAACAAAGGAATTTGTGAAAGCCGCATTCGCAAATGGCCAGGAAAGAAACTATTGCCCCTGTCCTGGATGCGACAACTATAAAAAGACGACAGAGGCTGTAATGATTATACATCTGCAGAGGAGGGGTTTTAAGCCTAATTATACGGTGTGGACATTTCATGGTGAGTCTATACAACACACAAGAGCTGAGGTGGTCCGTCGTTGCACGGACGAGCATGGTACCGGGATCGATGACATGGTGCAAGACTTTGATGATGCTCGGGATTCGGAAGATGAGATGGAGGAATCTGCAAAGGCCTTTTATGAAATGTTGGAGTCTTCAAAACGTCCTCTCCATGAGCACACTGAGCTCTGTCAGCTGGATGCAATTGCACAGGTAATGGCTCTGAAGGCTCAGTTCAACTTGGGAAGAGAATGCTACGACACGATGATGACACTATTTGGACGTTTCCTACCCAAAGGCCATGTCATGCCTGCAAACCTGTACCAGTCGGACAAAATACTTCGTGTACTTAAGATGCCCTACGACAAGATAGATGCGTCTGAGAAAGGATGTGTCTTATTTAGGAAGGAGTATGCACACTTGCACTATTGTCCCAATTGCGAGTCTTGCAGGTATCTTGTGGTAGACAACGGTATGGGTGAGAAGAGGCAGACCAAAATCGCAGTTAGTGTTCTTCGGTATATGCCAATCGTACCAAGACTTCAACGTGTTTTCATGGTCGAAGAGACAGCCAAACAGATGACATGGCACAAATTGGGAAAAAGAACCAAACTAGATGCGGATGGGAATAAGATGATGGTACACACATCGAATGGGGAAGCGTGGAAACATTTTGATGGATTGCATTAGGATAAAGCGGCAGATCGAAGGAATCCTCGAGTTTGCGCCGCCACGGATGGTTTTAATCCCTTCGGCATGACGGCAACCCAATACAGTTGTTGGCCTGTATTTGTCATTCCACTCAATCTCCCACCATGGCAAATTATGCAAAGAAAGAACATATTTCTGACGTTGATAATTCCAGGGCCCAATTATCCGGGGAATAATATGAATGTGTACCTGCAACCGCTTAAGGATGAATTGGAAGAAGCTTGGGATAATGGGGTCAAGACATACGATGCCGCTAGAAAAGAAAACTTCAAGATGCATGTGTGGTACATGTACTCTATGCTTGACTTGCCAGCGTATGCGCAATTCTCTAGATTGTGTGTGGATGGAAGGTTCCCGTGCCCCCAATGCAAGGCAGCTCTTCAGTTTCATTGGTTGCAGGAGGGTCGGAAGTATTCTTGCTTTGACTTGCATAGACAGTTCCTGGATCCTGACCATCAGTTCAGAAAAGACAAGAAGAACTTTACCAATGGTAAAGTTGTCAAAAACTTGGCACCACCTGCGTTCACAGGCCAACAGATCCTGGATCAGTTAAACACACTCGAGCCTGATCCAGAGCGGCCAGGGTATTTCAAGGGGTATAATTCAAATCACGCCTAGACTCACAAGCCATGCTTCTGGGATCTGCCTTACTTCAAAGACCTCCTTCTTCCACACAATATCGACATGATGCACACTAAAAGAATATCGGAGAGGCTATTTTTGGTACATTGTTCAACATAGATGGGAAGACAAAGGATAATATTAAGGCTAGAGTCGATCAAGAGACACTATGTCATAGACCGTTACGAAACATGTGAGAAGGCAAAGGAAAGCAGAAGTGGTCGAAGCCAAAGGCCTGGTTCAATCTTGGAAGGCCAGCTATGAGGGAAATTATCTTGTCGGTCAAAATGCACTTGATGTTCCTCGACGGGTATGCAGCGAATCTAAAGAGGGGAGCGAGTCTTGAAAAATGAAAAATCTTTGGTCTCAAGAGTCAT
This sequence comes from Hordeum vulgare subsp. vulgare, assembly GCF_904849725.1. NCBI lineage: Eukaryota > Viridiplantae > Streptophyta > Magnoliopsida > Poales > Poaceae > Hordeum > Hordeum vulgare. Next base: position 191,163,129 of record NC_058521.1, read on the forward strand.
GATTGGCACATAAGGCTAGAGCGGGTAATGCCGGTGATGTTACGTGGCTTCATTCCTGAGGATGAATGGCTAGTACTGGCGGAGCTGAGCTATTTCTTCCGTGTTCTTTGTGCGAAAGAATTGTCGCCTGGCATGGTAGAAGACATGGAGTAGTTTGCACCGGAGTTGTTGTGCAAGTTAGAGAAGATCTTTCCATGGGGCTTCTTTAATCCAATGCAGCATTTGATTTTACATCTACCGACCGAGGCAAGATTGGGTGGGCCCGTGCAAGATCGTTGGTGCTATGCAACTGAGAGGATGCAGAAGACCCTTCGAGCTAAATGTAAAAATAAGCGTAGAATTGAAGCATCGATGGCTGAGGCATTCATTACTGAGGAGGTGGCAAAGTTTGTGACAGCACACTACGAATCCAAAAATCATCATTTGCATAATACGAAGCCTCGGCACAATGATGCAGACCCTAAAAAAGGTGGGTCCAACCTCAGCCTATTCAAAGGGAAGCTCGCACCAGCCGGTGCTTCGAAACCAATAACGTTGGATGTCGAAGAATGGCAGAACATTTCGTTGTATATGTTCAACAACCTAACCGAAGTGCGGCCGTACATAGAGTGAGTTCTTGGCACATTTTCCCGTAACTTCTAATTCATTTGAACTGCTCTTATTCCCGGATATTTCAAATAGTCATTATGTCGTCAAATTCTCTAATGGAGCGGTGATCGAAAATGATTCCGTCGAAGATTATGAGCTTCTGTCAAAGACAGGAGGCGGCTATCCCGGTTTCATCTCTTGGTTCAAACAAACGGTAATTATCAAAAATGGACCATTTCAATCTTGGTCTAACTTGCGGCTAATGCAACAACCGTTTCGTATTAAACTTGTAGGCTAATTCAGAGTCTATGGACGCCGAATTGAGACAAGTCACTAATGGTTTTGACTATAAGGTCCGTTCATTTGAGAAATACAACGTCAACGGGTATCTCTTTCGTACCTTTGGCAAAGACCTATCTGTGCCCGACCGGAAATCTACAAATTTTGGTGTCTCTGCTATCGGCGAAGGTGTTATCGAGTATTATGGAAGATCCAAACGGGTAAGAATCTGGAAGGTTGGTATGTTGTTTATGAAGTGCCGCCACATGTCAGACCACCTCTCCCAAATGAATAGGATTATGAACCTGACATTAACCCAGACACATATGATGGAGAATTCTTCCAAGAAACTCGTCTTTCCAAGAAACCTTTCAAGAACCGTTGTGCTTCACCCAAGAACATGGAAGTAGACAGCGACAATGAATCCGACTCCAGCCCTGAGCCGGAACCAGAAGACATAGAACTCGTAGAGGTTACTGAGGCGGATGACCTGTCAATGCTTCAATGATTAAAGGAAGACCTTTCACAACTTCATGCCGTTGAACCTGACGAGCACGTCATTCATGAAGACATGCGTCATAGTGATGATGATGATGCATATATTGATGATGATTATTAGTTTGTAAGATTCACAACTTAAATTATATATATTTTAATCTTTGTTATTCATGTACATATTATTATTCATGTTAGTTATTCAATTTTTTTATGTTGTACTAATTTCCTTTAATCTTTATCATGGCAGGTCACCAGGTGTGGAAAGATGGTGGGCGCTGGTCCAGATTGCTCGATGGGTTCTTCCCAGGCGCCCCGCACGAGGGGTGGTACTTCCCTTCCACCCCTATCTCTCCGTAGAGCCTTGGCAGACAGTCTGTCGACACCACCCATGGGTTCTTCTTCGTCGGCGGCATTGCCCACTGGGAGAGGTGCTGGTCGGGTAGGGAAGAAGGGGAAGGGCACAGGGAGAGGTGGTGGCCGCGGGAGATCCAGGAGGACTGTTGAGCCGTCCTCGCCACCACCACCAGCTCATTCACCTGAGCATAGGACTAGTATGGTCGACCCGTTTGTGAAGGAGGCTACGGGGACTCCGTTCCAGGAGCCTGTTGTTGACGGGCATTCGTCCCATGAGACTCCGGTCCTGGAGCAGCCTCGGGTCGAGGTGCATTCGGCCCAGGAGCAGCCAGAGGAGACTATTGTTCCGGAGGCTTCACCCGACTTGGAGAGGCCCGGATGGGAGACCTGGCCGGATCGTACTGAGTTGCCGGATTGGACCGAGGGTCCGGGTGGCTCAGGGGGCGGGGGTGGCGGGGATGAGCTTACGGATAGTGAGGGCGATGTGCAAGTGGACGGGGCCACCGTGTACAAACGTGGTAGTACACGTCTCCCGGTCGCGCCGGCTACCCTCGAGCAGAGGCCGGTGATTAAACCTGAAGTCGATAGGTAAGTACATTTACTCTTTTTTTAGCTTTTGCCTTAAAGTTTGTTCAAATATCTAATGTGTTGACCTTATTATACTGCAGGGGATGGGTACACCCTCTTGGAGTCCGCAGGTCGAACTCCGTCCTTGGTGTGCTTTGCCGGACAAATTTCCCGGGGTTTGTCACGTTGCCTGGTGAGGGTCAGGTTCCTACACTAGGATTTTCCTGGGAGCACTACCAGGCTGCGCAGGGCCCGCCGGAGGAGATTATAGATGGTGTCTTGTGCCACACGAGGGCCGAGATGATGATCAAGAGCTTTTGGGTAAATTATCCTTTTACAGAATCTAAAATTAACAATATAGCTAATTATTGTACTAATCGGTGTTTTCACGTTTGATTGCAGACCTTTTAAAATTAACAATATAGCTAATTATCCTTCTTCTTGATTTCTTATTCTTCTCCTCCTCCTCCTCTTTATTCTCCTCTTTCATATTATCCTTGCTTTAATTTCCCCAAAAAGACATAATTAGCCCATTTAGCTCCAAAATGCCATAATAACCTCAAAATGGCATAAGAACCTTGGTTAGCTCATGAATATTATATACTTAGCTTGTTTTCCTCTAAAATGAGATAATTAGCCCATTTAGCTCCAAATAGACATATTTAGCTAATTTAGCTCCAAGAAGAGGAGAAGAAATAGGAAAAATGAAAAGAACAAAGAATAAGAAGAAGAGAAGAAGGAGAAGGAGGAGGAGGAGGAGGAGAAGGAGGAGAAGGCCAAGGACCTTCTAGTCATTCTCTTCCTCCTCCTTCTCCTCCTTCTTCTTGATTTCTTGTTCTTCTCCTCCTCCTCCTCTTTGTTCTTCTCTTTCATATTATCCTTGCTTTAATTTCCCCAAAAAGACATAATTAGCCCATTTAGCTCCAAAATGCCATAATAACCTCAAAATGGCATAAGAACCTTGGTTAGCTCATGAATATTATATACTTAGCTTGTTTTCCTCTAAAATGAGATAATGAGCCCATTTAGCTCCAAAAAGACATAATTAGGTAATTTAGCTCCAAGAAGAGGAGAAGAAATAGGAAAAATGAAAAGAAAGAAGAAGAAGAAGAAGAGAAGAAGGAGAAGGACGAGGAGGAGGAGGAGAAGGAGGAGAAGGCCAAGGACCTTCTAGTCCTTCTCCTCCTCCTCCTTCTCCTTCCTTCTCCTCCTTCTTCTTGATTTCTTCTTCTTCTACTCATCCTCCTCTTTCTTCTCCTCTTTCATATTATCCTTGATTTAACTTCCCCAACAATGACATAATTAGCCAATTTAGCTCGAAAATGCCATAATAACCTAAAAATGGCATAAGAACCTTGGTTAGCTCATGAATATTATATACTTAGCTTGTTTTCCTCTAAAATGGGATAATTAGCCCATTTAGATCCAAAAAGATATAATTGTGTAATTTAGCTCCAACAAGAGGAGAAGAAATAGGAAAAATGAAAAGAAAGAAGAAGAAGAAGAATAGAAGAAGGAGAAGGAGGAGGAGGAGGAGGAGGAGAAGGAGAAGGAGGAGAAGGCCAAGGACCTTCTAGTCCTTGTGCTCCTCTTCCTTCCTCCTTCTCCTCCTTCTTGATTTCTTCTTCTTCTCCTCCTCCTCCTATTTCTTCTCCTCTTTCATATTATCCTTGCTTTAATTTCCCCAACAATGACATAATTAGCCCATTTAGCTCCAAAATGCCTTAATAAGCTCAAAATGGCATAAGAACCTTGGTTAGCTCATGAATATTATATACTTAGCTTGTTTTCCTCTAAAATGGGATAATTAGCCCATTTAGCTCAAAAAAGACATAATTAGGTAATTTAGCTCCAACAAAAGGAGAAGAGGAGAAGAAATAGGAAAAATGAAAAGAAAGAAGAAGAAGAAGAAGAGAAGAAGGAGAAGAATCAAGGACCTTCTAGTCCTTCTCCTCCTTCTTCTTGATTTCTTCTTCTTCTCCTCCTCCTCCTCTTTCTTCTCCTCTTTCATATTATCCTTGCTTTGATTTCCCCAACAATGACATAATTAGCCCATTGATCTCCAAAATGCCATAATAAGCTCAAAATGGCATAAGAACCTTGGTTAGCTCATGAATATTATATAGTTAGCTTGTTTTCCTCTAAAATGGGATAATTAGCCCATTTAGCTCCAAAAAGACATAATTAGGTAATTTAGCTCCAACAAGAGCAGAAGAGCAGAAGAAATAGGAAAAATGAAAAGAAAGAAGAAGAAGAAGAAGAAGAAGAAGAGAAGAAGGAGAAGGAGGAGGATGAGGAGGAGAAGGCCAAGGACCTTCTAGTCCATCTCCTCCTCCTCCTTCTCCTCCTTCTCCTACTTCTTCTTGATATCTTCTTCTTATCCTCCTCCTCCTATTTCTTCTCCTATTTCATATTATCCTTGCTTTAATTTCCCCAACAATGACATAATTAGCCCATTTAGCTCCAAAATACCATAATAAGCTCAAAATGGCATAAGAACCTTGGTTAGCTCATGAATATTATATACTTAGCTTGTTTTCCTCTAAAATGGGATAATTAACCCATTTACCTACAAAAATACATAATTAGGTAATTTAGCTCCAACAAGAGGAGAAGAGGAGAATAAATAGGAAAAATGAAAAGAAAGAAGAAGAAGAAGAAGAGAAAAAGGAGAAGGAGGAGGAGGAGGAGAAGGCCAAGGACCTTCTAGACCTTCTCCTCCTCCTCCTTCTCCTCCTTCTCCTACTTCTTCTTGATATCTTCTTCTTATCCTCCTCCTCCTATTTCTTCTCCTATTTCATATTATCCTTGCTTTAATTTCCCCAACAATGACATAATTAGCCCATTTAGCTCCAAAATACGATAATAAGCTCAAAATGGCATAAGAACCTTGGTTAGCTCATGAATATTATATACTTAGCTTGTTTTCCTCTAAAATGGGATAATTAACCCATTTAGCTACAAAAATACATAATTAGGTAATTTAGCTCCAACAAGAGGAGAAGAGGAGAATAAATAGGAAAAATGAAAAGAAAGAAGAAGAAGAAGAAGAGAAAAAGGAGAAGGAGGAGGAGGAGGAGAAGGCCAAGGACCTTCTAGACCTTCTCCTCCTCCTCCTTCTCCTCCTTCTCCTCCTTCTTCTTGATTTCTTCTTCTTCTCCTCCTCCTCCTCTTCCTTATCCTCTTTCATATTCTCCTTGATTTAATTTCCCCAACAATGACATAATTAGCCCATTTAGCTCCAAAATGCCACAATAAGCTCAAAATGGCATAAGAACCTTGGTTAGCTCATGAATATTATATTCTTAGCTTGTTTTCCTCTAAAATAGGATAATTAGCCCATATAGATCCAAAAATACATAATTAGGTAATTTAGCTCCAACAAGAGGATAAGAGGATAATAAATAGGAAAAATGAAAAGAAAGAAAGAAGAAGAAGAAGAAGACGAGAAGAAGGAGAAGGAGGAGGAGGAGGAAGAGAAGGCCATGGACCTTCTAGTCCTTCTCCTGCTCCTCCTCCTCCTTCTCCTCCTTCTTGATTTCTTGTTCTTCTCCTCCTCCTCCTCTTTCTTCTCCTCCTTCATATTATCCTTGCTTTAATTTCCCCAACAATGACATAATTAACCCATTTAGCTCCAAAATGCCATAATAAGCTAAAAAGGGCATAAGAACCTTGGTTAGCTCATGAATATTATATTATTAGCTTGTTTTCCGCTAAAAATGACATAATTAGCTAAAAAACATCATATTTTGTTCTTCTTCTGGCTTTCTTATTCACATTTTTGCAGATTGGATATACTACATGCATAGAAGCTGGCATTCATGGAGTTGAACAATGTCGATGGATGAACTTTATATGTATATCATCTAGTTTTCATTTGATTTGATGAACAATGTCGAACTATATGTATATGTATATATGGATAAACAGTGCAATACTTTGTATGTTGGTTCTTTCGATATATTGGGATGTACATTGATTTATATGTATATCATATATGTGTGGTGAATTATATATATGTGTTGGCAAGTATATGTGTGGTGAACTATATATCATATATGTGTGGTGAAATATATAAATGTGTTGTCAAATATATATATATATATATATATATGTGCTGCGAAATAATATAAAACAAAAAAACAGGTACTATATGGGCTCTTTGCCGTCTGCCAGCTGATGGCAAAGACATGTGCCATCAGCTGGCAGATGGCAAAGGTGCCACATGGCACCCAGCTGTGCATCCTGGGGTGTCTATATAGGCTCTTTGCCGTCTGCCTCCAGGGTGGGCAGACGGCAAAGACGAGGGCACATAGGAGGGGGGAGGAGGAGGCAGACGGCAAAGAGTGGAGGGGGGGGAAGAGGAGGAGGCCGACGGCAAAGAATAAGGGGGAGCAGACAGCAAAGAATAAGGGGGAGGTAGACGACAAAGAATAAGGGGGAGGCAGAAGGCAAAGCCTCCGTTAACCCCTAACGGAGGCAACGCCTGTCGGCTGCCGTCTCGAGCACTTTGCCGACTGCTCCTATGGAAAGCTGACGGGAAAGAGCTTTGCCGTCCGCTTTGGGGGATAGACGGCAAAGAAGGTCCTATGCCGTCGTAGGCTGACGCAGAAATTTTGCCGGCCGTGAGATTCTTTGTCGTCTGTGGTATTCTCTTTGACGTCCGGGATTTAGTCTTTGCCGTCTGTGATGGCAGACGGCAAAGAAGTTGATTCCTGTAGTGTCTCCAACATTTCGCCAGAACTACCAGCCTTAGCATCAAGTCAACACCCAGCCAGCAATCAAACCACCAAACAACAGTTGGGTCAAGACCAACCTTCCAGCACAAGTTACCTGTTTTGGATGTGGACAGACTGGGCACTATTCCACGCAGTGTCCCAACAAGAAGCCCGACGCAATGTGCCCCAATGTGTCAAATCAAGGTCAAGGAGCACCAGGCAGGAAACAAGCACCCCGCAATCAGCAGTATCACAGCAGGGGACGTATCAACCACATCTCCGCAGAAGAGGTACAGGAAGACCCAGACTACATTCTCAGTACGTTCCTCATCACCTCCACCCCAGCAACAATATTGTTTGATTGTCGTGCTTCGCATTCTTTTGTTACTGAAAGGTTTGCGGAATAGTGTGGCTTGAATCCTACCCTGCTTACCGGGCAAATGGCAGTACATTACCCGGGAGTAGTGTTAAGGACCAACCTAGGGTGTAGAGAAGTCGAGATTGTTATCAATGGGATAAGCTTCTCAGCAGATCTCATCCCTACTAAGTCTCAAGGCCTAGAAGTAATTCTCAGCATGGATTGGTTGGCCAAACACCAAAGCATCTTGGACTGTGCCAACATGGCTATTACCATGAGAAGCGACCAAGGGGTCAAAGTCAAGTATGTCTCTGAGCCAGTATCCACTTGTGTACCATAGGTTAACAACCTGTCGGGAAAAGAGCTGGACCGAGTGCCAATAGTCTGCGAGTACCCAGACGTCTTTCCCGATGAGCTACCAGGGATGCTTCCCGACCGAGACATCGATTTAATCATTGATCTCATGCCCGGATCGAGACCTATCTCAAAGAATCCTTATAGGATGGGATCCGAAAATCTAGCAGAGCTGAAGAAGAAGCTGGATGAGCAACTCAGGAAATGATTCATTCGTCCGAGTGCATCACCTTGGGGATCACCTGTTCTGTTTGTGTCAAAGAAGGATGGGACTATCAGACTTTGTGTCGATTACCGCTCCATCAATAAGGTCACAATCAAGATCAAGTACCCACGCCCCAAGATTGAAGACTTCTTTGACCAGTTAAATGGAGCCAAGGTATTTTCCAAGATCGATCTCCGATCAGGATATTAGCAACTAAAGATCCGACCTGAAGACATACCCAAGACTGCATTCGTGACCCGGTACGGTCTATACGAGTGCACGATCATGTCTTTCGGGTTGATTAATGCCCCAGTTTACTTCATGTACCTCATGAAAAAGGTCTTCATGGAATACCTGGATAAGTTTGTCGTCGTATTTAATGATGACATATTAATCTTCTCCAAGTCCGAAGAAGAGCATGAGCAACACTTGAGGTTAGTGTTAGAGAAGCTTCGAGAGCACCAACTTTATGCCAAATTCAGCAAATGCCCCATTCTGGGTGAACGAAGTTGGATTCTTGGGTCATACCATGACGATAAGTGGATCGGCAGTCGATCCCTCCAAGATTACTACAGTAACCAACTAGGAGTCGCCAATCGATGTGAAGGAAGTCAGGAGCTTCCTCGGGCTCGCGGGATACTACCGCAAGTTCGTGGAAGGATTCTCGCACCTTGCTCGACCCATGACTCAGCTCTTGAAGAAAGGCAAGAAGTTTGATTGGACGCCGGAGTGTGAAGCTAGCTTCTAGTAGTTGAAGAAGAGATTGACTACCGCCCTGGTATTGGCTACTCTAGATATCAGCAAGGATTTTGTGATATATTGTGATGCCACCAGAACAAGGCTTGGTGGGGTCCTAATGCAAGACGGCAGGGTCATGGCATACCTGTCATGGTAACTACGTCTGCATGAGGAGAACTATGCCACTCATGATCTCGAATTGGCAGCCGTAGTAAATGCCCTAAAGACATGGCGACATTACCTTCTGGGGAAGCGATGTGAAATATACATTGACCACAAGTCAGAAATATATCTTTACTCAAAGGGAGTTGAATATGAGACAACAAAGATGGTTGGAGTTAATCAGATACTACGATCTCAGCATTCAATACCACACCGGTAAGGCCAATGTAGCGGTTGATGCTTTAAGCAGGAAGACGAGCACCTTGAACATTATGCTCAAGGAAAGGCTACCCGCCTTATATGAAGAAATGGAAAACTTCGGGTTGGAGCTAGTTGAACCCGGATTCCTGGCTAACCTCGAAGTCAAACCAACGCTGGCTGACGATATCAAGGAAGCCCAGAGGGGGCACAAGAGCAATGAAGGCATCAAGAATAAGATCCAGGAAGGCAAGGCCCTAGGATTCTTAGTGGATGAGCAAGCAGTAGTGGTTTGAGAAACGGTTATGCGTACCCAACAAGGCAGAACTCAAGGACTTGATCCCGCAGGAAGCGCATGACACACCCTACTCTATTCTCCCCGGTGTACCAAGATGTATCAAGATCTCCGAGAGAAATTCTGGTCGCATGGCATGAAGAGGTAAATAGAATCTTATGTTGCCAAGTGCGACGTGTGCCAGCGAGTCAAGGCTGAGCATCAGCTACCTCCTAGACTGCTACAACCTCTCCAAGTGCCAGAATAGAAGTGGGACAAAGTAAGCATGGACTTTGTCACCGGCTTACCCAGGTCTAGCAGAGGCCATGACTCTATATGGGTCATCGTCGACCATCTGAGCAAGGTGTCTCACTTCATACCGGTCAACACCACCTATGGGGGCGACAAGTTAGCTAGCCTCTACATTGAGCGTATTGTGAGCCTTCATGGAGTTCCCAAGGAGATTGTGTCTGACCGAGGCACGTAGTTCACCTCGAGATTTTGGAAGAAGTTCCAAGAAGCCCTCAGAACCAAACTCTCTTTCAGCGCCGCTTTCCACCCGCAGATGGGTGGAGAGACGAAGAGACTAAACCAGATACTCGAAGATATGATTCACGCTTGTGTCTTGGCGCATGGTGCCAAATGGGAAGACTGTCTGCCGTTCGCTGAGTTCTCATACAACAACAGCTACGAGTCTAGTCTCCAAATGGCCCCATTTGAAGTGTTGTACGGACGGAAGTGTTGCACCCCGCTCAATTGGTCCGAAGCTGGTCAAGGATTGATTTTCGGGTCGGAAGTTCTGCAAGAAGTAGAAGATAAGGTGCAACTTGTTCGAGAAAACCTAAAGGCAGCCAAGTCGCGACACAAGAGCTATGCAGATTCTGATCGCAGAGATGTGGAGTTCGTTCCCGGAGACCAAGTGTACCTCCGCATCACACCTCTCAAGGGAACCAAGCATTTCCACGTCAAGGGGAAACTTGCTCCAAGGTTCATTGGACCTTTTAAGATCACGGCAAGGCGTGGAGAAGTAGCTTACCAATTGGAGCTTCCTCTGGAACTTTCGGGTGTGCACAACGTCTTCCACGTGTCACAAGTTCGGAAGTGTCTTCAAACGCCAAACCGTCCCAATCTTTATAAGGACATCGACCATCAGGCCATTGACCTCCAGCCAAATCTCACTTATTGTGAGAAGTCGATCTGCATCCTGGATGAAGCAGAGCGTTGCACCAGAAGCCGCACCATCAAGTATTTCAAGGTTCAGTGGAGCAACCACACCGAAGCAGAAGCAACCTGGGAACGTGAAGACTATCTCCGATCTGAGTTTCCATACCTTTTTAGCACCTAGCTTAGGAATCTCGGGACGAGATTCTTGTAAGGGGGATAGGTCTGTCACACCCTGTTTTCACTATCACTTTTTTTGTAATTCAAAAATCTGAGTTTACTAAAACTTTTTCAAAAATAATGTTGTGAGTGCCATGATTTCCATTGTATGCTTGAGTGCTTGAGTGTGTGATATCAAAAACCACAATTCTCATGACCCAATTATTTTCAAAACCCTTTTTCTTATTTCTGGTCAATTCAAAACCCTGGTTCGGGTTGCACTACAAGTCCTTGATGGCAAGGAGTGTTCTTACCCAAAGTTTGTGATCTGGTTCTAGCACCATTTTAGTTCACCAAAACCATAAAATAATTATTTTATGAATTGTTTTCCTATTTTATTTGCATGTCCTTTCTGAGGCCAGAAATGATATTCCTATATGGAAAAATAATTTTCTGCCTTAGAAAAATATGAGAAAATTTGGAGATGATCAGAAGGAAATATATTTCCATACATAAGATTTTCAACCCTTATTATAATTATTATTATTTATGTAAAACCATGAAAACCCTTCGTGTCTGTTTTCACCTTTTTAAATATTTCCAAAGGTAATATTCTCAATAAATTTCTAGAAAATTCGAGTGGTATCCCTAAGCCACATTCGGTGCCCATATAAAATTTCACCTTCATCCAAGGTTATTAAGGTCACCAAATAATTGCAAAACCCCTTCTGTCCAGTATTAAGTTAGAGCAAATCTACATAGCAAAGTTTATCCATTGGAGCTGAAACTTTGCTGGAGTGGCTAATACCTCAAATGAGGACTCCATGGCAAAAATGGGATTTGTGGGACTTGTTTTGACCACACTCTCTTTGGAAGGAACATATCTGGTCATTTGGTGATGTTTTCAAGTTTACAAAGCTAAACTTGTCCAATGGAGCTCAAACTTGGTGAAACCCCTTGTTTTAGCACCAAAACCAATCATGTTAAGTTGCATAGCCAGTGGTGGGGTGCAGCCTCCCCAAACCATTGTCGAGCACCTCTGACAGTTGGGTAAAACCCCTCCTACTCTTAGCTAAACCCAATCCCTTTCTCCGAAACTCATAGATTAGGTGCCTCACTTCAATGCCTAACTCCAGTCAAGTGGCCCCTCTGTGGTTCAAAGTAGATAAGCCAAAATCCCCAATTTGAGCTCCAGCCCAAGGCTGACAGCATGTGTTTCTTGTCTCTCTTTGACCAGCCGAGACTTCTAGGGGATTCCAACGGCTAGGCATCTCCAAGCCAGTGCGCAGTACATGCTAGACACGTCCAAGGCACCCAGAGCGCACCAGCATGCCGTGGCATGCCAAAACTGCGCTCTGGGCGTGCTGCAGAGACCAACCGAGGTGGGGCGACTCCCTCGGCCAGTTCCAGCCTCCCCACGGTGTCTCTCCTCTCCCTCGACAACTTCTCTGCATCAGGCAGCCCTCAGGGCCCCTCTTTGCCGCGCTAAGAGCTGGTGAGATGCGTGCCCGCGCGCACCAAAACACCAGAGGAGCGCGGTCATTATAGCTCGCCTCTCCTCCCTCCCTCTCTCTCGCAGTGAGTCCTGGTGGTCCAAAACCACGTCCTGAGACCGTGGTTTTGACCCGAGCCTCTCCGTGCACGCCCATGCACGCCACAGTGGATCACCAGCGCTCCTGAGTCGGCTCACCATCACGGGCCTATAAATATCCCCTGCCCTCACTCCAGAACCCATTGCTCCACCTCACCAAGACCCAAATCACCTCACTAGCCACCCAGTAAGCAAGCAGAGCCCCGGTGCTCGAGATCGCAAGAGGCCCTGATACGTCTCAAATGTATCTATAATTTTGTATGGTTTCACGCTGTTTTCTTGTCTTCTTTTGTTGTTTTATGTACCTTTTATATCTTTCTGGGACTAACTTATTAATTCAGTGCCAAGTGCGAGTTCCTGTTTTTTCCGTGTTTTTGACTCTTTTCAGATCTGATTTTGGAACGGAGTCCAAACGGAAGAAAAACCCCGAAATGATTTTTTCCCGAACGGAAGAAGACCAAGGGGCTTTTGGGCCAAACCAGGTGGGCTCCAGGGAGCCCACAAGCCCCCACTGCGCCACCAGGGGGGATGCGGCAGTGGGAAACCTTGTGGCCTCCCTAGCCTAGGTCTTTGGCCTATAAATTCCCAAATATTCCGCAAAAAATCGGGGGAGCCTCGAAAATACTTTTCCGCCACCGCAAGATTCCATTTCCGCGAGATCTCTTCTAGAGACCCTTCCCGACGCCCTGCCGAAGGGGACTTTGGAGTTGGAGGGCTTCTTCATCATCATCATCGCCCCTCCAATGACTCGTGAGTAGTTCACTTGAGACCTACGGGTCCGTAGTTAGTAGCTAGAAGGCTTATTCTCTCTCTTGGATCTTCATTACAAAGTTCTCCATGATGTTCATGGAGATCTATCCGATGTAATCTTCTTTGGCGGTGTGTTTGTCGAGATCCCATGAATTGTGGAATTGCGATCAGATTATCGATGATATATATTTGAGTCTTTGCTGATTTCTTATATGATGATTTGATATCCTTGTAAGTCTCTCCAAGTCTTGGGTTTTGTTTGGCCAACTAGTTCTATGATTCTTGCAATGGGAGAAGTGCTTGGTTTTGGGTTCTACCATATGATGGTTTGGGGTTTTTATCATTGGTTTGAGATTATCCATCTACATCATGTCATCTTGCTTAAGGCGTTACTCTATTCTTATGGACTTAATACACTAGATGCATGCTGGATAGCGGTCGACGTGTGGAGTAATAGTAGTAGATGCAGAAAGTGTCGGTCTACATGTTTCGGACGTGATGCCTACAGAAACAATCATTGCATAGGTATCGTCACGACTTTGCGCGGTTCTATCATTTGCTCGACAGTAATTTGTTCACCCACCATCTACTTGCTTTCATGAGAGAAGCCACTGGTAAACACTACGGCCCCCTGGTCTATTCACATCCATCATTTACACCTCCGCTTTTACTTTGCTTTGTTACTTTGTTGCTTTCACTTCTCACTTGGCAAATAATCTATAAGGAATTGACAACCCCTTCATAGCATTGGGAGCAAGCTTTTGTGTTTGTGCAGGATCTTGAGATACTCCTCCACTGGATTGATACCTTGGTTCTCAAACTAAGGGAAGTACTTACCACCGGTACGCTACATCAACGTTTCCGCTTCGAGGGAACACCAACACAAGGCTCCAAGGCCACGGGGGAAATCCTTTGCATACTTGCCTAGGAAGTCCCTTAAGGCATAGCCGCAGCAGAAGGATCAACCCAAGTATTCTCCCATCGACGTGCCTATTTCTGGCGCCATTGGAAGGTCTTTTGTTGTAGTAGCAGAAGTATTTCTGGCGCCGTTGCCGGGGAGGAGAAATCAAGATCTATCCAAGTAGGTGTCACAAACTCTTCTCTTGCATTTACTTTTGTTGCCACTTGCCTCTCATTTTCCTCTCCCACACTTCACATTTGTTGTTTTTATTTTCCTTTCTCCTTTGCCTTTTTCGTTCGCCCTTTTCTCTCGCTTGCTTTCTGTTCGCTTGTGTGCCATGTGCCTTCAATATGCTTGCATCTTCGTTTTTTAATCTCTTTAAGAGACCCACTTATGTGGAACAAATTGCTAGTGAGTTGAGGGCACTTGACTATCTTTATGGAGTTTTGCGTGAGATGCGTGAATCTGAAAATTGTGAGGAAGAAATTTATGAAGTGATTCACGAGGTCTCCTTGGATGAAAAGCATGATTGCAATGGTTTCACTATAAATTCTATTAGTGACAATCATGCTAAAATTATGCAAAACCCTAAGCTTGGGGATACTAGTTTTGCTTTGTCCCCTAGTTGTTGCAATAATCATGATTGGGGTGATGATCTTTCTTATGATCTTGAGAATTTGTTCAAACCTCATGATGAATATGATATTTGCATCAATACTGAAAGTGGGATTAGAGAAGTCATTACTTTATTTGATGATAATCCCACTATTTTTGAAGAGCGTTAACTTTGCATGCATGTGGGTCTTCAAAAGAATATCCTATGGGATAGCTATATTGTTGAATTTGAATATGATCCCACATGTAATTGCTATGAGAGAAGAAAATATTTTGGTAGAAACCTTCATGTTACCAAATCACCTCTCGTGATGTTGAGATTGCTCTTGTCTTTTTCTTCTTCCTTGCATATGGCAGCTATTGGTTGTCCTGACAATTTGTTTTCCTATAAAATGCCTATGCATAGGAAGTATGTTAGACTTAGATGTGATTTTCACATGCTTTAGGATGCTCTCGCTGTGCTTCAATTCTTGTCTTTTGTGAGAGCATCATTGAATGCCTAGCTAAGGGCGTTAAACAAAAGCGCTTGTTGGGAGGCAACCCAACGAATCTATCCTTTTCTTTCTGTTTTGTGTTTTCCACACTTTCATAATTCTGTTATGATTGTGTTTTTTGTGTTTCTTTTTGTGGTTGTGCCAAGCAAAACCGTTATGATTAGTCTTGGGGATGATCGTTTGGTCATGCTGGAAAAGACAGAAACTTTCTGCTCACGAAGAAGAATTTTCATTTTTCTTCTGTAAGAGCTTTTGAATTGATTCTTTTTTCTGCTGATTCCTATGCAAATTCTTCAGACGGTCGTAATTGTTCAGAATTTTTGAAGTACCATAGGTATACGAAATATACATATTTCTACAGACTGGTCTGCTGTTAACATATTCTGTTTTTTGTTGTGTTGGTTGCTTATTTTGATGAAACTATGGATAGTATCGGGGGGTATTAGCCATGGAAGATTGAAAATACAGTAACCCAACATCAGCACAAGTAGAATTTAAGTTTGCTACAGTACCTAAGGAAGTGGTGGTTTGCTTTCTCATACTAATGTTATCACGAGTTTCTCTTTAAGTTTCGTGTTGTGAAGTTTTCAAGTTTTGGATGAAGTTCTTATGGACAAAGAGATAAAGAGTGGCAAGAGCTCAAGCTTGGGGATGCCCAAGGCACCCCAAGAGATTCAAGGATGCCGTAAAAGCCTAAGCTTGGGGATGCCCCGGGAAGGCATCCCCTCTCTCGTCTTCAATCCATCGGTAACGTTACTTGGGGCTATATTTTTATTCACCACATGTTATGTGTTTTTACTTGGAGCATCTTGTATCGTAGGAGTCCTTTATTTTTGTTGTGTCACAATCATCCTTGCTGCACACCTAGAGAGAGAGATATGCACACACCGTGATTTTGTCGAGCTTCACTTATATCTTTTGGTAGACAATTCAGCTCACATGTGCTTCACTTATATATTTTGAGCTAGATACTTTTGCTCTATGCGCTTCACTTATATCTTTTAGAGCATAGCGGTTCGTGTCTTGGTAGTTGATCTCTTCTTTGAAAGTAGTCTCAAAAGGGGAAGTTATCCAAAGGGCTACGAAAACTTCCACCTTCATGTGCATTGAATAGTTAGAGAAGTTTGATTCATCTCAATTAGTTTTGAGTTGTGGTTATGGTAATATTGAAGTCATGCTAGTAAGGTGTTGTGGATCTTGAAATACTTGTGTTGAAGTTAGTGATTCCCGTACCATGCACGTATGGTGAACTGCTATGTGATGAAATCTGATCATGATTAGTATATTGATTGTCATCCTTTGCGTGGCGGTCGGTATAGTGCGATGGTTTATACCTACCGACCCTTCCCCTAGGAGTATGCGTTGAATACTTTGTTTCGATTACTAATAAAACTTTTGCAACAAGTATATGAGTTCTTCATGACTAATGTTGAGTCCATGGTTTAGATGCACTTCCACCTTCCACCATCACCATCTTCTTAGTGTCGTGCAACTTTCGCCGGTGCACAAAACCCACCATTAGCCTCCCTCAAAATAGCCACCATACCTACCTACTTGTAGCGACCCGACTCAAAACGAGTCAAGCCTCTGTGTATCTGTGCCATCCCTGGATCAGTATGCTGGCACACACAGTACATCAATGTATATATATCAAAGTGCAATCACATGTAAATAGCGTGAAACTTATATATACCTTAAATATCTCAGCGGAAACAGTCAAGGGAGTGGAGTCCCAGTAAACACCAACAGCAAGTTGAGTGTAGACCGTAACCCTGAATCGTAGTCTTACTCTTCAAAGAAAAATATCTGCAACATAAGACGTTGCAGCCGTGTAGGTCAGCATATTGAATATGCCGGCAAGTCACATAAGAGAGGGGTGAAAAGTAATCATCTATACTATATGCATATATGGCAGGTGGGGCTATAAGCTTTTAGCGAAAAGCAAGTTTTCTCCTACATCAAGAGAGCGCTAAAAGCAAAATGTTACTACATTGTTGGTTGTTAACGAGATGCTTCCACCAACCAATTCTCGTACCCATGTTGTCAATAATACCCACATCAATATTATTATTTGTGTTGAGAATTTCAGATAACTTCAGTTCCTTTGGCTCAAGTTGTCCATGACCGTGGACACGGCTAATCGATTAGGTTTGAGTACTCTGCAGAGTTTTGCACACGTTCCCCACAAGATTTGATCGCCTCCGTGTAGGTCCTCGCACTTCAGGGTGTTTGAAGACCGAATGGTCAAAACATGGTCTTTCAATGGGTCCCTCTGAATCCCTGTCGGTGCCCATCCAATCCTACCGTTCTTCTACATCTACTAGCACCGCCTGTCCAGAGTTGCCGCGTTGTCCAACCAAGCCAGAGCCCATAATGACTTGTGGTTGTGCAGGTAAGCCTTGGGTCTTGAAAATATCCGTCCGTCTCTTTGAGCCTGGGTGAAGCTTTCCCAAGATGTCATGGCCGTCTCCAGCATCCCGAGTCATCCACTGGTTTCTCCAGGGAGCCGATCAACCGTCCTTCACCCAGAGTTGCATTTCATCACGAGGTCTTGAAAAGTCTTGACTTAACCGGTCTTGGTTATTAAATTATTCTTGCATCACTCGTGATAAACTCTCAACCAGGATCCCGTCTACTCAAGCATAGCAATATGAAATTTGTCGTCCCGGACAAAGTAACGGGGTTGTTGGGTGCCTACCACATGATACTACAATATGTAACCATAATTTCCAAGTACCTACTCAGCATGCAATTGGGCATAGGATGGTAGAACTACGATGCATAAAACATAGGTGATACATGATCAAATGACTTGTATTGATGAAAGTTGTCTTGATCGAGCGCTTCTAAGTAACAAGCTTCACACTCCGGGTGATCTACCGATACAAACAAATACACACCATAAGCACTACAATCATCAACAAGTAAAATAACATCACAAGTATAAAGTACCTATGGCCTAAGTGAAAGAATTCACTACACCTCAGTAAGGCAGAAATTGATTCTGCTAAAACCCCAAGTAAGAATATTTAAAAAAAATTGAAACTTATACCACAGTAAGATATAATCACTAGGAAGCAGTAGCAAAAATAATCAAATAATAATCATTTTTTTAAACTCCTGGAATAAGCAAAACAAGGTTTAAACTAAATCTTATCTAATTCAAATTTGAATATTTCAAACATAGACAAATTATATGTTTTTAAAAACTACAGGAAAATTGTGATCTACTGGAACAAGTTTCAACTCCATTGGAGTTATGGATCAAAAGTTATGGAGGAAACAAGATTGAAACTCTCTCTATTTTCGAATTAAAACTAAAAATAGAGTAAATTAACTAGCACACGGGAGGGGGTATGTGGCGCTCTCTGATTGGTTGGAAGGGTGTGCGCTGCGGTGCTATCTAGCAAACGACCGCTATTTAGATAAAATCTCTCGGCTAAAAGTAAGTGAGGTAAAAACCGGCTCGGTTTGTAACTATAAACCAAAGGGCTACGGGGTTCTAATCTCAAGCGTAGATCTACGATCTAACGGCTACAGGGGGGAGATGGGAGTACTCACAGCGGCAGCAACTCCGGCGAAACTCCGACGATGGCCGAGGCGAAGCTGGCGATGGGGAGGAGCTCCGGGGGTCTCCGGCGAGGCCTGAGGAGTCGAGGAGATGGCGGCGGTCCTCCTCCGGCGGTTGGTGGCGGTGGGGAGGCAGCTCGGGGGCGGGGAACGAGTAGCAGGGCGCCGGGGCCTCGGGCGGAGCTCGGCTCCGGCGATCTCGGGTAGGGTCGACGGAGCTTGGGCAGGGCGGCGGCAAGGGGGAACGGGGCGAGGAGGGGGCTGGGGTGCGGGTTTTATAGGGGGGAGAGGGGGCATAAAGGGGAAGGCAATCGGGGTCGGCGAGGCAAGTATGGCGATGGTGGCCGATCGGGTGAGAGAAGGAAGGAGAGAGGAGAGAGAGAAGGAAAGGGAGGGAGAAGACCGGCTCGGGGTGGGGGTCGGACGCGGGCCCCACTGGGCAGAGAGAGAGATGGGGAGCGCGCAGGCTCGGTCGGCCGGATCCTAAGGGATTCGGTCCACCTAAGGGGGTATTGGGCCGGCAGGGTTATAAAGCGCCCAGGGCGGTTTCCAAATAAGAAAAAAACGTTCCCGATTTTAGATTTTTAATAAAACAGAAACTAAAAGGAATAAAAAGGAAACAAAATAAAATAATTAATATAGGGTATTATATACCAAAATTTTCAAAAAAAAAATCTCTACATGTTTAACATTTTTCCAAAACCAAAATAAAAACTTAAAAAAATGTTTTTTTTTCAGAAAATCCCTAAAAGCTTTATTTCTTTTTGCAATTATTTTCTCAATATAAATTCTGGTTTTCTTGGCTCAAAATATTTCAAAAATGCCCCTGGTTTTGGAGGGTCATATTCCTCGGCTCTTTGTTGCGTGCAAGAATTATCTTTGGGCTATTTTCTCGGGGAAGAAAAAAAATAGAAAAAAGCAAATATTTGAAGAATTCAAATGCAAACTCCATTCAAATTCTTTATAGTTGAAGAAGTCATGTCATCTTCTCTCATTGATTTTAAATGGATGAATTTGTATTCACCGAAGAAGGGGAAAGTCATTTTATTCCCTCTCATTCAAAAGTTTTGAAAAGTTTCAGATTTCACTCACGCTTCAATCACTCAAGCAAACAAATAAACAATATAACAATTATATTAACATTCCAAAATGTGGGATTTTACACTACTATGGCTTTTTCAAAGTCATTCCGAGATATATTGCCATGCAACTACCACTATGACATGTGCCACCACGTCTACATTGCTATTGCATGATCGTAAGATAGCTAGCATGATGTTTCCATTGATGTCTATGCCATGCTAGATCATTGCCACGGTACACTACCGAAGTCATTCCATGTAGAGTCACAGTTGCTCTAAGTTTTGAGTTGAAAGTGTGATGATCATCATTAATGGAGCATTGTCCCATGTGAGGAAATAAAAGAGGCCAAAGAAGCCCACAAAATAAAAAGAGGCCAAAGAGCCCACCAAATAAAAAAAATGAGAGAAAAAGAGAGAAGGGACAATGCTACCACTTTTTCCACACTTGTGCATATTAAGCACCATGATCTTCATGATTGAGAGTCTCTCGTTTTGCCACCACCATATAGCTAGTGGGAAATTTTCATTATATAACTTGGCTTGTATATTGCAATGATAGGCTTCCTCAAAATTTCCTTAGGTCTTCGTGCGCAAGCAAGTTCGATGCACACCCACTTGTTTTCTTTAAGAGCTTTCGCATACTCGTAGCTCTAGTGCATCATTTGTATGGCAATCCCTACTCATTCACATTGATATCTATTGATGAGCATCTCCACAGCTCATTGATATGCCTAGTTAATGTGACTATCTTCTCCTTTTTGTCTTGCAACCTCCTCTACATTCCACACCATCTATAGTGCTATAACTATGGCTCACGCTCATGTATTGCATGAGAGTTGAAACTGTTTGAGAAGGTAAAGGTGTGAAACAATTACTTGGCCAATACCGGGGTTGTGCATGATTTAAATTCATTATGCAATGATGATAGAGCATAGCCAGACTACATGCTTTTGTATGGATAACTTTCTTTTGGCCTTGTTATTTTGAAAGTTCATGATTACCTTGCTAGTTTGCTTGAATTATTATTGTTTCCACGTCAATAGCAAACTATTGTTTTGAATCTAAAGGATCTGAACATTCACGTCACATAAGCGGAATTACAAAGGACACCTATGCTAGGTAGTATGAAAGCATCAAAAATTCATTCCTATCACTTCCGTACTCGAGGACGAGCAAGAGTTAAGTTTGGGGATGCTTGATACATCTCAAACGTATCTATAATTTTTGATGGTTTCACGCTGTTATCTTGTCTTCTTTGGTTGTTTTATGTACCTTTTATATCTTTTTTGGGACTAACTTATTAATTCAGTGCCAAGTGCCAGTTCCTGTTTTTTCCGTGTTTTTGACTCTTTTCAGATCTGATTTTGGAACGGAGTCCAAACAGAAGAAAAACCCGAAATGATTTTTTTCTGAATGGAAGAAGACCAGGGGGCTTTTGGGCCAAGCCAGGTTGGCTCCAGGGAGCCCACAAGCCCCCACTCTACCACCAGGGGGGAGGCGGCGGTGGGCAGGCTCGTGGCCTCCCTGGCTGCCCCCTGACCTAGGTCTTTGGCCTGTAAATTCCCAAATATTCCGCAAAAAATCAGGGGAGCCTCGAAAATACTTTTCCGCTACCGCAAGCTTCCGTTTCCGCGAGATCTTATCTGGAGACACTTTCCGGTGCCCTGTCAGAGGGGACTTTGGAGTTGGAGGGCTTCTTCATCATCATCATCGCCCCTCCAATGACTCGTGAGTACTTCACTTCAGACCTATGGGTCCGTAGTTAGTAGCTAGATGGCTTCTTCTCTCTCTTGGATCTTCAATACAAAGTTCTCCATAATCTTCATGGAGATCTATCCGATGTAATCTTCTTTGCCGGTGTGTTTGTCGAGATCCGATGAATTGTGGATTTGTGATCAGATTATCTATGATATATATTTGAGTCTTTGCTAATTTCTTATATGCATGATTTGATATCCTTGTAAGTCTCTCCGAGTCTTGGGTTTTGTTTGGCCAACTAGATCTATGATTCTTGCAATGGGAGAAGTGCTTGGTTTTGGGTTCTACCATGTGGTGACCTTTCCAAGTGACAGTAGGGGCAGGAAGGCACACATCAAGTAGTTGCCATCAAGGGTAAAAAGATGGGGTTTTTATCATTGGTTTGAGATTATCCCTCTACATCATGTCCTCTTGTTTAAGGCGTTACTCTGTTCTTATGGACTTAATACACTAGATGCATGCTGGATAGCGGTCGACGTGTGGAGTAATAGTAGTAGATGCCGAAAGTATCGGTGTACTTGATTCGGACGTGATGCCTATAGAAACAATCATTGCATAGATATCATCACAACTTTGCGTGGTTCTATCAATTGCTCGACGGTAATTTCTTCCCCCACCGTCTACTTGCTTTCATGAGAGAAGCCACTAGTAAACACTACGGCCCCCAGGTCTATTCACATCCATCGTATACACCTCCGCTTTTACTTTGCTTTGTTACTTTGTTTCTTTCAGTTCTCACTTGGCAAACAATCTATAAGGGATTGACAACCCCTTCATAGCGTTGGGAACAAGTTTTTGTGTTTATGCAGGATCTTGAGATACTCCTCCACTGGATTGATACCTTGGTTCTCAAAATGAGGGAAGTACTTACCACCGCTACGCTACATCACCCATTCCGCTTCGAGGGAACACCAACGCAAGGCTCCAAGGCCACGGGGGAAATCCTTTGCATACTTGCCTATGAAGTCCCTTAAGGCGTAGCCGCAGCAGAAGGATCAAGCCAAGTATTCTCCCGTCGACGTGCCTATTTCTGGCGCCATTGGAAGGTCTTTTGTTGCAGTAGCAGGCTCCTCCGCCTCGGAGCTTTGGTCGATCTCCGACTACACGTCGGCCCTCGCGTCACTCTGCCCACCAAAGCCCTCTTCCCCGAGCTTTCCCTCCTCTTCCCCGACCGTGACCCTAGGAAGCTTTCCCCCCTCTTCCCCGAGCAAATCCGTGCCCGTAGCTACCACCTCCACCTTCACTCGAAACCCGTCTGTCGCGGTTACCTCGTCACCGGTGAACCTGAGCCCCTCCCCATCAATTCGACAACCAGCAGGTAGGCGAGGACTTGCCGGACCAATTCCTGCCATCGTTAGGGTCTGAGGACGTTGGTAGCCACACCGGCGTGCTCCTCCTCTCTGGCCAGAGGTAGGAGATGACCCCGACAGATGTGCCCCACCTGTCGGTTTCCCATCTCTCTCTCCCTCGCAGTCCGTAGCCACTAATAACAGGGGCCCGCGCTTCAGGTTCAAACCTGACGGCGCGCGCGCCTGGGCAGGCTGGTTTGCTGGCCAGTGAGCCGGCCCAGTCCCAGGCCAAGCCAGGCCAGGGTCTATAGCCCTTTTCTTTTTATTTGAAACTTTATTTTCAATGATTTTGGTAAAAAGATTTAACGAGTGAAATAATATGATTTTTCCACTGTTATTTTTCTAAAAACATGTACTATTTAACCGAACCATTGAAGTAATTTTTGCAACAACTATTCTATTTTATAATAATAAAAAGATTTAAATTGGAATGGTTTTGCTTTTGTTATATGGATTTTAAAAACATTCTTTCACTAAAACCAGAGAGAGATATTTTTAAAATAACAATATGTATTTATCATAATTAAACAACATTTTTAAAGTGATTTTGTGATTTGTTTTGGAGTGAACTACTTATTGCATTTATTTATTACGGTGATAGAAAACCTATAGAGAATAGTTGGAGCGGAAGACCTTGAAGACCCCGGATACCTAGCAGACCAAGGCAAGCAACCCTTTGACCATGATTGAGCATTTGTTGTATTGCATGCTAGTGTATTAAGTATTTCTGTTGCATGTGATCTTAAGTATTCTGTAAATCATTGAAGTAGTGTTACCGAAGGCTCCTCGGGAGCACTTACATTTTGAGCATGATCCGACCACCTATGAGGGTCACGCTAATATCATGTTGACAAGTGAAGCTAGAATAGCAGTACCATGAGCTTGTTGTTGGTATAAATCAAAGGTTTACAAAAACCCTGTCAGGTGTCACTAATGCCCGAGGGTGATGATGAGTTAGGTGGCCACTTTTGGTGAAGTGGTGCACAAGGTATTTTGAGTGAGTATGGTTTCGGAAATGGGATTAGATTTATGATGTGTCGACCATCCCAACCTTACATGTACGACCACGTTACCCCTTTATGGGGCTTTGTTAATTACTCTGGTCGGTGCTAGCAAAGAGCCACATTACTAGTGGCGGGAGTGATGTGTGGTCACTCTCGTGATGGGGTCGTGCGAGGTAGGGTGACTATGTTGTTTTTATGTGTTCCAGACACACCGTTGGTCCCCGCATGGTTGCTACTGTCCAGAGTCGGTGCTCATAAGACATACAACATGTGGGCTGGGTACCAATCGAGTGGACCTCTTTGTCTAGTAAAGTCAGGGGAAAGGCATTAATCGGGTACGTACCTCGGGTATGTTATATACCGCGAGTCGTGGATGACACGGAAGTTTCCCGGATCTCGTGGGTCCAGCGTACTACCTCTGCAGAGTGTAAAACTATTCGAATAGTCGTGTCCATGGTCTAGGACAGTTGGGAAATCCAGCTTAAACTACGTCGAGTCGTTTCCGCCTAAACCAAGTGTGTGTGAGTATGTGTTAAACTGGTGTTAATATGAAACAGTTGATAAGATCAAGTTTGGTGACTTGGCATATAGGGTCAACCCGGTAGGTTCAACCCTTGACAGATATGTTGATATCTGTAACCTGTTCTTCAAGTAACATTTGAATTATAAAGCACACCCATGATCATGTTTACTTCAGTTAAGTTGTTCTCCACCAAAGATGCATATTATTGTTATCCTTCACTTGCATTGTTCATATCATGGGTTGTTTGCGAGTTCATTCAAAAGTACTCATTGGCTTGCCACTGGTTATATTATTGACCAGACATGGAAGGACCGTTGTTTGGTGAAGAATACATCTTCGGAGACCCTCGTGCGAATTAGGACGCTTCCCAGTCAAAATGCTTGATGGTGTAGGCTGATGGCATGGGCACCCGCTTAGCGCTAAGATTTCCGCTACTAGTTGTATCCGTGTGATTTAGCCTTATAGGCCCTACCATGTGAACTTGACCATTCGGTCATGTGATGTAATAATTTCGTACTTGGATGTAAGACTCTCAATATTTAGTATTTGTGTGTTCGGTGAGCATTGATCTCTGGGATCACGGAGCACGTTCATTCGGCAATATCGACTCGTAAGTCAGGGTCCCCAAAGAGACACGATAGGATATCAAGGCGGAAGTCAGCACCGGGCGGCGCCGGGACCAGCCGACGGCAGCAGTAGGAACAAGCGACTTCGCGTGGAGGCCTATCGCAGGAAGATCTTCAAGTAGCACGACAGGGGGGATCCCCCTCCACCGCCAAGAGGGACAACCACCATCGCGCTGATGGCCAGACACGGGGGACGGGAAAGCGCCAACGAGGAGCCATATGTGCCAGATTTTGTGGCGCTACCTGACCCTCCTGACGAGGAAGAGTTTCAGGCGTCCCCCCGCGGCGCCTACCGTCCTCAGGAGCAAGGAGTGTTCGAGGGCTCCTCCTTGCTCCGAGCCCAAGGGGTCCGGGCAGGAGGGCGCCATCGAACCGCAGGGTGTGGCACTAGCTACCTTCCCCGTGGAGGAACTTCGCGAGGTCAAACTCACGGGCCTCAAGAGGATGAGTTGAATACTGCGATGAGACGCTAGCGGCATGGATCACCCACGACGACCAAGATGGAGGCGTGGGCGTCGGGGGCAAGGCCTCGTGCGGTGTTCCTCGGATGCAGAAGGGGCTTCAACTATTCGGCTAGGTAATTTTTTGGATTCACTGCCATCTGGGGTGTCTACAGACCACAAGAACTCCAACTACGTGAGGCATACTTCTGCAAGCCGCATCCTTTACAATTTCCCATACACCCACTTGGCAACCTGACACGCTGCCTTGCTTGCGTCCTTCGGCGACCCACCTTCTCTGATCGGGAGCACTGGCCGCAATGCATCACCCCAACAAAGGGATAGGGGAGCCCCTCTACTCCCTAGGACCATGATCGGCAAGAAAACAAAGTCAGATTCGCTTGAGCGTCCAAGGGGGCTTCAGAGCATGGCGCTCCAGGAGCATTACCGGTCATAAGGCCACCTGCCGCCCTTGATATCGTCCTTGGCGATCCGGTCATTATCAGGAGAGGCAGGGCCTGACCCCGTGGCCGAGATCGTCTATTCGGTCCTAGGAAGCGGCGGTCGGGAAATGTGCGGGACCGGGTCCCCGCGATGCAGAGCCGCTTGAACATCAAAAAGGGGGCTTCAGAGCATGGCGCTCGAGAAACCTTACAGATCATAAGGCCACCTGGTGCCGTTGACAACATCCTTGATCAAGACATTGTCGAGGGAAGTAGGGCCTGACTCCGTGGCTACATCCGTTGACACGGTCACGCACAACGGCGATCGGGAAATGAGCGGGACTAGATCATAACATCGTATAGCCGCTCGAACATTAGAAGGGGGATCCTAAGAACCGTGCCTCAGGAACCTTACGGGTCATAAGGCCACCAGCTTCCCTTGACAGCGTCCCTAATCCGGTCGGTGTCAGGGGAAGCAGGGCCTGACCCCGTAGCTACACCCGTTCACTCGGTCCCATGCAACGACGGTCGGGAAATGTGCGGGACTGGGACCTGACAACGTAGAGTCATAAAAGCCCTTAAATAGGCCTCCCGAAAAGGAGCGCAAGCACGCAGGACCCGCATCAACCCGTCGCACCTCTGCATCGTCCTTCAGTCCTTACGGAACCTATTTCAGCCCGTGACAACCTCATGTAACAACGAGCCGAGGCTGTATACGCCTAGGGCCCCCAGAGGACGTGGAAGGGGTCGACGCCACACCTAGTGGAAGAACTTAGGTCCGCGTTGGGTACAACACAGTCCCCAATGACTCTAGAAGCTCAGGGCCCAATGCCTCGGGGGTAGGGACACTCGCGATGCCAAAGCATCCTCGCGACCTCCCATATACACCCCCACCGTGACACTCTCACGTAATAACGAGCCTAGGCTGTATACGCCCAGGGCCCCCTGAGGACACGGAAGGGGTCCAACCCACGCCTAGTGGAAGACCTTAGCTTTGCGCTGGGTACAAAGACAAAGTCAATCAACATGGTCTGCCAATGACCATGCTCGCAGCTGGCAAGGAAACCCATATAGTCCGCCAATAACTATGCCAACTTTAAATGTTGGACGCAGCACTTGCTTGCTTTCTCTTGGATTCGAACTACTTTCTACTGAGTTTGAGGTGGCTGATTTCTTAAGTTCGTTTTTCCCACTCTTAATGCCTGATGTTTCAAAAATAAAAAGAATGGAAAAGCTCTCTTTGGCATTTCTTATTTCGTTGGCTTTGAAACCTCCAGTCCGGAGGAAGTATTTGGGTACAACTACTCCGCGCAACCCTAAGAAGTCAAGGAGCATGAATGCAAGGACTGACCACCTCAGGGGCAACGCTTTTCAGTGGTCAACCCTTGTTCGGGAGTCTGGACCTAAACTTGATACACCACAAAGAGTCTCGGGAGGCCTCAGGGCTCCTCCGGGGCAATGACCAAAGGGACACCGTGCGGAATTGCTCGGGCGCCAGAAAGGGGATTCCTAGGCATGCCTCAGGAGCCTTACCGGCCGTTACGACTGGGCCTGATGATGCTGTGCGGCTCGAGTGTCAAGGGGGGGGCTCCTGAGCACCGCGTCTCAGGAGTCTTACTGGTCACAAAGCCACTCGGCCCCCTAGGTTGCCGAGGCCATGCCCCGTGAGGGACATCCTTGGTAATGGGTTGGACCTCATGGCGGCGAGGAAATGTGCGGTACTGGGACCAGCAGACATAGAGTGCCGAAAGGGTCTTCACCTCATACCATTCATGAAACAGAAGCTACACTAGAGGATCTGCGCGAGGAACCGACGCAAATCCATAAGCTAAGCACCTCACAAGCCCTCACCTGGACCCTCCCGCTCTACGATAATCGAACAATGAATCGAAATATGCGGACTAACGAAGGATGCGGGGCCTAAGGATTCCGCGGCAGCAAGGAGCAAACCAAATGCCCAAGCACGCGGCGGCACGAGAGGTGCCTCAGGAGGGCAGAATTCCCGGAAGGTCGCGCCTCCCTCGTCAACCCCAAGCAACGGCAGGTGCGGTGACGAGACCTAAGCTTTGCAGCTCCGCTACAACGACCACCAGCACGCAAGCCATCACCTCAAGAGCAAAATAAAAGGGGAAAGAAACAAAGGTCATAACAGCAAAAACCTAATGCCCAATCGGGCAGGCTTGTCTCTGGCATCACCAGAATAGGCAGGAAAAAGATGGAGAACACCTAGAAGGAGAGATCGCCGGCGACACCCTTGATGACCACGTGCTCGGTGTCGGAGTCTTCCTCCTCGCTAGAGACGGGCACCCGGGCACACCGCTCCTCCAGAACGGCAACGTGAGGGTGTACTTCGCCCGAGGAGAGATGACGGGACCCTGTCGGTGCCGGCTCGACAATGCGCCGAAGGTCAAGTTCCGGAGCAAGGCGACACAGGTTGGAGAAGACAAGCGTCAGGGCGACGCCTAGAATCACCAATCGGCGCGTCGCGCCAACCGCCCGGTCAGCTACACCGGCGAAACGCTTGGCGCGCTGGTAGGCCATCGTTCGGGCTTCGACGCGTCACCCTTGGCCGCCAGGACGGCGTCGGTCGCCTCCTGGACGTATTTCCATAGTGACGCCAGCTCTGCTACGGCCTCCACCTCCTCCCCACGAGCGGTCCGGAGGACGGCTTCGGCGTTCGCAAGCTGGGACAACAGCCCCTCTGCCTCCTCCTGAAGCACTCCCAACCTCGGCTTCTCGGAGGCGAACGTGGTAAAGAAGAAGGAGAATCAACCCAAGGACAACAAAGGAAATGCAATGAAGGACTTACTCGTCAACCATCACCCAGCGGTGGCGGAAGCGCGAAGGCCCCCAAGGCCCTCCGCCACTTCCCCCGGGGGCGGACGAAGGCGTAGGTGGCGCCACACGCTTTCCCTGCCAGAGCCATCTCGGGGGGATTCCATGAAGATGAAGAGCAAAGAAGGGGCAGAAGTCTCCTCTCGGCGGATGGGTGAACCAGATAAGGAGCCCAAGGTTGCGGTGCCTTCCCCCACAGGAGGCAGGGCGTACTTATGGGCGAGCCCTAGCCACCAACCGTCGTGGGAGGGAGCGTGGGTATTGGGTGCGGTCACATTCAATGGGAAAAATGATAACGTGCACGACTCTTCTGAATCGCACCGTCTTGGCCTGGTACCGCCGGGGCACGTCGAGGAGCGAGGGCATCGCCACGCAGCTTCGAGACACGTAGGTCGCCTAGACCACAGGCAAATGGGACCCATGACATTTAGGGCCGTGTTCATGGCTTCGCTAAGAAGCCAACCTAGGTGCGCCTTGGTCCCACGGGCTACTGTCGGCATTCTGGGAACGGGGGTACCCAGACCAGCCTACCGGCGGCCCAGGGCTGGCCCACTTTGTCAACACGAGATCGGCAAGGAACATCGCCACCCTGAACAAGGCCCTCGCGAGGGGCCAAGCCTCGCGAGGAAGAACAACATCAAGACCCGTTGAGTTCCTCCTCGGGACCCCTCCGGAGCAGCGGATATTTCAAGGCAAGATCAGGCCTCAGGAGTCGAGGATGACGCCATGGAAGGGTAGATGATCAGAAGATGGCAGGACAGGACAGCTCCCCCTTTCGGTGCAAAGAAGGAGGGTGCGAATCAGGACTCCAAAGGCATCTCCTAAAGGTTTCTCTTCCGATGCAACAAGACACTGGTCGCTTGCCGGCAGGACGGACGTCAACCCTGTGCTCACCTCGTCGGTGCTGGCATCGGCTTTTGCAGGTGAATACCACTTTCGATAGGGAAACATGTTCCATTATCTCCCACCAAAACTGGTCGTTGTGGGATCCCTTCCCGCCTACGATAAGATAAGAGGACCCTGGCCTCCACTATAAATAGAGAGGGTAGGATACCTGAGAGAGGGATGGGAGGACCATAACCCTAAAACAAGAAACCAAGCCACTTGGCCTCCGGAGGCTCAAGAGCACTGTACAATCTCGTTCATCAACCTGTGTGAGAGGCAATCCACCAAAAGCAGGAGTAGGGTTTTACGCTTCGCAGCGGCCTGAACCTGAGTAAACTACCGTGTTTTGAGTTCTTCTCACCTTAGAGTGAGTTCTTCATCGTTCCCATCGAGTAGTGGGCTAGGCAAGGGGAAGCAAGGAGGGACCTTCGTCCACACCAAGTGTTCAAATCCTTAGGGTTTTGCGGAGCCAGAAATCCGATAGTGGACTCCCATGGAAAGAAATTGGGTTTAAGGGTATTTTGATGTACAAGTAGTATCTCTACCTTGTGGGGACCCCGACTTACTAGTCGAGATCGCTGAATGATAGTGCTTAGTGATCCTAGAGATCAATGCTCATCGAAGACACATATACTGAATATTGGTAATAAAAGGGAGCCCATGCCATCAGCCTTCACCAACATGCATGCTGACTAGGAAGCGTCCTAGTTCGCGTCTCTGTCTCCGACGACGAATTCTTCTCTAAACTTCGGTTCCTCCATGTCTGGTCAATAACATAACCAGTGGCAAGCCAGTGAGTACTTTGAATGTACTCGCAAACAGCCCATGATATGGAAAATGTAGTTGGTACGATAATAAAGTAATATGAAGCATTTGCAGAAAGCAAGTTTTAATCGAAAATGAACATGGTCAAGTACTTGTAAGGATATGCATCATAAACTAGATGGTGAACATAAGAACAGGTCAAGATATCAACATATCTGTTGAAGGATTGAACACCACAGTTTCTCCCTATATGCCAAGAGACCAAACTTGGCATATCATCTTTCTTAGATAACACCTTTAAACAAACACAAACACTTGGTTTATGCGGAAACGACTACACATAGTTTAAGCAGGATTACCCAACTATCCTTGACCGTGGACACGTCTATTTGAATAGTTTTACACTCTGAAGAGGTTGCAGGATGTACCCACGAGATCCAAGAAACATCCGTGTCATCCATGACTCGCGGTATATAACATACCCGAGGTAAGTACCCGGTCATTGCCTTTCCCCTGACAGCAGTACACAAAGAGTCCACTCGATTGGTACCTAGCCCACATGATGTACGTATTACGAGCACGAACTCTGGATCGTATCATCCATGCATGGACCAACTGTGTGCCCATAATACATAAAAACAGCATAGTCGACCTACCTGGTACAACCCCATCACGAGAGTAACCACATATCACTCCCACCACTAGTAATGTGGCATGTTTGCTAGCACCCACCAAAGTAATGAACAAAGCCCCGTCCCATAAAGGGGCATCGTGGTCGCATATGTACGGTTGGGACGGTGGACACATCATAAATCTAATCCCATTTCCAAAACCACTCATACCAAATATTCCCGGTGCACCACTTCTTTCACAACTGGTCACCTTACTCAACATCATCACCCTCGGGCATTAGTGGCACCCGACGGGGTTTTCATAAAACCTTTGATATCAAGTCTGTGTTACCATTACCATGCAGATGCTCTTTCTATGCGTACCACTACTGTCTACTTGTCAACTTATTATCAGTGTGACCCTCATAGGTGGTAGGGTCATGCTCAATGTAAGTGCTCCGGAAGAGCCATCGGTAACACCATGCTGGGGTGCAACGAATAACCTTAACTATATGCATCGGAATAAGGTATTCAACTTGGCATGCATGAAAATGTATTCTCAGACATTGTCAAAGGGCTGCTTGCCTTGATCAGCTAGGTATCCGGGGTCTTCGGAGTCTTGGAGTCCAACTTCTTCGTCGAACGCGGAATCGATCGCTGTAATAGTAGTAATAAAATAGGAAGCTCATTCAAAAACAGAGCACAAACTCACTTTAAAAATGTTATCCTATTCTAATAAATCTTACTTTAGATTTAAAAAATATTTGTCTCTAGTTTTTATGCAAAAAGGTATTTTTAAAACATAAATAATAAGGGCTAAAATATTTAAACTAGGCATTTTAATCAAAGCTATGTGTAAAAGTTTTTACAAAAATTTGTGCGACATCACTAATAAATTCTTCACATTTTTAGAAGATTTGTGGTGGAAGAATATTTAAATTTGATTAAATATTTGTTTCTACAAAAATTATAGAGAATCAATATAAAAAGAAAAGGGAAAAGGGCTCAACCCTGCCCTGGCTCGGCCAGTGGCTGGGCTGGCCCAACTAGCCAACCGGCCAACTCACCAGCCAACAGCCTAGGTGCGTGCACGCCGTTAGGCTTAAACCTGACGCACGGGGCCCTGCGGTCAGCGGCAGAGAGAGGAGAGAGGGGGAGAGACTGGCCACCGATAGGTGGGGCATGCTTGTCGGGGTCGTCTTCCTCCTATGAATAGAGGGAGGGGAGGCACGCCGATGGCAATACCGACACCCTCAAGGCCAGGTGACGACAGGAACGGTACCGTGGCATCGTCGCCTACGTGCTGGTGGTCGAATGAACGGCGTGGAGGCCTTGGGTCACCGACGACGAGGTGGCAGCGGCAGAGGTGCTACAGGTGGTGGTAGAGTTGGGTGCTACGGGTAGGGAAATGCTCGAGGAAGAGGTGGAGAAGCTTCGTGAGCTCACTACGGTCACGGAGGTGGTGAGAGGAGCGCGAGAGCTGGCCTGTAGCTCGAGATCGATATAGCTCCGAAGCGGTGAGGCCTCGGTCGATCTCGAGCACCGGAGCTCTTTCTGCTTGAGTGGGTTGGCTAGGGCCTCGATTGAGGTACTAGAGGAGTGGTCTGGGGTGCTGGAGTGAACGGGAGGGACTATTTATAGGACATCAACGATGCATAGAGCAGGGGCGCACCGGTGGTTTCACCACGGCTGCTGGAGAGGGAGAGAGGGCTCGGGGGTCTGTACCACGGTTACGCGAACGAGGTTTGGGACCCTAGAAACTCAACGAGAGAGAGAGGAGGCTCAGTGCGCGAGCTACGGGGTCGCGCTCTTCTGGCCGAATCTGGCGTGCGCGGGCACGCATCGCCCCGGTCAGCAGAGAGGGGGAGAAGGGGCCATGCGGCAGCCCTGAGTTAGGAGGTTTGTCGGAGACGCAGAGAGACACCGAGGGGAGGTGAGAGCCGTTCGGGGACGGCCTCCTTTTCCTCGGGTGCGCCCAGTAGCGTGCTAGAGCGCAGATTTGGCATGCCGCGGCTCTGGGGGTGCTTTGGTCCTGTTTGGCGTGTCTGGGGGTGTCTTAGATTCCCTTAGCCGTTTGGGAGCCGAGTGACTCACTTATGGTCAAAGGAAGAGCTTGGAGAGGATCTGCCAGCCTTGATTCAGAAACTATTATGGGGATTTTGGCTTACCTGCTTGGAACGAGAGAGGGGCCACTCGGCTACAGTTAAGGACTGGTGCTGGCAGCTTGCACTAACAGTTTATTGGAGAGGGAGTGGGTGTAGAGGGTGTTAAGTACTATTTGACCATACTCGCAGAAGGTGTTTGATATGTGTTTGGGGTAGTAAACCTTCACAACTCATGCTAAAAGTTAACAGGATTGGGTTTTATGCAAAAGTAGGATGCTCCACCAAATTTGAGCTCCATTGGACAAGTTTGGCAGTCCAAACTTGAAATCACCCCCAAATGGGCAGTTCTGTCCTTTTAAAGAGAATGTAGGTAAATTAATCCCCACAAATCCAATTTTTTGGCAGGGTCTCCTCATTTGTGGTGTTGTGCACTCTTGCAAAGTTTCATGTCATTTGGACAAACATTGCTACGTAGAGATGCTACCACTTGATTCTGGACAAAGAAGGTTTTGGGAATATTTGGTGAACCAAACCATCTTGGAATGAGGTGAAACTTGGCATGACCACCAAATATAGCTTGAGAAGCATGCTAGAATTTTCTAATAATTTATTGAACATAAATAAAGGTTGAAATTCTTATGTATGGAAAATATAAATCCTTTGAGTATCTCCAAATTTTCTTAGATTTTTCTAAGGTAGAAAATAATTTTCCATCCAAAAATATTATTTTTGGCCTCGCAAAAGGACATGCAAATAACATAGAAAGATATATTATTAAATAACTATTTTATGATTTTGAAGATTTATAATAGTGCAAAAATCAGAATACAATCTTTGGGTGAGGGCACTGCCTTGGAATCACGGTCTTGTAGTGCAAGCCCAAAGCAAGGTTTTGAAATAGTCAAAAATGAGAAAAAGGTCTTTTTGGAAATACCATGTGATAAAAATATTGTTTTTGGATCCACTCATTCAAGCATACTCACAAACAATGGCAATCACATCACTCATAGCACTTGCTTAAAAAGTTTTAATAAACTCAGGTTTTGAAGAGACTACAGTTGAAATAAGGTAAAAATAGGGTGTGACATAATTAGTGTAGGAGTTTAGGCTAGCAAAATATTTTAAGAAAGCCCCACATGTTGGAGGATCCATGACAATATTTGTTTTATGCAATTATGTTATGTTCCTTGGCCAATGTGAACTATTTTTTCATGTTTGGAAATATTTAATGAGGAGTCGCAGTCCTAAAATATATCAAAATATAGTATATCTACATTTGAAATGTCTCTTCCTTATTAACTCTTGCATGAATTGTTTGTATGACCTATGCTATGTTTGTTAACCTTCAACCAATTGTATCATCTACACCACTTATGTGAATTCATTACTTACCATGGATAAGCTTATGAAATTTTATTTATTTTTACAGAATTGGTGCTAGGAAACAAATCAAACTCATACTCTTTTTATTATAGAAACTCTCACACGTTGTTAGATTGATAGCACAATCACGAAACAATCAATCAAAAATTAATTCATACTAAAATTTCTTATAAATCACGACAAAACTAAAGATCAAACGAGGATAGATAATAATGACAAAGGGTGATGATGATGTGATATCGGGACACCTCTCCCAAGCTTAGAACAAACCAAGGGTGGTGCCCATATCTGAGTACTCAAGTTTCCTTCTTTGGTAATGGTAGTCATGAGGTGGTGCGCTTGTTCTCCTTCTTCCAAGGAATATGTACTCCATCAAAGAAAGAGGTAACAGTCTCTGGCATTCTGAAATACACAGCGAAAATCATCCTTTTAAACTTCGTTTCATACTCACACTTTTGGTTTTCGAAGCATAGACCTGTACTATCCACTTCTGTTCATTGAAAAAGTCTTTGATCATAGACTGGTTGGCATCAAGTACACACTCCACCATCCTTTGCAACTTGAAGAGTTTCTAATCCAAATCGGCAAGCCTGGCCTTCTTGTGCCCAACCTTCCTCTGCCCTTGAAGACCCCGAATATGAAGTACCCCATCCCTAAACTCCATGGTTTAGGGATGCTTTATTACTCCAGGGAGGTATAGATTGATCTCCTTCTCAAAGAATTAATTCTTGGAGGAGCTTGACGATGACATTCCATCTAAATACTGCAAGAACATAGATGACAACAAAAAGGGAAGGAAAACTTGTGATATGGTTGTCTAAAGATTGGGGAGTATATATAATGGTGTTTTCCTTTGCGTGACAAGTATTCGAGAAGAAAATGGAGTCTGGAAAGTGCACGAGAAGCCCACAAGCCACCCTGACATGCCATATGGCTTGTGGCTCCGTCAGCGACTCTCTCGTGTGTTTCTTATTTTCCATATTTTTTTATTTATTACTAAACCATCACAAAGTGTTTTTATGGTATTTTGGGAGTCGGTTTACTTAACTATCACATAGCTATTCCTTTTTAGGATTCTAGAGTACTTCAAAAGGTCTCTTTTATGTATTCCTCGAGTGTAATTACTTTGATAATTTCTAAATCAATGTTAGTGGGGCTACTTCCAATATAATGTTTAATTATATGCCCATTAACTACGTTCGTTTTATTTCCTCCGTTGTTATTAATTTTGATGGCTCTAGAGAAATAAACTTCTTTGACGATATATGGTCCCTCTCGTTTGGAGAGAAGTTTGCGTGCAAACTCTGTGAAAAAAGTTGTCCAAAAGAACTTTGTCACCAATATTAAATTCTCATTTCTAAATTATTTTATCATGCCAACTTTTCACTTTCTCTTTAAATAACTTGGCATTTTCATAAGCTTCTATTCTCCATTCACAAGGAGAACTCATATAAAATAACATCTTTTTACCAGCAACATTAAAATCATAATTAAGTTCTTTAATAGGCAATAAGCTTTATGATCTAACTCAAGAGGTAAATGAAAAGCTTTTACATACACAATTTTATAAGGAGACATGCCCATTGGATTTTTATAAGCAGTCCTCCAAGCCTAGAGACCATCATCAAGTTTCTTAGCCCAGTTCTTTCTAGATCAACTAACAATTGTTTGCAAGATTAAATTTATTTATATATTACTCAATTATACTTGACCACTAGATTGAGGATGATAAGGTAATTCTACTGTAAATTTTACATCATATTTAGATAAGAAATTTCTGAAAGCACCATGAATATAATGTGAACCACCATTAGTCACTATATATCAAGGGACTACAAAACTTGGGAATATAACCTCCTTAGCCATTTTAACAAAAGTAGTATGATCAAGACTACTAGTTGGAATAGCTTCTATATCCACTTAGTAACATAATCAACAACAACTAAAATATGAGTGTATCCATACGAGGAAGGAGAAGGTCAAAGCCCCAAACATCAAACGGTTTAATAACAAGTGAATATATCATAGGCATTTCTTGACGCCTACCAATATTCCCAATTCTTTGACATGCAATACACGAGAGGAAAAACTTAGGTGCATCCGTGAAGAGATAGGTCAAGAAAAACCAGATTGTAATTCCTTGTGTGCAGTTCTATCTTAAGCTTGGTGTCCTCTATATGCACCAGAGTGGCACTTCCTCAAGATATATTCACGTTCATGCTCATGTATACAATGTCTAATAATACCATGTACCCCTATATATAAACGAGGGCCATCCAAAATGTTTTTTCCTTTGATGATAGGTATAGTAGGTGGTATATATATGTAGCGACCCGACCCAAAAGGTCAAGTCTCTGTGTATCTCTGCATCCCTAAATTGTGCTAGCACACACAGTACATCAATGTGTATATCAAATTTCAATCACACATGCTTTTTTTGACTGGGAACTGTAGGGAAATCCCCCACAACATTTAATTTAATTACAAAGAAAGGATATTTATAGGTGTTAAAAGGGGTAACAAGGGTAAAAGTAAAGTTAAAATTACAGGTATTTACAAATCAGTAATCAAGGGGGTAAGTATGAGATCCATTTCTAGAGGTCATCCTTGAAGGCTGACTTAATTCTGTGCTTCATGAGAGAAATATCAAGCACAAATGCTGCTCTCCACTTGTAAAAGTTGGGTCTTTCATGCTTGAAGACTTTTGCATTCCTGATTATCCAAATTTTCAAACAAGCAAGGAACTTCACTTCAGAGAGGATCGACATCTTGAAATATCTCCTTCCATTGATGGTAAATTCTGCCACAATATTCCCTTATGACTAGTCAATCTACAAGTAATTCTAGGATCTAACACTGAACTGACACTCAGAGAAAAGAAGATCCATGGTTTCTCGTTCACCCAATGGGAAGAGAACACACTGAACACCATCCTCCATGTGATAATGCCTCCTTTCAACCATATCTTTGCTGTTTAGTCTATCCATAATCAACATCCATGAAAAGACCTTGATTTTCATGGTGCTACGGGACCTCCAAATTCAAGAGATCAAAGGATTAAAAGTAAGATTGAAGTGCATGCTCGTATAGAAACACTTGGGCTTGAATTGTTTGGAAGAACCCTGACACCACCAAGAATCCTTGAGATCTGCATCTCTTCCATGGGCCCCAATCAGATTTTTCAAGTCCAAAAAATCGTTATAGCCTTGCTCAGACAATGGGAGCTGGTATAGATTCGCTAGTTAGTGCACATTGGAAACTTCCTTGGCAGACATGCATTGGTCTTCCAAACAAGAAAAGAGACTAGGGAACGTTGATTCCAAAGTGGCAACATTATCACCAATTTTCCAATGATCTAACCAAAAGAAAACAATGTCCCTAGCATTTACCGTTACCCATATTGAAGACCTCAATTGAGTTAGAACTTTGCAAATATCCTTCCACCAGAATGATCCACAATCCCTAGTTGTTTGTGGGACTCTTTCATGATAATAAGTGTCCCCAATCAGGGATACCCAAGGAACATATTTTTTGTTATGGAAGTGATTTGCATGCTTTAGCAGTAATGCCACATTCTGGATTCCAAGATTCATGATTCCAAGTCCTCCTTTAGCTTTGGGTCTGCAAACCAAGTCCCAAGCAGCAAGAGCAGGAGCAGGTTCATCGTTATGTTTCATCCGAAGGCACTGTCTCTGAATTCTCTCAAACTGTTTAAGGATGCCAGGAGGAATAGCTAAGCTACTTAAGGAGAACATTGGCAGTGAAGACAGAACAAAATTAAGGAATTGCAACCTTTCCCCTGGGTTAAGGAAGGCAGAGCTGGCAGTCATTCTCCTTTCCATGCAGTGAACTAGTGGCATGAAATCCACCATCTTTGGTCTAGTGGTCTCCAGGGGAGCCCTAAATAAGTAAAAGGTATTATACCCAGTTGATAGGCAAAAGTTTCAGCAAGTTCCTTTATGGTCTCATCATCAACATTAATTGGTATGATAGAGTACTTAAGATAGTTAACATCAAGCCTAGTAGACTGAGAAAAAAATCTTGAGCATGTCCTTGAGAGCAAGTAATAGCACCTTATCAGCTCGCAGAATGATGAGAGTATCATCAACATATTGAACAATAGGATAGTCCTGGTCATGGCATGGAATTGGCAGTCGCAAAATCCCTCTAGCATGCATATCATTAACCACTAATTACAAGATATCAGCAGAAATTACAAATAGAAAAGGGGAAACATGATCTCCCTTCCTGACCCCTTTTTTGCAAAGAAACTTTGTGCCACAGACCCCATTAAGCGGTACTGAAGAGGTACCACTAGTTAAAAGTTGTGTCATCCAAGAAATCCACTTGTCACTAAAACCCTTGAAACTCAATATTTGCACAATTGCCTCATGCTCCAAAGAATCAAATGCTTTCTCAAAATATAATTTCAACATAACAATAGGCCTCTTGGATTGATGACATTGATGCAAATATTAAAAGGACCATCCAATGCAGTCCTGAATAGTTCTGGTCTTGATGAAGCCATATTGGTTCTTATGGATGCACTTCATAATTACTTTCTAGAGTCTATTTGCCAACAATTTCGAAAGAAACTTCAAACCCATGCGAGTGAGGGAGATTGGTCTATAATCACCAACCCCCTCAAGGGCCAACTTTTTTGGAACTAAGGTGATGTAGGATCCATTAATGTTTTTTAGAGCAGGAGTGCCATCATAGAACGATTGAGCTAGATCATAAAAGTCTTCACATATATTGTGCCAACACTTTTTCGAAGAAACGACCATTGAATCCATCTGGTCCAGGAGCCTTATCAATGGCATATGTTTGACAATGTCATCCATTTCCTCCTTTTCAAAGGGTTTAGTCAACTCCTCAAGACCTTCAACGGGTGCTAGCAAAGATGCCAGATCAAATCCCATTACAATGCCCCTCGATAGTCCCATTTTATTTTTGAAACAACTCCAGATGACCCCATCCATTTGTGAATGTTGAGTGATTACAGATCTCACAATTTCGGATTAGCTATGGAGTTTCTTCTGTGATTTTCAGTGGCTATTGCGTGGAAGAATTTGGTATTTTCTCCCCTAGTTTGATATATCTAATAGTGCATCGCTTCTTCCAGTATAGAAATTGCAAATGGAGCAACTTTTTCACATGGTGTTTTACAATCTTTCTAAAATTGAACTCAGGCCTAGATAGAGGCGTGAGCTCCTCCAAATTATCGAAAAGAAGGATTACCTAGTTGCATTTAGCAACAAGACTTTTAAGTTCGGAGACATTGAGCTGCCACTTTTTGAGGTCCATTCTCATTCTCTTAAGCTTGTGAGCAATTCTTCTAAGATTGTTCCACACATTGCATAAAACCATCTAGTTCCAAACAATATTCTCAAACCTACAAATATTAGACTTAGGAATTGAAATGTGATTCTAATCATGCAAGGTACATGATCTGATGCAGTCTTAGCTAATGGCAGCATTTTGGTCACAGGGTATGCATAGATCCAATCAGAAGAGGTAAAAAACCAGTCTAGGTGTTCTAGGAGTGGATTGTCCTGCATATTTGACAAAGTATATGACCTTCCATTTAAGGGCAATTCCAGTAGTGCCAAATGACGAATAATTTCATTAAAAATGAACATATCATTTAAATCACCCCAGGCAATTTTCTGTTATCTATGGACCTAATAAAATGTAAATCACCAACCAAAAGACAATGCTCTCCCAGTGGTATCTACAAGTTATAAAGCCAGCTCACAAAATGGTCCCTGACTTCACCTTGGCATGGTCCATAAATAGAGACTAGAGTCCATTGCTCATTATTTTTCCTAGATGTGAACTGAACCACCACAGCAAACTGATTGACTTCCAATAGAGATCCAACAAAAAGAGAGGAATTCTAGACCACAATCATCCCCAGAGGCTCCCACAGAAGGAGGAAAAAGAAAAACAATCAAACTTCCTTGGGCTAGAAATTTTTTATTTTCTTACTGTCAAATGAAGTGCACTTAGTTTCCTGCAAGCATGCAATAGCACATTGACTTTATTCCATTTTCCGCTTGACAACCCTTTGCCTAGGCCCGAAATTCGGGCCCCTAACATTCCAGCATAGGACATTCCAACTTCTACTTGAGCTATTCATTGAAACTTGAAAGCAAAAGACCATAAATTTTGTTGACACTCAATGTCACACGCACACCCAAAAGTAGCACAAGTTTCTGAGATATTACATAGGACAAGTAACACATGTAAATACTATAGCTGTTACATGTAGAGGCAAATTTAGAGGATAGCCAAACCCATATAGAAATAAGGAGACTAATCATCAAAAACACTGCTAGCAGAAACTAGTGGATCTGCCGTAAGCGCCTCCACGGTGAGAAGCTTCTGCTCAATTCCCAGCACGACTCCAATATCGTGAAGTCTCCCAATTGGTGTTGCTGGTGGAGCTGTGTCCGGAGGTGTAGAATGACCCAATCCTCCCTGATGGGCCGAAAATTCCTTGGACTTGGGCTTCTTCTTCTTTGGCTCAGTCACCAATTCGTGAAAAGTGGGCTTGAAACCATCGCGCATCACATAACCTCTCATGCAACGCCTAACTGTAGTTTGAACAACCGGAGTTGGGGCCAAATATTGTTTCGGCCTACCCACCTTCCTAGGGGTAGTGTTAGGTTGCATCTCATGATTGTTTGCCGTGGCAGAGGAAAGAGGACTTGCAATTGGTGCCTTCACCAACGGAACTACTTGTGGTTGTTGCTCTGCCCGGGGCTCCTGCTCACTCCATGTTAGTAATGGAGCATGAACTTCAAATGCTAGCTCCGAGGATCTCTTAGATAAAATCACTTTGGAGATAGGCCAAGTAGGAATTGCCGTTGGTAATTCAAAAGTAGATTGACAATTTAATAGGTTTTCAAAGGTCCTTCTCCAAAGCATCTCTCGCGGCAGGGGAGGCCTAAAGGGGACCCTAACTTCATAAATTGGGAGAGGTGCTTTAATCACCGGCTGATAAACAACCATCACCCAATTGCTGTTGTCATCCAGATCCACCGGCTATGGATCGTCCACCTGAAATTCTTCCTATAGATCAACCAGAGGCACCTGTGTCCGGGCAACCTCAGAGATTGAATGGTTAGAAACGTTGAGAACCATCGACTCCAGGTCTTGCGGAATTTTCAATTCAGATTCCGGAGCAGCATTCCAATTGACCCATCCTCCATCATCAACCACATTTTCTTGAATGGCTGGCTCTGGCTTCGGTGGCACATCATTCAACCTCAAAGCAGGGTATGGAGGTAGGATAAAAGGCGACAAATCAGGAAACAACACTCCTCGCATCAGATGATGGTTGCCATTGATGGGCATCCAATTCTCATCTTGCGCCATTTGCTCTGCGAAACTTGCACCCGGTATATAAACGGGTACAGTCCAAGAGACTCGCACGTCACCCTAGTCAGCATAGTCCGTGAAAACCATATACAGCGGGAAGAAGATATCCTCTAGGAAAGAAGCAAAGACCAAAGATCTCACGAGGTACGGACCTTCGCTATTCCAATGATGAAGCTTCCCAAAAGTATTGACAACAACTTAAATAATTTAAGTGTTCCGAAGATCCAAAGGAATTACAAGAAACATGAGCAACCCCTATCGAAAATCCTGAGCCCCTCAAAAACCCGCTCCCTAATCATGCTTCATGAATCAAACAAAACGATCATTACCTAGCAGTTGTGGAAGCATCTGAAGAAGGATAAATCTAGATGCCGCATCTCCTAGCTCAAATAACCCCTAGCTCAAATAACCCCATTGAGTCGATCCATGGATGAAGAGAGCGAACAACAAAACCCTGGCCTACCAGTCAGTCCGTGACTTCTTATTGAGAATGACCTAACTGAGCCAGCAAAGGAATCAACATTACCTCTGCGAGCATGAACTCCTCATGCCGCCGCACAATTGGAGTGTACGGCGATACAAAGGTCCTAGGCAGGTGAGTATCGCCACCATTGATAACATGGTGGCAAGCTGGCACAAACCGCATCGGTTCCAATGGTATGTTCCCCATTGACGCTACTAGAGGTGGTGTAGTGCTGGATTGAGGAGGCGATGGAGTGCTGGATGGAGGATGTCGAGTCTCCGGCGACGCGACGGATGAAGTCATGGGACCAGGGATGACAGGACTCGACGGAGAGATAAATGTGGAAGCGGGAGCAGAGTCTAAGCTTGGTAAAAGATCAGTGAGAGAGATATCCACGCAACCAGTAGTGTCCTCCTCGGAAGACGTCACGTTTCCGGGTTTCGGTTTCCAAACAAACCCCAATTCCACCGCAAAGTTGTTACAATCTCTCCTATTATGGCCCACTCTAGAAAACCCAATACATCACAAAGGAGAGGTGCAATCTTTTGAAAAATGACCCATCTTGAGACATAACCGACACATAAAGATCATGTCCACCATATCATCAATCATATTTGTAAATTCAGCCTTTTCGATTTCCTCCATTTGAACCACTTCATCAACTACAACCAAAGTAGATGGGCCTTGCTGAGATGGCCTTTGGCCCAACCCTTCTGAAATTATATTCGTGGAATTCCCGCCCGAAGATGATGTCGCATGATCCTCCAAAGCAGCCAGATCCTGCACCATGCCAAACGAGATCGACGACAATGTATCCGTCCATTGAGGGTTCATCGGCGGCCTTGCATGAATAACCACTCGTTTGTGCCTTGGGATTGAATAACCTGCCACCTCAGTAGTGGTGATGCAGTCTTGTGTAGCCAAAAACCAATAACCCGAGCAAACAGGATAGTTTTTCCATGTAAAAAAAGCTTCTTCGTGATGGAGTGATCCTTCTTAATAGAAAACTTCTAAGATTTTGATCGCATGGCCAGAATACCAAGAGCCACACGCCGTTTGGAGGAGCTAACAAGCACCCACTCCACATCACATTCAATTTTCCAAGGCTTGAACTCTCGACGCCAATTTGAACCACCATTGCTCCGAAACGGAAGAAACATTTGAATTGAACACACAAAAATATCGCATATTTAGAACCATCATACCTATTGCTTTGCATGAGACTTGAAAACCAAAAACTTTATCATGAATGGAGAAATCAAGTAACTCAATCGCCAATCTGCCAATTGCAGCCTCCATGGCAGCCGCCACAGAATCCTGTGTGAGACTGAAATCATGCTTGTTGAAAGACACGACCATTGTGAAGCAGTCCGCATTATCCGAGGGATGTATGCAAAGACTCATAGAACGAAAGAGACGGTGAAGAAAT
Source organism: Hordeum vulgare subsp. vulgare (assembly GCF_904849725.1). Lineage (NCBI taxonomy): Eukaryota > Viridiplantae > Streptophyta > Magnoliopsida > Poales > Poaceae > Hordeum > Hordeum vulgare. The sequence continues at coordinate 191,206,750 of NC_058521.1, forward strand.
CTTGAAAAGCCAAACCCTGAGAGAAATCCAGGCCAAGGGTAGATCCACCGTGAGAACCCATATGAGATGGGTATGCATGTATAGTTCTAGAGACGCTGAAGAAATCCAAAGGAGAGTCTGGGCACATCGACTTACGAGTCAAGATCGCCGAATGAACGTGCTCAGTGATCCCACAGATCAATGCTCACCGAACACACAGAAACTGAATAACAAGAGTCTTACATCCATACATACGGTTTGATACAATAAATGACCTTTGCGATCAAGTCTTACATATATAGGGCCTTGAAGGCCAACACACCAAACTTGACCAATAGAGGAAATATTGGTCGAAAGCGTGAACCCATGCCAACAGCCTTAACCTATAGGCATTCTGACTGGGAAGCGTCCTAGCTCATAGGTACATCACCAAGGTGCTCTTCACCATTTCTTGTTCTCTCATATATACCTGGTCAATGAAATAACGAGTGGAAAGCCAATGAGTAATTTGAATGTACTCGCAAACAACCCGTGATATGGATAATGAAGTTGACACGATAATAAGTAATATGCAGCCTTTGCGGAAAAGAGGTTTTGATTGTAAATAAACATGATCAATTCTTGAATGGACATGCATCATAAGCTAGATGGTATTTAGAAGAACAGGTCACAGATATCAACATATCTGCTGAGGGTTGAACACCACAGGTTCACCCTATATGCCAAGTCAATAAACTTGTCATATAATCTTCCTGAGACAACACCTTTAAACATACACACAATCACACTTGGTTTATGCGGAAACGACTGGATGTAGTTTAAGCAGGAATACACAATTGTCCTTGACCGTGGACACGGCTATTCGAATAGTTTTACACTCTACAGAGATTGTACGCTATACCCAAGAGATTCGGGAAACTTCTGTGTCTTCCACGACTTGCGGCATATAACATACCCGAGGTAAGTACCCGATCATTGCCTTTACCGTGACAACACTATACAAAGAGTCCACTCGATTGGTAGCCATCCAACATGATGTACCATCCTTGCGGAGACCAACGGTGTGCCCAGAACACGTAAAAACGGCATAGTCAACCTACCTGGTATGACCCCGTCACTAGAGTGACCACATATCACTCCCGACACTAGTAATGTGGCCTCTTTGCTAGTACCGACCAAAGTAATCAACAAAGCCCCATCCCATAAATGGGTATCGTGGTCACACATGTATGGTTGGGATAGTCCACACATCATAAATCTAATCCCATTTTCAAAACCACTCACAAAAAATATTCCCCCGGTGCACCACTTCTTTCACAAGTGGTCACCTAACTCAACATCATCACCCTTGGGCATTAGTGGCACCCGAAGGGGTTTTCATAAAACCTTTGATATCAACTCTGTGTTACCATCATTATGCACATTCTTTTACTATGCGTAGCACTACTGTCTACTTGTTAACATGTTATCAACGTGACCCTCATAGATGGTAAGGTCATGCTCAAAGCAAGTGCTCCAGAGGAGCTATCGGAAACGCCATGCTAGAGGTCATGCACCAATCATCATTAACTATATGCATCGGAGTAGAGTAACCAATCTGTCATGCATCGAAGTATTTACTTAGACATGGTCAAAGGATTGCTTGCCTTCGCTCACATAAGTTCTCGGGGTCTTCGAGGTCTTCCGGACCAACTCCGAGTACTCCGTCTACTCCGTCAACTATCATCGGAAACATCGCAGTAAGACACACAACAAGCAGAAACAAAAGTGCTATATAAATGGGAGCCACAAGGGCTCGGGGAGGCTTCAAATGGAGGGGGAAATGAGGAGAAGCTCGGCTGAGCCGTGGATTCGCTCTGGCATGGGAGAGCATGTATGCCAGGGGCGTTTTGGAGTCGAGCTTGCGCCGGGGAGGGGCTGGACTGGTCCAGGAAACCCCATGGCGCACTGAGACGTGCTGCAACAGCCGGACACAACCTGGAAGATGAAGACAAGGTGAAGAGCATTGTTTTTTTGCATGCCACGGAGGTGGTCACCACGGCCAGATGTGTCTACAGGGTCCTTATGACCAGTCAAAGATGTTTGGGGTGTGGGGCATGCTTGCTGGGGTGTGACTGAGGAGTTTGGTCTCTTGTGGAGCTGGCTTGAATCGGTTTTGATTGTAAGAAAGGTGATTTTAAAATGGGAAGTCTCGGGGGAAAACTATGTCTAGCAGTGTTAGCTATGCAAGAACTACTATACTGCTAAATTTCAGGTCGGGAGGAGGAGTGTAGCTAGTACTTGTAGTTCAAAGCCAGATTTCAGCCAGAAATCAACTTTCAGATGTGGTGCTCATTTTTCCTACATGAGCATGCCATATCTTCGTTTGAAATGATGCATTAGCATGCTAGAGATGCCTTGGAAGAAAGTGGGGGCTTTCGCTTAAGCAGAAGTACAACGACAGGGGTAAAACAATGCTGCCAAGGTACAAATTGAAAGGTAGATACGTGGAGCCATCCTCCAATAATTGACCAGTGCCCACGGAAATGTTACTGCAGGTAAAAGGGAACTAGGGAAGGCTGTGGTAAAAATATAAGCTTAAGGGAAATAGTGGAAGAGGCCAAAGCAGCTACTTTGGTGAATGCACACAAGGTGTTTGATGGGTGTTAGGGCTACCAAATAGATCCCAATTGATATGAAACTTAACATGATCACATAATAGATGATAATAAACCTGGACACCAAATCTGGGATTTGGTGGAGAAGGTTTCCAATGTAGAGAGGAAAAACCCATGAAATGGGTAGAAATGACCTTCTGCTTACAAAACTATTCAAATCAATGCCCACAAATCCAATATTTGGTGTGGGGGCATTTTTTGAGCATTAAAGCATGCCCAAAAAGTTTGGAATTAAATAGATAAACTTTATAATGTAAAGTTTCCCAAGGTCAAAAATTAACAGAGAAGGTTTTGAGGGGTTTGGGACAAGTTCTTTAATTCTACTTGATGGACCACTTGGTGTGGATGCATTATTGGAGTATGAAAACATGTCCACCAAATTTGAGCACAATTGGAGACACTTGGCAATGTAGAGTTGCTCAAATTTGGATCTGGACATATAGGGTTTTAGAATAATTAAGTGAATCAAATCAACTTGTATTGAAATGAAACTTGGCAAGATGATCACATATATCTTGTGTGACGTGCCACAATTTTACAGGAATTTATTGAGAATATTTCTTATAGAAATATTCCAAAAGTTTGAAATAGGCACGAAGGGTTTTACACAATATTTTGAACATGACCATGTGTTGAAACTCCCATATATGGAATATATGTGTCCACTGAGTTTCCCTAAATTTCCTCAAATATTTTGAAAGCAATAAAAATAACTTTCCTTCATAAGAGACCATTTCTGGCCTCACAGAAATGTATTTAAATAAAATAGTAAAATAAGTTTTAAAATAATAATTGTGGGTTTGGGAAGTAATTTTGATAATTGGTTTTAAATAAAACATTTGGTGAAAAATAACTTCGCAATTTGGAGGACTTGTAGTGCAAATCCCAACTGAGGTGTTTTGAAAGCATAGATCAAAGAAATGCTTTTTGGTGAAAATAATATTTGGTAAAAATAGTTTTTGGTACTACACACATTGCATGATCATTAGGAAAGGGTTTGGGTCAAGGAGCTGAGTTTGGAGAGTAGTAGGAGCATTGGATTCAAACACAAGAAATAGGCAAGCAAGCAAACATTATATCAAGCTTCACAAACATTCACTAAAATTTTAATTGGTCCTAATTTTGACATAAGTTAATTCAGTCGGGAGAGTTAAACACAGGGTGTTACAGAGAGAATCCTTATTCTATTGGTTAGAGATCAAGATCTCTTGAGAGGAAGGTGGAGTCCGTGGGGCGCCGTGGGGAGCCACTAATAACACGTGTTAATTCAGTCTTGAGATAAAATCAAAATCCTGTGGAAGCATCGAAGGTGGTTGTGTCCATCCGACTGTAAGGGTAATCACCGACCATAGAACATAGACCTTACTCCTCGTCGAAAAATGCCTCTGCAACATGATAAGTTGCATCTATGTAGGTCAGCATATTGAAAATACTGGCTGAAAGGACGCGGATGTTGCCTAGAGGGGGAGTTTGAAAAGCCACTTTGAAACAGTTATAGTTTAGGCTTGAAGAGATGCGGAATAAAACTAACATTTAATTTGTAAAGCACAAAACCTAAAACAACTAGGCTCATCTAAGTGCACCAACAACTTATGCTAAGCAACTTAGTGATATCAAGATATATAACATGAAAAAATATGGTATCACAAAGTAAAGTGCATAAGTAAAGATCTCGGGTAAGGGATAACCGAGGCACACGGAGACGATGATGTATCTCGAAGTTCACACCCTTGCGGATGCTAATCTCCATTTGGAGCAGTGTGATGGCACAATTCTACCCAAGAAGCCAATAGGGCCACCGTAATCTCCTCACGCCCTCACACAATGCAAGATGTCGTTATTCCTCTAAGGATCTTAGGGTGGTCACCGAACCCATACAAACAAGGTTGGGGCAGTCTCCACAACTTAATCGGAGGCTCCCAACAACACCACAAAACTTCACCACAATGGATTGTGGCTCCGAGGTGACCTCAAATGCTCAGGTACATATTCACAACCTAATTGGTGACCTCGACACTTGTGTGGAGATTTACACCACATTGATTGAGCTCTGAGGCACCACCAACCTTCTAGGGCACCAAAGCACCCAAGAGTATTAAGGTTCTCAACTTTTCAATTACACGTATAACAATGGAGAACTCAAAGCGATGCAACTAAGGCAATGTCAACAACACACGGAGTGGTCAAGTACCTCACACTCAAATCCCTCCACAACAACAAAAGTTGTGGAGGAATATGAGAGGGAGAACGTGGAGCTCACAGAGAACTCTAAGATATAGATCCAAGGGGTTCCCTTCACATAGAGGAGAAAGTGATAGTTGGAAATGTGGATCTAGATATCCTCTCTCTTTTCCCTCAAGATCTAGAAAAAACCGTTGCAAGTATTGAGAGCTAGCAAGCTCGAAGAAGGCCAACAATGAAGGAGGAACACGAGCTTAAAAGTTGGGGACGATTGGGGAAGAAGACCCTTCTTAAATAGGTCGCTCCAAATCCAACCATTTTGCACTCAACCCATGCATAAGTGGTAGTGCCGCTCATGCGAGCGGTACTTCCACTGGAATGGAAGTTTCAAGCAAAAGCATGCAAACAATAGAAAATTTGAGGCGGCAGTGCTGCCGGGGATGCAAAACCAATACCAAATCACTCAAATAAGCGTACTGGAGCTAGAAGTGCAGGGCGGTAGTATCGCCCGAGCGTTAATACTGCTCCGCTCCGAGCGGTACTTCCGCTGTAAATGGTCAAGGGCACCCAAGGACACCAGAGAGCTCTTTTACGGGAAAGTGGGCCGGAAGTGGAGGGCGGCAGTATCGTGTGAGTAGTATTACCACTCCGCTCCGAGCGGAACTTCCGCTTAACACAGAAAAACTGCCCTCGCACTAAAAGTGCCATAACTTTCGCATACGAGCTCCGATTTGAGTAAACTCACGCTTGTGAAAGCTCTATGAATGAAGAACCGACCAAAACTCCAACATTGAAAACATCATAGAAAATGCATATGGACTCCGTTTTTGATGAAATCGAGCTTGTCATGCAGATGACCCGTAAGCTGAAGAATTCACATAAAGAAAAGCCAACCAAGAGCTAAGAAAAATGATGATGCCAAGAATGCAATGGTTTGAGCTCTCAAAGAACGATACGACCAAGCTACTCACTTGAGATCTCCCTTGATAGTATGGCAATTGATCCTACAACCCGGTCTCCCAACTCACAACATAAGACTGGTAAAATAGAAAACCTATCAAGGCAAAACCTTTGCCTTGCGCATAGTCGAGTAGAGATAGATGATGACGACGTTGTCCTCCTAAAGATGGACCATCTTTCATGATTGGGCCGGCTCGACGAATACTAGTAGATTGTTGCCACATATTCTACTATGGTGAGCCACTCTTCGGCACATCTCCACAAGTCCGTTGCCACCAAATGGACGACAAGCTTCAAGCATGATCTCTTCGTGATCTTCCTCTTGAACTTGCACATTGCAATATTGATGATGATCACCACATGATGTCATCCTCCATGGGTCATATGAGATATTCCTCTTGACACAAGCCCATGGAAACATACCTAACCCCACACAGAACTATCACTGGACCATGGGTTAGTACACAAAACCTAATAGACAATACTTACCATATTATGGGACAATTTGATCCCTCTCAATAGATCTTGTATGCTTTTTGTGTTGATCAACTTGATTCACTCTTTGACTTAATCTTGATCAACCTTGTATATTATCTTATCACTTCATAAAGTTGATGTCTTGAAGGTAAACATGAATGTTCACATAAAGTTCTTCTTCAAGACATGCTTGCAATAAGCTCAACTATCACATGACCAATCTTTGGATAAAATCTTGAATACCACCTTGGTTACCATATAAACTCCTTGAAACCAACAGATGGACTTCAAGAAGTACCTATGGATAAATCCTTTGAATAGAACTCAAGGCAACCATTTTTTCATAGGGATTGTCATCAATTACCCAAAGCACAAATGGAGAAATATGCTCTAACATTCTTGAAGTTGCAACTACAGCGGGATTGTTCCACAAATTTCGCAGTCATGGGGTTGTCCTCTACACCTCTCTCAACGCGGACGGTGCAGTTGTTGTCACGAAGCCTATCAAGGGAGATATTGACAACCTCTCCAAGATTCTCAACCTATTCGAGAAGGTCATAGGGCTTGCTAAAAATATCCTCAAGACCTCGGTTGTCCCTATCCGGTGTGTGTGCATCAACATGTCTCAAACCCTTCAAAGCCTCCCGGCTGCCCGCCCATCTTTTCCCATTAAGTACTTGGGACTCCCGCTCCTGGTTATCTTAATAAGAGGGAGTTACAAAAATGCCAATGATAAATAGATGTGAAACCATTGTGAATGAAGAACCAAAAAAAACTCCAACATCAAAAACATCATAGCACATGCACATGGACTCCGTTTTAGATGAACTTGAGCTTGTCATGAAGATGACCATAAGATCAAGAACCCACATAGAGAAAAGAAAACCAAGAACCAAGAAGTATGATGATGCTAAGAATGCAATGGTTTTAGCTCTCAGCAAATGATACAATCAAGATACTCACTTGAGAGCCCCCCTTGATAGTATGGAAATCTATTTTATAACCCGGTTTCCCAACTAACACACTGAGACCGGTAAAATAGAAAACCTATCAAGGAGAAACCTTTGCCTTGCGCATAGCCCACTTGAGCTAGATGATGACGATGTTGTCCTCCTAAAGATGGACCACCTTTCTTGATTGCGTCGGATCGATGAAGACTAGTAGATTGCTTCCTCATACTCTATTATGGGTGAGCAACTCTTTCACACACCTTCACAAGTCCATTGCCACCATAATGGATGGCAAGCTTAAAGCATGATCTCTTCGTGATGAACCACTTAAACTTGCACACCGTAATCTTCCATGGGTTGAGTTAGATCTTCCTCTTGACGCAATCCCATGGAAACACACCTAACCCCACATAGAACTCTCATGAAGACCATGTGTTAGTACACAAAGCATAATGGATAATGCTTACCATACCATGGGATCACTTGATCCCTCTCGGTACATCTTGTACGCTTTGTGTTGATCAACATGATTCACTCTTTGACTTAGTCTTGATCAACCGTGTGTCTTTATGATCAATCTTTGGGTAAAACCTTCAAAACCACCTTGTTCATCATATAAACTCTTTGAAACCAACAAATGGACTTCAAGAAGTGCCTATGGAAAATCCTTCAAATATAACTCAAGGCAACCATTAGTTCATAGGGATTGTCAAAACCACATATGGAGAAATATGCTCTCACACCGACAAAACCAAGAGCGAATAGAATAAATGTAATATCATACCTATAGGCAATATGGCTGTTGGTGGCTCTAAGCTTAAGTTTTCGCACAAAACCTCATTTTCCCTCCTTCAAAGGGTAATTCAAAATAATTACTACAAAGTTGATATTATTAATGATATGGTTCCGCGAAATATATTCTCATAACCCAAAGTAATAATTAGACCCAATTCACAATTTATGGTGCGGAGTTCCATGATAGTTCAAATTCCCGAGGCTAAATTTTTCTGTAACCGGGTACATGACTAATCGATTACGTTAATAATTTGCAGAGTTTTGTGCACTTTACCAACCAGATTCAATCCCTCCTAATACATCCTCACACTGCCTAGTGTTTGAGAACATGATGACCGAAACATGGTCTTCCAAATGGATTCCTTGATCACTGATAATGCCCACCCATTGCTAACTTTTGTCTACATCTTGTAACACTATCCATCTAGAGTCACAAGTTAGATCAACCAAGCAAGATCCCATAATGACTTTTGGTTCCATAGGTAAGCTTCCCATCTTGAAGTATCCTTCCATCTCTTTGATCTTGGGTGGCGCTTTCCTCATGATAACTGACATAGTACAGCTCACATAGGTTGACCTCTGGTCCAGGGTGCCCTTCATCCATTCCACACAGTGGTACTTTGAAATGTTGGCTTGAATCTTAAAGTCTTGAAGTTCCATCATTGATTAAGAGTCACCAATCTCACCTCTTTCATGAACACTCATACCAATCCTCGTCTATTAAATCATAGCATTGGAATAAATAATGTTTGCCGAGGCTTAGTAACGATGGTATGTAATATTCATGATACTACTCGATAACCATGTTTCCTAAAGTATCTACTTCAATGCATGGTGATAAAGGTTGAATCTAATGCAAAGAAAACATGGGTAATGATACTTGTGAACTGCTTCGGATTTTCCCCAAAGAGGAGGGGGTGATGCAACACAGTAAAAGCAAGTATTTTCTTCGGTGAGAAATAAAGTTATCAAACAAATAGGAGGACCACACAATTTTCTGTCTTTAGAGCCAACACACAAAAGAGCACACACTTGTACCCAACGCGGAAAAGAGGGTTGTCAATCCCCTTGAACCCGTTACTTGCAAGCGATAAGTAGAGGTAGATAGATAATTTGATAAATATAAATTGAAAATAAAAATAAAGTAAATAATGGCAACAATGTATTTATAGTTTTTGTAAATATATTTGTGAAGATACCCGGGGCCATAGTTTTCACTAGAGGATTCTCTTTTGAATAAATCATACGATGGGTAGACAATTTACTGTTGGGCAATTGATAGAAAAACGCATAGTTATGCAATATTTATTCACGACAATGATCATGTATATGTTAGGTTCTACCGTAGGTGCATCACATGCAAATTAATTTTTTCCTATGTGTAGAACATCCAAGCACATGCTACGGAGATGGATCACGAATCGTTACCACTAGACGCGAAGTGCCATGCAGCGGAAGTAGAGTTGGGGCAGCACGTCTGCATGGTCCATCTCCTCCTCGCCAGATCTCCCTCGAACAATCGGTCGCCGGATACCACATACAGGTTCACCAGAGCGGCGTAGGTGCACCGCCTCTAATGGTATTTGCGCGTGCAGGAGGAGCACCATGCGGCGGACTGCTAGGTCTGGATCACACAGTTGGCGGCGGCCAGTGGAGGTGGCTCGGTGCAACACATGCACAACCCTAATGACGGTGCCGAAGCGAACAATCAAATAAGTGTGCCGCACCTTCTACTATATATAGGTGTCCGGCGCAGGCTCAATCTCTGGGCTCGCATGGACCGTAAAGCCCACGTGTTCCTTCCCTTAAGTGCTTGACCCTTTAGGTTCTCGTTCACTTGGTCGCTCGTCAGACCACGTCCGACTCAGCTGGTCGGTAGGGGCCCCTAGCAAGGCGTGCTGACTCCAAGTGTGTGATGAAGCTAGTTAGGCGAACCTATACTTCATAATTCTGTTCCCTTTGCCACAAGATATACGTTGTCGTGCGCGAGGCGACATGGTCATCCTTGTTGGCGCACGACCTCTTTCTCATTTCGGTAAATCTGACCAACATTCAGATTATCTCATAATCCTCATTGCATGGCCATGCTTATCCAGGTCAGATTACCCGAGGGGTCCAGAGTATATCTCTCCTAGTGGGAGGGGCAAGTCCCATCTTGCTCTACCACGTCTCGCTGCATGGGTATGGACAAGCCCGAAATCTACCTTTGTAACTACCTTGAAACAGAGTAGTATTTGGTCGGTCCAAAGCAAGTCTATCACCGTCCCGAGTAAATAAACCACCTCAGGTCTTAGGACATAGCACGTATGTTGTACTAGAGACTCATAGATGGCCTATCGTTGCGTCTCATAGTTGGGTGTGTCCAACTCAGATCTTATCTCGACTCGGATCCGACTACGTCGAATCCGACCAGATCTTTCTGAGTCCATATTATCTGACTAGCATCCAATGCTACATGGTCAGTGAGACCGGACCATCCACCGTATCATATGCCAGTCTAGTTGGTTGCACGTCCACACAACTCTTTCGACTAGGCACCATTTAGGACAGTCATCGTACAATGTATATTCTCACAAACAAGTCATGTACTTGTGAATACACATCATTGATAATGTCCAAGGACTATCTTTATTTGTAAACATATAGGAAATATCATCATACATGATTGCCTCTAGGGCATATCTCCTACATTATATAGGCGTCACTTCCATATGCAAGTAGACCAACTCATCCCTGCATCTACTACTATTATTCCACCTATCGACCACTATCCAACATGCATCTAAATTATTAAGTAAGAACAGAGTAATGCTCAGATGATGATGACATGATGTAGACAAAGTAAATCCAATTAATATGACTGAACCCCATCGTTTTACCCTTAATGGGAGCAATACAATACATGTCATGTCCCTTTCTGTCACTAGGATTGAGCACCGCAAAATTGAACCCACTACAATGCACCTCTACAAACGGATAGAACTGAGAGAATTATGAAGCTATAACAATCATGCATATAAGAATTCAGAGAAGACTCAAATGTTTATTCATGAATAATCTGAACATAAACCCATAAATCGTCGGATCACAACAAACGCATTGCAAAAAGTGATTACATATATAGATCACCGCGGGAATCGCGATGGTCTTGGCAATGAAGAACATAGAGAGAGATGGAGATAGCCATCTAGTTACTGACTACAGACCTATAGTTCTATGGTCAGCTACTCAAACATTACCATGGGAGCAGCAAGGTTGATGTAGAGGCCCTCCATGATTGATCCGCCTCCAACAGGGAACCACAATAGGGCTCCATATGGGCACACAACGGAACACGGACTTGTGGATACAAAAAAACATGTTTTGGGTGGCTCTCTAGGGTTTTTGGAATATATGTGAATTTATAGGCCATAGAACAGGGGCAAGAGCCCCAAGTCATCAAGGCGAGATCACCCCCTTAGGCGCGTCCTATTGGCTTGGCAGCACCTCATGTGCCCTCCAAACTTCGTCTGAAGCTTCGAGCCTTATTTTTGTCTAGAAAAAATCATCAATTATTTGTGGTATTTGGACTTCGTTTGGTACATTATTCGTGAAAGGCCAAAAACGTGCAGAAAACAACAACTCACACTTGGCAATTGGTTAATAGGTTTGTGCTAAATAATAATATTAAACAACAAGTAAATGTTTTAAATTTATCCTAGAATGTTAATATAATAGCACGGAACAATCAAAATTATAGGTACGTCAGAGACGTATCAGGTATCAACAATATTCTCAAAGTGACTTGCCTTGGTGACCTTAAAACTCTAAAGACTCGTAGTCGCAAGCTTCGCACTCCGAATGATCTAACAAAACAAACAATTACATAGATAAGCAATCATACTACAATCATAGTACATAGTTAATATTTCATCCACACAAATAATTAATTGAAAAGCTTTTATAAAACTCAAGTTATGATGAAAACAAGTTTTGACTCAAATCTAATTTTTTAGTGAATTATTAAACTTTGTTTCTGTTAATTAACATAAACTTTTCTCAATTAAAATGAAGTAATAAAATGACTTTATAAACAACATAAAATAACTTTTTAAATAAAACTGGGCCCAATACGATTGGATATGAATCTCATCTAACAAAAATAAAGTAGTTATCTAAAATTACATTTATTGCTACTCTAGTTAAAAAAACTAGCAGAAAATAGTAGCAAATTAAATTAATCAAAAATCTATTTTTGCATGAAACTTATTAACAAATGAATGTTTTAAACACATAAGTTCGGATTCAAATTTAAAATTTTGTAACACGATTTTCTAAGATCTAAGGGAAACTACATATTTTGTTGACATAATATAAAAATAATCACTCAAAATATTAAAAACCCTAGAAGATATAAAGAAAGAATTAGGGACAAATCTAAAAAGAAAAACTAAAACATAAAATGAAAATGCTTCAGATCAGCTAAGGGACACGTGGCATCATGTGGTTGGTCCGACCAATGCTTGTTGCTCCTATTAAAGAAAAGGATGGCTGCTACTTAACAGATTCGGCAGTTGCGACTAAAATAGAAAAAAATCAAGAATCACCCAGCCGATTCGATCTATACCGCAAAAAACCGAAAAAAACTATCTACTTAAGAAAAAACTACCCCTTCATGATTTAAGCCGAGCTTCCTAAACAAGATCTAATGGACGATAGAGAACCCGAGGCTTACAACGATGATGGTGCGATCGTTTCCGGGGCAGAGAACTTGGTCATTGACAATGGCTGATCTCCACGTATCGGTGCGTCGTAGGAGTGGATGGACGGATGTGGTGGAGTGAGGGGACCTTGAGGGTGGTGTTGGTGATGCTCGGGAAGGATGAGCGAGGATGTGTGTCATGGCGGACGTTCAGATGCTCTGTGTGCTCTAGCGGGGGCGGACAATCTTGGCAACATTTTTGTGAAGGAAAAGGAGGGTTAAGATGATGTCAAAATGACTCAGAGTGACAATGTTAAGACGATATCACCATCTCTTCACCGAAATCCTGCACCTATACAATTTGCCATTCTATTGGGTCTGTTGGGGACATAAGAGATCTTTTGTATTTGATTGTAGGGTTGTTCGCGACAAACCATCTTCATCCTACACCTCCCACGTATTGATAAACCATAGGTCATCCACTTGAGGTAAAATTGCTACTCTCTTACAAAACTTTGCACTTGGAGGCCCAACACAGTCTACAAGAATAAAGTTGCGTAATAGACATCAAGCAATTTTCTGGCGTTGTTACTAGGGAGGTCAGTGCTTGAAGTTATATCTTTAGATCTTGCCATTGAATCTTTAAGTTTCTTGTCTTTCACTAGTTTGGTTTGTAAACGAAAACTAAAAAATTAGGAATTTAAGTTGTCTCAATTACTTCATGTTTTAACGCCTTTTTTGAAAATGATGGTTCAAAAACCGCGCTCAAGTGCTACAGGAGGAATTTTTTTAAAATCCTTAATGTGAAATCCTTTAATGATGAGCATGACGGAAATATATGAATTCACTGAATATTCATGTTGCTAATGATGATTTCACTAGTCATGATAAAAATATTTCCTATGAACATGTCAATTTTTGTAGAGTGAATAAAATTTGTGAAGAGATGACATATAGGGATGATAGATTTTGTAAGAAGCATAAACATGATGAAACTAATTGGTGTCTCAATGTGATAGATGAATTTGCCACAAGATTATGCTCTCTTCATTCTGTTACTTCTGAGATTTGCAATAGGATTGGTCATCTTAATTTACAATGCACGTATTTTCATGATCGAACTATTTCCAAATATTGTGATAATTTGATCTCTGGTGAACTCTATAGTGAACATTGTTTAATTTTGGGATGTGAAGAATTGTCACATAGAAATGATTGGTTTGATATATTCCTTATCACTAATGATAATGAAACTAATCTATAGGAAATCAATATGTTTAGTTTAGTAAATTGCAATGAGAACAACTATATTGCCAACTATATGTAGTCAGAAAAACCAATAGAATATAGAAAGAATACTAATGAAAGGGTAAAGGTCTCCCAATACCCTATTATTGTTTCTTGTAATGAATCTAGTTGCAAGGAGGAGGTTCCCATTGAACCAATATCTTTAATAAGAAGCTCAAAATTGTTTACTTAAACCCACACAAAATGTGGTAAAGGAGAAGAAAAAATAAGAAAAGGTAAAGGTAAAAAGGTATCCCTCTCAAATAATGTAGCGCCCATCATTGTTGAAAATGAATCCGAAAGTAGTATGGACGATCCTACATTTGATGATTATTTTGTTACGTCTACTACTTGTTATGATGAGTATGATTGGGAAGATAATGATGCTCCTTAAAATATTGAAAATCTTTTTGGCACAAGCTTGGAAAATTATGATGATAATAATTGTTATACCATTGGTTGCATTCATGCTATTGATGATTATGCTAATGGTATGCAAAGCTACAAGCTTGGGGATGCCATGTTTTATGAAAATGACATGTTTGAGATTTTATTTGCTGGAAATAATGTTTATCCCAAGCTCAGGGATGCAATGTTGTATGATGACGATCTTTCTAGTGCCCCTAATTTCAATGATCAAATTTCTTATGATGATTGCATGCCTCGTGGTTATGATGATTGCAATTTTTATGAAAGTGGGTTTGGAAGAGTGCAAACTTTTGATGATTATAATACCACTACTTTGGAGGGCGTTGAATCTTACTATAATGATAAAAGTGGATTTGGAGAGGTTATGTGTCACATCCCTAACCCTTAAGCAACATAGCATTGTGCTCATGTCTTCTTTGCATTTGCATCTAAGAAGTTTCAACAAAAACAACAAAGTGGCAAAGGAAAAACTCAAAACCCTAGCCACCATTTCAATTAAAGGAAATTCAACTAGTTCAAAATCAATGAACCCAAAATGGCCTCAAGAAATGTTCAAACTTTCTGATAAATCATGAAAGTAAATGAGCATTGGAGAAAACTATTTTCTTGACACTTTAAGCATTTTAAATAAATGCAAAAGCTCTCGTTTCAAATTTAAAAATTGAAATCAGAAACTATAATTTTCCAAAAATGTTGAAAGTCTTGGAAATGAGTGGGGATATTATAACAAATATTTCAGGAGGTCTAAAATAGTTTTTACTTTTGTTTTGGAGCTGAATTAATTAGCAAAGCAATAAATAGCAAAACAGAAAAAACAAAAAGCAGAGAAAATAGGAAAAAGCTTACCTGTCGCCCAAGCCTGGCCCGACCCATCTCCCCGCTCGTCCCCTCCCTCGCGCCAGTAGGTAGCAGGAGGTGGCCGCCGCCTCCTCCGGCGCGGCCACGCACCTGCGTGCCTGCCTGGCCGCAGTTCGCGCTGGCGACGACGGGGATAAGCTCCCCAGAGCTTCCCCTATCCATTCCCCGCCTCGGTTCTTCCCCTCCTCCCGGATCCCCTCGTTCTCCCTGCTGCCGCCATTAGAGCCGAGCTCGAGCTCGAGCTGCCTGTGCCCCTGGCCATAGGATCCCCTCCCAGAGCACGCCATTAGCTCCGCCTCGTCGCCCTGGTCGTCTCTGCAGAAGCCGAAGCCTCCTCGAGCCTTGCAACGCCCGCAACGCCGTCGTTTTCCTCCTCCGGCCGTCGGACCTCTCCCGTTGATTCGTCGCCCCCAGGCCTTCCCCGAGCCGTCTAAGTTCTGCTCTGCACTCCCTGTGAGGATGCGGTCATTTCCCCTAAGTTTTCCCCGTCGATCCCCTCCTCTATCCCTAGTTTCATCGGAGCCCGACGAGGACCGCCGCTGCCGCTCGTCGCCGGTAGCCCTCCGATGTCCAGCTCGTCCTTCCAAGGGCACCAACATCTCCAGGACGACGCGTAGATGCCGTAGCAGCTAAGAACCGAGCGTAGATCCCTCTGATTCAAAGACCCCGATGACGCCCGAGCCTTGGCCGCCGCCAAGCTCGTCGCCGCGTCATCTCCGGCCCGATCAGCCCCGGCTAGGCGCAGAAATGAAGCTGCGGGATACGTGTCGTTCCTCTGGTGCTCTCCGCGCAGCATTTGGCCCCCTGTGCGCCGTTTCCGAGCCCCTCCGCCGTGCTGGTGGTCGTCGGAGGCTCCCTACCGGCGAGGACGACCTCGCCGCCGGTGGAGGTCGACGTGGTAATCTAACCCAGCCGATTAGTGACTTAATCACTCGCTGACAAGTGGGCCCAAGGCCAAGTCAAACCTCAGTTAGGGCTGGTCAGCACGGGATTAGTCCCAGAGAGGCTGACCAGTGGGGCCCCCCTATCAGGTTTGACCTGAACAGGTCGGCTGACCTGCTGACGTCAGCCTGATGCAATAAATGGAATTTCCAGTTTAAAACTAATTCACGAAATTGCTAAAAATTGCAAAAATCATGGAAATTAATCTGTAACTCCAATGAAAATAGATTATATATGAAAAAGTATCAGAAAAATTCAAGGATTCTGATTATGCTATTTTCAACTATGTTTGAAAAAGTTACAGGACCCTAAATTGTGAAATAAAGAATAATTCAATTCTTTAATCACTTTATAAATGGAATTTGCAAAGATATCCAAATTTCATTATAAATGAAATGATCACACACTGCCCTAGATATAAATCAGTACCATGACATGACATTTCATGCATGTTAACATTAGGTTGATCTGAGCATCAGGTCGAATCAATTAAACCGGTATCCGAGAATACCCGATTGAATTACTATTCGAATGTGATTCAACTCAACTCTAAACCTAAAACATCTTGATTATAATAACTTATCACTTTGCATTCTCATGCCATGCTCATGCATCATTTTGATTGCATATGATTGTTATTGAATGTTGCCATTCATTTCGGTAGGCTCCGCACCCCCGGATTCCACCGAATATCCGTCTGACGGATATCGTTCCTCCTCTGAGCAACAAGGCAAGCAACCCTTTTGATCATCCCGATAACTCCTATGGTCTTGCTCCTGCACCTATTTATTGCATTAGGATCAAATGCTTCAATTGCTTTTGCCACGATAGTTGGACCCACTTCCTTTGCATGACTTAACCTTGTCACAGTAAATAGCCGAACCTTGCAACCTAGCATATCTGGTACTTGCTTGAGCTATGATGTGCCTTATCCTGCTATGCATGCTATGCTTAGAGAGTTGTGTATGGTCTGTCATCTGGGAGATGAACAGAAATGAGGAATGTGTTCGGTGAGCAAAGGTTGTGTGTTGAACTTGATTTGGTAAAGGTACCGGTGAAAGGCTGTGTAGGAGTACATGGCGGGTTGTTTCATTGGAACCGTCCTTAGGAACTGAGTTCCGTGTATGTAATCCAAGACTAGATACTACCACATGGTGGGCCCTGAAATATGACCCCGCTCGGCCTATTAATCGCGTAGTACTCGGTCCAGGAGTTGCAAGTAGTTTCTGGTGTTTATAGTAATGTTGGAGGCCGTGCATGGTGCTGACCTGAGAGGTGGACCGTGATGCGGTAGGCAGTGGCACGGTGTACCAAGTGGCACCCGGATGGTGGGCTTGGGAACCCTGTGCACATCGTTTGAGGCCGTGGCGGAAACCTCGGCCGGACTTCCGTACGGGTTACTCTCAGATAGGCGATAATCCTGGACTAGGTACTAGTGTGGTTAACGGTCGTGGCCGACTCCCTCGCTGGGCTTCCGCTTGAAGGTTGCCGAGGTGCATCACGTGCACATGGCGATAAGTGGCGAGAGCGTGTGTGACGAAGTACATCCCTGCAGGGTTATGATCTATTCGAATAGCCACGTCCGCGGATATGGACTACTTGGAGACATATGTTGTTCATAGATAACTTCAATGGCTACTCATAAAATTGTCAAGATAAGCGTGAGTGTCGAGGACGGCATTTCCGTATGGAGACGGAATGATTCCACGATAGTGTATTGTTGTGGTGTTAGTGGACTCGTGTGTGAGAAATCAAGTTGTCAAAACTAATTTCAAAAAGCAAGCTGTCTAGCCACGAGCCAAATGTTGGCTTCCCGCATGAAACCCCACAATACCTTTTGATACCTTGCATGAGTAGTTAGTTCTCGTAAAGTCTTGTTGAGTACCTTCGTACTCATGTTTTCTTAATAAATGTTGCAGAGGTTGCTAATGACCCTAATGGAGGGTTCTTCGTAGACATCGACGATGACGCGTAGCTGGTGTCCCAGCTACGATCTGGCCCTACGTCGGCTCTGTAGTATAGTCAAGCCACGTGCCTACTAATTTCCCTGTCTGTACCCAGACAGTTTATAACTCTTCCGCTGGCTTGTATTGTATGACTGCTATTATGGGTCGTGAGACCCTTAATGTGTAATATTATGTGTGTGGCTCTTCCGAGCCTCTTAAATAAAGCTTGTATGGTTATGGTTATGTTGTGATGCCATCGATGTATCTATACATATCGGTATGCCATGCGTACGTGTGTCTGACTTGATATGTATGGGGTTCGAATACCTAGTCGTGAACTTTAGTAGCACTCCTTACAAGGAAATGCCCCTTTGTGATCCAACGAGCCTTGGTAGTTCGCTACTGCTCCGGACACATTGGTTGACCGGCATGTGTCCTTCTTAGCTGTTGTGTCTGTCCCCTTTGGGGAAATGTCACGCGACGTAATGGAGTCCTTGTAGCTTGCTATGACTCATCTACGTTCGTTGATGACCGACACCTGCTTTGTTGGGTCATGTATGCCTGTCCTTGTGCGGAACTGCCACTTTGGTTTATGACTAGACATGTCGATCCGGGTTCTTTGACATTGGATTGCTAGCGACACTATCGCATACGTGAGTCAAAAGACGCAAACGGTCCCGGCTAAGGTAAGGCTGCAGCCGTGGAGTTAACAGTGCGTGAGACCACAAAGGGATGCGATGTGTTAGAGGCTGGATTCCTATGGCTTAGGATCGGGGTCCCGACGGCGTTGGTATCAGAGCCTCACTGACTATAGGATTACTAAGCCAAATTGGTCGAAGTTGAGTCTAGAATTTCTTAGTTATATATAGGGGAATTGTTTGTGGAAGGGAACGTAACACTCTTGTTCTCTTCTCAAGATATTCTATCCTGGTCATCCTCGTCTTTTCTGCGGGAATTAAGGACTAGATTTCTCATCTTCTCCTAGGCTCGTGTTTTCGATCGGTAGCTTATAGGACTACGGGTCGAGAGATATTGGGTTTCTTTTATTCCTAGGAAGCAGGAAGTAAGTTTGATGATCAGAGAGTTGAACTTGATAGTTGAGTGGTTATGCTATTCTATTTTGGGTTGTCTCAAAATTTGTTTTTGAGCATTTACAGCCGTTATGCTGCCCAATTTTGCATTCAGAGCTCTAATGCTTTTGCATTACTCTCTATTTACAGATGCCTGGCCGTCCTTCTCGTCAGGTGGTACGTTTGTCCAGGTGCATTGATGTACCGGGTCATACGGCCATGTTGGTCAGGGTGATGTCGGTGTGCGGTTACCGCTGGTACCCCGAGTACACGGTAGAGGAACAGTACCGAGACTTCAACCAGAGCCAGTACATCTGCACTGTTAGGGTATTTCCAGACTACCCTGGAGCGGAGAAGCCAATCCATTGATCCTATGGGTTGGGAGTCACTGTTGACATGGCAGTACAAGATGTTGCCTATTCAATGCTGACTATTATGAGAGTGAGACATGCACTGCTGCAGAATTCAGAGTTCTGCTATGTTCCGGCCTCTCAGTCTGGTGAAGAGGGATACCTCAGTGGAGTCTATTTTGATTCTTCTATGGAGGATCCACTTCTGCAGTCCACTGTTGAGATGCTAGAGAACAGAGACAAGGATGCTCGTGCTCTCCGCATGGAGCATTATGCTACCCGTGCCCGTCTGTGGACATCTTTGACGCAGCTGGCACCGGTAGTCCAGACAAGGTATGGAGAGATGGAGATGATGAACCCTGTTAGGAACCATCTTCCGGCCCACGTTGACTGGCCAGCTATAGGAGGAGTTACACCTCTTCGGGGACCCCTCTTACCACCAGTCAGGGGACCAAGGCCACATCCGTGTCCTTATGGATCCCAGGGATCTCAGGCTAGAGTGTTTCCTGATTCGCAGGTTGAACTTCCAGGTCATGGAGGTAATCTCTATGAGATGTTCTATGCGGATGCCTGAGCTGTGAGCGGAAGGACAGTATGGTAGTAGCCGAACGTTCACAGTCCTGCGTGACTTGTGAAGTATGTTAGTAATGTGAAACGAATTCCGGAGGCCTAGATAAATAATGTATAGGAAGCTTGTACGCCTGTGATGAGTAGTTTCACAATTTCAGCAGTTTGCTCTACGGTTAAGGTTGTACTGAGCTATGTAAGGGTGTGTATGAACCATGGTGTATATATAGCAGTTGCTTGTTACCATGTTGTTCGGATATTCATTTCCGCATTCCGTGTGTTCAGTACATTCTTAATCCATAGCCAGTATTGATTTGATATTGGTCTAAGCTATGAGTTTGTTTGTCAGGATGGTGTTCACCAGGTTGAACCATGCCCCTGCTCATGAGCAAGGTGAGGGTAGTCAAGCGTCGCAGGAAGACCTGCCTCACCCACCTTCTCTGGTAGAAGTGATGCTTGAGGCATAAAGAAACAAAAGGGAGACCAACCGACTGCTAGAGCGTATTGAGCAGAATACGGCTCGATAGCCTAGGAATGTTGCAGTGTCCCTCAATGACTTTGTGAAGCTGAATCCTTCAAAGTTTCATCATTCCGTCGATCCCCTCGACGCTGATGACTGGTTGTGCAGCATCTCACGCAAGATTCGCTCTGCAAATGTGTCTGAGGCCGACAAGGTGACCTTTGCGGCGTATTCCTGGAGTGACCCGCCAATCTGTGGTGGGAGAATTTTGAAGCTATGCGTCCCGCTGAACCAGTGGCCACATGGGCAGACTTCAGTGCAGCTTTTCGTCTGCACCATATTCCAGAGGGCCTGATGGACAGAAAGAGAGAGGAGTTCTATGCCTTCACTCAGGGCAAGTTGTCTGTGGATGCCTATAGCCGTGAGTTCGGTAACCTCGCCCGCTATGCAACAGAGGAGGTGTCTACTGACGCCAAGAAGCAAGCAAGATTCCGTAAGGGTCTGATCCCTGAGCTCCGTCGTGATCTGCGCCTCCATGAGTGTGCAAGTTTTCAAGCCCTAGTCAACAAAGCGATCAGTGCGGAGACTGGTCATTCTGACTTCGAAGCCACAAGGAAGCACTCCCGTGACTTCGGCTCGTCTTCTGGTTCCGCGTTTCCAAAACGCAGGATGTGGGTTCCAAACAGTTCTCTGCCGCCAAGATACACTCCGAGGCCATCCTACGTGGCGCCTCAGACGAATCAGGGCAACCCTCCAGCAAAAGCTTATGGTGGTCCAGCTAGCAATGCTGCACCACGTGCCAACCAGGTGATATGCTACAAGTGTGGAGAACCAGGGCATTATTCCAGTGAGTGTCCTCAAAATGTGGGTGCCAAGCAACCCGGAAAGTCCGTCGGGCAGGCCAAGTCGGGCAAAGCTTTTTATGTGAAGCCAACTCCTGCACGTGGCCGTGTGAACTATGTGTCAGCAGAAGAAGCTGCAGAGGATCCCGACGTCATGCTGGGTATGCTTCTTGTTAATCATCACCCAGCGTCCGTTCTCTTTGACACTGGGTCTTCTCATTCCTTCATTTCAGAAAGTTATGCACAGTTGCATAACATGTCATTTTGTGATATGCCAACCCCATTGGTTGTCCAAACCCCTGGTAGTAAATGGAAAACCTCTAGGATAACCTATGATAATGAAATTCTAGTAGACAGGCTAGTTTTTCTAGCCTCATTGATAGCATTGAAATCTTCGGATATTAATATCATCTTGGGCATGGACTGGATGTCAGCTCACTATGCCAAGACTGATACTCAATCTAGAAATGTCCAGCTTACCCATCCCTCGGGTGAGATAGTAAATGTCTCTACTCGAGTTGCCAAATGCCAACTCTATTCCCTAAATGCCAACCCTCTTCCGGAACTTGAAGACATTCCGGTAGTCCGTGACTTCCCGGATGTTTTTCCAGAGGAACTGCCAGGAATTCCACCTGACAGAGATGTAGAGTTTGTGATAGATCTTGTTCCGGGAACTGTCCCAATAGCCAGAAGACCTTATAAGATGGCACCCCTAGAGCTAGCCGAACTTAAGAAGCAATTAGATGAGGCCTTGAACAAAGGTTTCATTCGTCCTAGCTCTTCTCCTTGGGCTTGTCTCGTCCTCTTCGTCAAGAAGAAAGACGGAACGGATCGGATGGTTGTAGATTACCGACCAGTTAACCTGGTCACCATTAAGAACAAGTATCCGCTCCCCAGGATCAACGACCTGTACGATCAGCTCGCTGGATCCTCAGTCTTCTCCAAAATGGATTTGAGGTTGGGATGCCATCAAAACAAGATTAAGAACGGGGACATTCCAAAAACGGTTTTTGTTACTTGTTATGGCCAATATGAGTACACCGTTATGTCCTTCGGTTTAACCAATGCCCCAGCCACCTTCTCTCGGCTGATGAATTCAATCTTTATGGAGTATTTGGATAAATTCGTCGTAGTATACCTCGATGATATTCTCATCTACTCAAAGAATGAACAAGAACATGCCGAGCATCTAAGGTTGGTATTGATGAAACTTCGAGAGCATCGCCTTTATGCCAAATTTTCAAAATGTGAATTCTGGTTACCAGAAGTGACCTATCTAGGCCACGTAATCTCTGGTAAGGGTATTGCTGTCAATCCCGAGAGAGTTCAAGCTGTCCTTGATTGGACTCAACCTGAATCGGTTAAGCAAGTTAGGAGTTTTCTTGGTCTAGCGAGCTATTGTTGCCGCTTCGTCGAGAATTTCTCCAAGGTTGCAAAGCCTCTGACTGAACTCCTCAAGAAGGATAAAAAGTTCGAGTGGACACCACAGTGTGAGGATAGTTTTCAGGAACTGAAAAGATGCCTGACTTCCGCACCTGTGTTGCTACCACCAGATTTTTCTAAGGACTTTGTTATCTATTGCGACGCCTCGCGACAAGGATTAGGTTGCATTCTCATGCAAGATCGTCATGTGATCGCATACGCATCTCGACAGTTGCGTCCACATGAGGATAATTATCCCACACATGACCTAGAGCTTGCAGCTGTGGTCCATGCACTAAAAAGCTGGCGACATTACCTTTTGGGTAATCGTTGCGAAATATTCACTCATCACCAAAGTCTGAAGTATATCTTCACCCAGCCGGATTTGAATCTCAGGCAAAGACGGTGGGTTGAGTTGATCTCGGATTACGACTTAGGGATAACTTACACCCCGGGGAAGGCCAATGTTATGGCCGATGCACTAAGTCGTAAATCTTATTGTAACAATTTGATGCTACAACAAGGTCAACCACTTCTCCATGAGGACTTTCGGAAGTTGAATCTTCATATTGTTCCTCAAGGATTCCTTTCTACCCTGGTGGCGAAGCCTACTCTTAAGGATCAAATTATAGTTGGCCAAAAGCGTGACAAGGGTATATCACGGATCAAGGAGAATATTTTTAGCGGAAACGCTAAAGAATTTTCCATGAATGATCAAGGTGTGGTGTTCTTCTAGAATCGTTTAGTGGTTCCTAAGAACCCACATCTAAGGCAGTTAATCCTTAAGGAGGCTCATGATTCCCCTCTCACCATTCATCCCGGTAGTACTAAGATGTATCAGGACCTACGCCAGAGGTTCTGGTGGACTAGGATGAAGAGAGAAATTGCTGAGTTCGTTGCTAACTGCGACGTTTGTCGCCGAGTTAAGGCAGAACATCAAAGGCCTGCTAGCACCCTTCAACCTTTAGCTATTCCTGAATGGAAATGGGATAAAGTTAGCATGGATTTCATTACCGGATTTCCCAAGACCAAGAAAGGAAATAATGCTATCTTTGTGGTCATTGACCGTCTTTCCAAAGTGGCTCATTTTCTTCCTGTTCGTGAGAGTATAATAGCTAGCCAGCTAGCAGAGTTATATATCTCTCGAATAGTGTCTCTTCATGGTGTTCCCCTGGAAATTAACTCGGACCATGGGAGTATCTTTACTTCTCGCTTCTGGGAAATTTTCAGAATGCCATGGGGAATCACTTATCTTTTAGCACTGCTTTCCATCCTCAATCAAGTGGTCAAGTAGAAAGAGTGAATCAAATCCTAGAAGATATGCTCCGCGCTTGCGTTATTTCGTTCGGTATGAATTGGGAGAAGTGCCTTCCATTCGCCGAGTTCGCTTATAACAATAGTTATCAATCAAGCTTGGGCAAAGCCCCTTTTGAAGTTCTCTATGGACGAAGATGTCGAACCCCTCTTAATTGGTCAGAAACCGGAGAGAGGCAACTCTTTGGCCCGGACATGATCCAGGATGCAGAAGAGCAGGTTCGCATTATTCGTGAAAAGTTGAAAACAGCCCAGTCTCGTCAAAAGAGCCAATATGATCGTCATCATAAGGCTGTGACCTTTGAAGTTGACGAGAAGGCTTACCTTCGGGTTACACCTTTGAAGGGTACCCATCGATTCGGTATCAAGGGAAATTGGCTCCTTGTTACATTGGTCCTTTTCGCATTCTTGCCAAACGAGGAGAAGTTGCCTACCAGTTGGAACTTCCTCCGCATCTTTCCAAGGTTCATGATGTTTTCCACGTCTCGCAACTCAGGCGTTGCTTTTCGGATCCTATCCGTGAAGTGGACCACGAAACGCTTGATCTACAAGATAACCTTTCTTACCGAGAATACCCCGTGCGTATTCTTGATCAAGCTGAGCGTACCACTCGACGTCGAAACCTCAAGTTTCTTAAAGTTCAGTGGTCAAATCATTCTGAAAAGGAGGCAACTTGGGAAAGAGAGGATCGTCTCCGACTCGAATATCCTGCGTTATTCCCGACGACTTCTAAATCTCGGGACGAGATTCTTTTGAGTGGGGGTGAGTTGTCACATCCCTAACCCTTAAGCAAGATAGCATTGTGCTCATGTCTTCTTTGCATTTGCATCTAAGAAGTTTCAACAAAAACAACAAAGTGGCAAAGGAAAAACTCAAAACCCTAGCCACCATTTCAATTAAAGGAAATTTCAACTAGTTCAAAATCAATGAACCCAAAATGGCCTCAAGAAATGTTCAAACTTTCTGATAAATCATGAAAGTAAATGAGCATTGGAGAAAACTATTTTCTTGACACTTCAAGCATTTTAAATAAATGCAAAAGCTACTGGTTTCAAATTTAAAAATTGAAATCAGAAACTATAATTTTCCAAAAATGTTGAAAGTCTTGGAAATGAGTGGGGATATTATAAAAAATATTTCAGGAGGTCTAAAATAGTTTTTACTTTTGTTTTGGAGCTGAATTAATTAGCAAAGCAATAAATAGCAAAACAGAAAAAACAAAAAGCAGAGAAAATAGGAAAAAGCTTACCTGTCGACCAAGCCTGGCCCGGCCCATCTCCCCGCTCGTCCCCTCCCTCGTGCCAGTAGGCAGCAGGAGGTGGCCGCCGCCTCCTCCGGCGCGGCCACGCACCTGCGTGCCTGCCTGGCCGCCGGTTCGCGCTGGCGACGACGGGGATAAGCTCCCCAGCGCTTCCCCTATCCATTCCCCGCCTCGGTTCTTCCCCTCCTCCCGGATCCCCTCCTTCTCCCTGCTGCCGCCATTAGAGCCGAGCTCGAGCTCGAGCTGCCCGTGCCCCTGGCCGTAGGATCCCCTCCCAGAGCACGCCATTAGCTCCGCCTCATCGCCCTGGTCGTCTCTGGAGAAGCCGAAGCCTCCTCCAGCCCTGCAACGCCCGCAACGCCGTCGTCTTCCTCCTCCGGCCGTCGGACCTCTCCCGTCGATTCGTCGCCCCCAGGCCTTCCCCGAGCCGTCTAAGCTCTGCTCTGCACTCCCTGTGAGCATGCGGTCGTTTCCCCTAAGTTTTCCCCGTCGATCCCCTCCTCTAGCCCTAGTTTCACCGGAGCCCGACGACGACCGCCGCTGCCGCTCGTCGCCGGTAGCCCTCCGATGTCCAACTCGTCCTTCCGAGGCCACCAACAGCTCCAGGACGACGCGTAGATGCCGTAGCAGCTAAGAACCGAGCGTAGATCCCTCTGATTCAAAGACCCCGATGACGCCCGAGCCTTGGTCGCCGCCAAGCTCGTCGCCGACGTCATCTGGAGAAATGAAGCCCCGGCTAGGCGCAGAAATGAAGCTGCGGGAGACGTGTCATTCCTCTGGTGCTCTCCGCGCAGCATTTGGCCCCCTGTGCGCCGTTTCCGAGCCCCTCCGCCGTGCTGGTGGTCGCCGGAGGCTCCCCGCCGGCGAGGACGACCTCACCGCCGGTGGAGGTCGACGTGGCAAGCTAACCCAGCCGATTAGTGACTTAATCACTCGCTGACAAGTGGGCCCAAGGCCAAGTCAAACCTCAGTTAGGGCTGGTCAGCGCGGGATTAGTCCCAGAGAAGCTGACCAGTGGGGCCCCCTTGTCAGGTTTGACCTGAACAGGTCGGCTGACCTGCTGACATCAGCCTGATGCAATAAATGGAATTTCCAGTTTAAAACTAATTCAGGAAATTGCTAAAAATTGCAAAAATCATAGAAATTAATCTGTAACTCCAATGAAAATAAATTATATATGAAAAAGTATCAGAAAAATTCAAGGATTCTGATTATGCTACTTTCAACTATGTTTGAAAAAGTTACAGGACCCTAAATTGTGAAATAATGAAAAATTCAATTCTTTAATCACTTTATAAATGGAATTTGCAAAGATATCCAAATTTCATTATAAATGCAATGATCACACAATGCCCTAGATAGAAATCAGTACCATAACATGACATTTCATGCATGTTAAACCGGTATTCGAGAATACCCGTTTGAATTACTATTCGAATGTGATTCAACTCAACTCTAAACCTGAAACATCTTGATTATAATAACTTATCACTTTGCATTCTCATGCCATGCTCATGCATAATTTTGATTGCATATGATTGTTATTGAATGTTGCCATTCATTTCGGTAGGCTCCGCACCCCCAGATTCCACCGAATATCCGTCTGACGGATATCGTTCCTCCTCTGAGCAACAAGGCAAGCAACCCTTTTGATCATCCCAATAACTCCTATGTTCTTGCTCCTGCACCTATTTATTGCATTAGGATCAAATGCTTCAACTGCTTTTGCCACGATAGTTGGACCCACTTCCTTTGCATGACTTAACCTTGTCACAGTAAATAGCCGAACCTTGCAACCTAGCATATCTGGTAGTTGCTTGAGCTATGATGTGCCTTATCCTACTATGCATGCTCTGCTTAGAGAGTTGTGTATGGTCTGTCATCTGGGAGATGAACAGAAATGAGGAATGTGTTCGGTGAGCAAAGGTTGTGTGTTGAACTTGATTTGGTAAAGGTACCGGTGAAAGACTGTGTAGGAGTACATGGCGGGTTGTTTCATTGGAACCGTCCTTAGGAACTGAGTTCCGTGTATGTAATCCAAGACTAGATACTACCACATGTTGGGCCCTGAAATATGACCCCGCTCGGCCTATTAATCGCGTAGTACTCTGTCCAGGAGTTGCAAGTAGTTTCTGGTGTTTATAGTAATGCTGGAGGCCGTGCATGGTGCTGACCTGAGAGGTGGACCGTGATGTGGTAGGCAGTGGCACGGTGTACCAAGTGGCACCCGGATGGTGGGCTTGGGAACCGTGCGCACATCGTTTGAGGCCGTGGCGGAAACCTCGGCCGGACTTCCGTACGGGTTACTCTCAGATAGGCGATAAACCTGGACTAGGTACTAGTGTGGTTAACGGTCGTGGCCGACTCCCTCGTTGGGCTTCCGCTTGAAGGTTGCCGAGGTGCATGACGTGCACATGGCGATAAGTGGCGAGAGCGTGTGTGGCGAAGTACATCCCTGAAGGGTTATGATCTATTCGAATAGCCGCGTCCGCGGATATGGACTACTTGGAGACATATGTTGTTCATAGATAACTTCAATGGCTACTCATAAAATTGTCAAGATAAGCGTGAGTGTCGTGGACGACATTTCCGTATGGAGACGGAATGATTCCACGATAGTGTATTGTTGTGGTGTTAGTGGACTCGTGTGCGAGAAATCAAGTTGTCAAAACTAATTTCAAAAAGCAAGCTGTCTAGCCACAAGTCAAATGATGGATTCCTGCATGAAACCCCACACTACCTTTTGATACCTTGCATGAGTAGTTAGTTCTCCTAAAGTCTTGCTGAGTACCTTCGTACTCATGTTTGCTTAATAAATGTTGCAGAGGTTGCTAATGACCCTAATGGAGGGTTCTTCGTAGACATCGACGACAACGAGTAGCTGGTGTCCGAGCTACGATCTGACCCTACGTCGGCTCTCTAGTATAGTCAGGCCACGTGCCTACTAATTGCCCTGTCTGTACCCAGACAGTTTATAACTCTTCTGCTGGCTTGTATTGTATGACTGCTATTATGGGTCGTGAGACCCTTAATGTGTAATATTATGTGTGTGGCTCTTCCGAGCCTCTTAAATAAAGCTTGTATGGTTATGGTTATGTTGTGATGCCATCGATGTATCTATACATATCGGTATGCCATGCGTACGTGTGTCTTACTTGATATGTATGGGGTTCGAATACCTAGTCGTGAACTTTAGTAGCACTCCTTACAAGGAAATGCCCCTTTGTGATCCAACGAGCCTTGGTAGTTCGCTACTGCTCCGGACACATTGGTTGACCGGCATGTGTCCTTCTTAGCTGCTGTGTCTGTCCCCTTTGGGGAAATGTCACGCGACGTAATGGAGTCCTTGTAGCTTGCTACGACTCGTCTACGTTCGTTGATGACCGACACCTGCTTTGTTGGGTCATGTATGCCTGTCCTTGTGCGGAACTGCCACTTTGGTTTATGACTAGACATGTCGATCCGGGTTCTTTGACATTGGATTGCTAGCGACACTATCGCATACGTGAGTCAAAAGACGCAAACGGTCCCGGCTAAGGTAAGGCTGCAGCCTTTTAGTTAACCGTGCGTGAGACCACAAAGGGATGCGATGTGTTACAGGCTGGATTCCTATGGCTTAGGATCGGGGTCCCGACATTATGCCTTTATTTACTAATGATTCCACTATCTTGGAAGAGGTTTCAATTGACTATGATGAGAACCCAGTTACTACTTATAGTGATTATTGCGATTATACTTATGTTATAAAAAGTAGCGATGATTATTGTTATATAACTTGTTATAGCGATCATTACTATAGAGTCACCTAACTTTGTTATAAAAAGTAGGAATGATAACTGTAGCGATGAAATGTTATATAACAATAATCGTCACGCATTGTTAACATGATTATTTATGTTTTGTTCCTTTTGTCTTAATAAAATGCCAAGTAAAGCCTGTGGAATAGTATGGATACTTGTTAGCTTGATTCTGTGCAAAACACAAACTTTATGTCGAGTGCAGAATTTCTCTAGTTTTAATGGGCGCTGAAAAATTCTCAAATTCGCACATGGTTTTTCTATGAAAGTTCTTTGAGATTTCCTATTCTAGTCACGCTACTATCATGTTCATTCAAATCTTCATAGTGTGTTCTATTTTTGACAGATTCTGTTTTGCATGTAGAGTTTGCTTGTTTTAGTGTTTCCATAGCTTATATTTAGTGATGTAAATTATGTGAATGATATAAGACAGTATGTCTTATGTGATAACACTTATGAATCTTGTCTTGACTATACGTGAGTGAATGATCTATATTTATTATACTATCCCATCTCACGAAGTTCCGTTGAGTTTGGTGTGATTGAATTTGTCAAGGTTTAGGTGAGATATCGATACGTGGAGAATAAGGAGAAGCAAGAGACAAATCTTGTATATGCCCGAGGCACCCCAAGGTAATGTCCAAGGAATACTCAAGCGGCTAAGCTTGGTGATGCCCTCAAAGGTATCCCCTCTTTCGTCTTCAACACTATTAGTATATCTTACTTGGAGATATATTTCTATTCATCACATGATTAGTTATTTACTTGGAGCATCATTTTATTTTGTTAGTTTTATTTTTGTTATTTATAATCTTGTTTTTCACTAAATAGTTCCAAGAATGGCCTTTAGAATGCTTGAATTCCACGTGCGATGTGTGGTGTACAAAAACAGAAAAGTTTGCGGTAGTATTTGAATTAACAAATTTTACAGGAACATGGAAACTTTCTTAGTATTTTACACAATACTTGGATACAAATTATTTACCATTTTCACTAATTTTCATAATTTCTAGAGTACAGAAGTACACTTCTTAAATTAATTGCTACAGACTGTTCTGTTTGGAAAGATTGGTGCCATAGTTTTGTTATCTAGTATTCCTAGAGTTTTCGTGGCTTATATAGGTGGATATAAATTGTGTAAAAGATAGTATACAGTACCTAGTGCTTGAAAATTATTATGCAACTTGTCTTGGCAGTACATGAATTGTTGATTTATTCTTATGTGTACTTACTGACCTCACAAGTTCTTTTCAAGTTTTGTGTAGATGATGTTTTGGAGACTTAGGTGAAACCGGGATATGAGTGGATTGAACGAGATACGAAAGCTCAAGCTTGGTTATGACCAAGGAAGCGAGGGTAAATATTACAAGAAGTCTCAAGCATCTAAGCTTGGGGATGGTACGCATCCCACCTCTCTTTATTAGCAACTATTGGTTAGCCTATGTTGAGCCTAGTTTTTATTTGTTCGCATGATATGTGCTATTCTTGGAGTGTCTTTTGTTTTCTTATTGTTGTTAAATGAATCTCAGATCTTAAAATATTTATTAAGGGAGTGTTCTCAAATAGCTACTTAATTTTTTGACTACTCATTGATCTTTACTTATATCTTTTGAGAGTAGTCTGATGTTTACTCTTGTGCTTCACTTATATCCTAAGAGTATATTGTGTATGAATTGAATATCATAAATCTGAAATTATCAATGTGCTTTAAGCTTAGTAGTAGTTTCACATTTAAAAAAAATTAAATTCTATTGAAGTTTGACAATCACAATATTGATCATACCAGTAATTCATGAATGATTAGTATAAGAAAGAGAACTTTCACATACAAATACATTATCTTTGACATCTTTTATGATTGTGAATGCACATTAATTATTTTGAACCTTGATAAAAGAGTATAAGTTGGACAATGAAGACAACATAATGGTTATGTTTGGCTATATTTGCATATAATTTATATCGTTATGGATCCTCCAATTTGTGGTGCTTGTCTAGAACCTTTTGCTAGCCAAAACATCATACTAAGTAGAGATACTACTTGTGCATCCAAATCTTTGAGCCAAGTTTCTTCCATGAGACTCTACCATACCTACCTATATATGTATTTGAGTGTCATTACAAGTAAACTTGTTTGTTTCACCTGTAAAACCTTCAAATAAGCTTATGTTTTGTGTGCTCGTAGCTCTCATGGAGTGATCGAGACGGTCAAGATCTTCCATGCTAAGGGGGTTATTCTCATGATGAGTGTTTATTTACTTGTCATTGCACGATAGAGGTTGGTAAGAAAGATTCCCATTCATGTATAATACAAAAATAAATAAACAAGAACTCCCCCTAGAAAGTTGATTGTTTGGAGGGCACCCATGGATACGGTTAGCCACGGAATGTGTTTGAATGGTTGAGGGGGATTAGAATTTCAATTCTAGTTGGGAATCGCTAATAATGTGATTAGAGTAGAAGATATTGAAATCTCTTGTTGTAACATTGAGAGGAAATTCACACCACCCAAACTATATTCATATCTGTTTTAAACAATGAGCTCTCACACCTCTGCAAATCCCTACTTCCCTCTACAAAAAGACAAGCTATTTACTTTTATGTTATTTACTTTTCATGTTGAGTCAACTTCTAGTTCCATCCTCAGTCTATTAGTTGGCAAGAATAATGTGGCGGGGAAAGATCTAAGCACATATATCTACTCAAATATATTTGATCATGATTCATTATTGTTGACAATTATCTTCATGATAAATATGTTGGGAGGCGAAACATTGAGCCCCTATCTTTCTTCGTGTGTGATTGATGGTGTTGGCTCTAAAAATATGCTTTGTGTATTGGAAATCATAGAATACTATGTCATAATTGAGTATGTGGAACTCTCATTGATACTTTCCTGAAAATAAGATGCTTTGAAATTGTTTGATGACTAAGAACATAGGTTCTTAAGTTTCAACATAATGCATTGTTTGAACCATGACATGTGAATTTATGGCTAGTCTATCATGATTTGTTTTATGAGAAATAGTTGTTGGTTATGATGATATAAAAGTGTCTAAAATTACCACTGATTAAAAATATACACTATACTAGCATTCTCACTTCATAAATTACTTCTTTTATCATTTACCTACTCGAGGACGAGTAGGAATTAAGCTTGGGGATGCTGATATCTCTTGTGTATCAATATTTATGAATTATTCATGGCATCCAAATTTGTAAGAATTGCAAATATGAATCATATTGGTGCTGCATTGCTAGGATCATGACTCGAGGAATCAAAACTATTAGGATCGTAGAAACTTAGATTCTATGAGCAAAATCGTAGAACTAGAGGGGCTTGTTTGGATCGTAAGATCGTAAGATTCGAAGACTCGAGTCGCGATTCTGACAACTTTGATGCCATATTTACCTATGTTTATAGTACTTTCATATGGTTTTGATGCACTTTATGTGATTTAATTACAACTAACTCGGACTATGCTGTTTTCAGCAAAATTACTATGGTGTTGTTTTTTATGCTGAAAATAGAAGTTCTTGGAAGCACAGAAACTTTTTAATGATTTTTTATGGACAATATGAAAAATACGGAGCGAACAACCACTAGAGGGGGAAACCTGTTGGCCACTACAAGAATCAGCTTCTTTGCCGTGTGCCATCACAGACGGCAAAGACTAAAAACCGGACGGCAAAGAGAATACCACAGACGTCAAAGAATCTCACGGCCGGCAAAATTCCTGCGTCAGCCTACGATGGCATCGTACCTTCTTTGCCGTTTGTCCCCACAAAGCGGACGGCAAACCTCTTTGTCGTCAGCTTTCCGTAGGAGCAGTCGGCAAAGTGCTCGAGATGGCAGCCGACAGGCGTTGCCTCCGTTAGGGGTTAACGGAGGCTTTGTCGTGTGCCTCCCCCTTATTCTTTTTCGTCTGCCTCCCCCTTATTCTTTGCCATCCGCTCCCCCTTATTCTTTATCTTCTGCCGCCTCCTCCTCCCCCCTCCACTCTTTGCTGTCTGCCTCCTCCTCCCCCCCCTCCTTTGTGCCCTCTTCTTTGACGTCTGCGCACCCTGGAGGCAGACGGCAAAGAGCCTATATAGACAACCCAGGATGCACAGTTGGGTGCCATGTGGCACCTTTGCCATCTGCCAGCTGATGGCACAGGTCTTTGACATCAGCTGGCAGACGGCAAAGAGCCCATATAGTACTTGTTTTTTTTGTTTTATATTATTTCACATCACATATATATATATATATATATATATATATATATATTTGACAGCACATTTATATAATTGACCACACATATATGATACAGTGTTCAGCACACATATACTTGCCAACACATATATATATAATTCACCACACATATATGATATACATATAAATCAATGAACATCCCCATATATCAAAAGAACCAACATACAAAGTATTGCACTGTTGATCCATATATACATATACATATAGTTCGACATTGTTCATCAACTCAAATGAAAACTAGATGATATACATATAAAGTTCATCCATCGACATTGTTCAACTCCATGAATACCAGCTTCCATGCATGTAGTATATCCAATCTGCAAAAATGTGAATAAGAAAGTCAGAAGAAGAACAAAATATGATGTTTTTGAGCTAATTATGTCATTTTTAGTGGAAAACAAGCTAAGAATATAATATTCATGAGCTAACCAAGGTTCTTATGTCATTTTTAGCTTATTATGGCATTTTGGAGCTAAATGGGCTAATTATGTCATTGTTGGGGAAATTAAAGCAAGGATAATATGAAAGAGGAGAAGAAAGAGGAGGAGGAGGAGAAGAAGAAGAAATCAAGAAGGAGGAGAAGGAGGAGAAGGAGAAGGAGAAGGACTAGAAGGTCCTTGGCCTTCTCCTCCTCCTCCTCCTCCTCCTCCTTCTTCTTCTTCTTCTTCTTCTTCTTTCTTTTCATTTTTCCTATTTCTTCTCCTCTTCTCCTATTGTTGGAGCTAAATTACCTAATTATGTGTTTTTGGAGCTATATGGGCTAATTATCCCATTTTAGAGGAAAACAAGCTAAGAATATAATATTCATGAACTAACCAAGGTTCTTATGCCATTTTGAGCTTATTATGGTATTTTGGAGCTAAATGGGCTAATTATGTCATTGTTGGGGAAATTAAAGCAACGATAATATGAAAGAGGAGAAGAAAGAGGAGGGGGAGGAGAAGAAGAAGAAATCAAGAAGGAGGAGAAGGAGGAGGAGGAGAAGTACTAGAAGGTCCTTGGCCTTCTCCTCCTCCTTCTCCTTCTTCTCTTCTTCTTCTTCTTCTTCTTTCTTTTCATTTTTCCTATTTATTCTCCTCTTCTCCTATTGTTGGAGCTAAATTACCTAATTATGTCTTTTTGGAGCTAAATGGGCTAATTATCCCAATTTAGAGGAAAACAAGCTAAGTATATAATATTCATGAGCTAACCAACGTCCTTATGCCATTTTGAGCTTATTATGGCATTTTGGAGCTAAATGGGCTAATTATGTCATTGTTGGGGAAATTAAAGCAAGGATAATATGAAAGAGGAGAAGAAATAGGAGGAGGAGGAGAACAATAAGAAATCAAGAAGAAGGAGGAGAAGGAGGAGAAGGAGGAGGAGGAGAAGGACTAGAAGGTCCTTGGCCTTCCCCTCCTCCTCCTCCTCCATCTCCTTCTTCTCTTCTTCTTCTTCTTCTTCTTCTTCTTCTTCTTCTTCTTTCTTTTCATTTTTCCTATTTATTCTCCTCTTCTCCTCTCGTTGGAGCTAAATTACCTCATTATGTATTTTTGGAGCTAAATGGGCTAATTATCCCATTTTAGAGGAAAACAAGCTAAGTATATAATATTCATGAGCTAACCAAGGTTCTTATGCCATTTTGAGCTTATTATGGCATTTTGGAGATAAATGGGCTAATTATGTCATTATTGGGGAAATTAAAGCAACATAATATGAAAGAGGAGAAGAAATAGGAGGAGGAGGAGAACAATAAGAAATCAATAAGAAGGAGGAGAAGGAGGAAAAGGAGGAGAAGGACTAGAAGGTCCTTGGCCTTCTCCTCCTCCTCCTCCTTCTCCTTCTTCTCTTATTCTTCTTCTTCTTCTTCTTCTTTCTTTTCATTTTTACTATTTCTTCTCCTCTTCTCCTTTTGTTGGAGCTAAATTAGCTAATTATGTCTTTTTGGAGCTAAATGGGCTAATTATCTCATTTTAGAGGAAAACAAGCTAAGTATATAATATTCATGAGCTAACCAAGGTTCTTATGCCATTTTGAGGTTATTATGGCATTTTGGAGCTAAATGGGCTAATTATGTCTTTTTGGGGAAATTAAAGCAAGGATAATATGAAAGAGGAGAAGAAAGAGGAGGAGGAGGAGAATAAGAAGAAATCAAGAAGAAGGAGGAGAAGGAGGAGGAGGAGAAGGACTAGAAGGTCCTTGGCCTTCTCCTCCTTCTCCTCCTCCTCCTCCTCCTTCTACTTCTTCTCTTCTTCTTCTTCTTGTTCTTCTTCTTTCTTTTCATTTTTCCTATTTCTTCTCCTCTTCTAGGAGCTAAATTAGCTAACTCTGTCTTTTTGGAGCTAAATGGGCTAATTATCTCATTTTAGAGGAAAACAAGCTAAGTATATAATATTCATGAGCTAACCAAGGTTCTTATGCCATTTTGAGATTATTATGGCATTTTGGAGCTAAATGGGCTAATTATGTCTGTTTGGGGAAATTAAATCAAGGATAATATGAAAGGGGAGAAGAAAGAGGAGGAGGAGGAGAAGAAGAAGAAATCAAGAAGAAGGAGGAGAAGGAGGAGAAGGAGGAGGAGGAGAAGGACTAGAAGGTCCTTGGCCTTCTCCTCCTTCTCCTCCTCCTCCTCCTCCACCTCCTCCTTCACCTTCTTCTCTTCTTCTTCTTCTTCTTTCTTTTCATTTCTCCTATTTCTTTTCCTCTTCTCCTCTTCTCCTCTTCTTGGAGCTAAATTAGCTAACTATGTCTTTTTGGAGCTAAATGGGCTAATTATCTCATTTTAGAGGAAGACAAGCTAAGTATATAATATTAATGAGCTAACCAAGGTTCTTATGCCATTTTGAGGTTATTATGGCATTTTGGAGCTAAATGTGCTAATTATGTCTTTTTGGAGTTAAATGGGCTAACTATGTCATTGTTGGGGAAATTAAGGCAAGGAGAATATGAAAGAGGAGAAGAGAAACTTACCGTAGTGGTCATCAAGGAGGAGAAACACCTGGAGAAGGGTCGTGCGATGCCACTCGGAAGTTATTCTGCAGAATAGATATTTCGCAATATCTCAGTTAGGATGATGACACTCAATTGTTAATACTAGTTTATAATGAAACTCACCGTGCCAATCGAAGAGAAGACGGGCATCGGCGGAGGGACTTGACCGCTCTTCTTGCATAGACCCTGAAGAGTGGGTCGTATTAGTTAGTAATGAAACAGACATTACACACATGATTTGGCTAATGTGAAAAAAACTTACCACAAAAAGCTCGTACAAGGCACGTTAACCCGCCTCATTCTGGGACCTCTCCTCCTCAATCAATCGTGCCGTGGTCTGGTCCCTCTCATCAAGAGCAGCCTGACTTGCCAATCTCTCTTTCTCAAGAGCAGCCTAGCTTGCCAATCTCTCTTTCTCAAGAGAAGCCTGGTTTGCCAATCTCTCTTTCTAAAGAGGAGCCTGAAATACCATTCCTCGTTACCACAGTAATGATCTATGGTGACACACACAATGAAATGGATGAAAGTGTTCTTAGTCTGTTCAACTAACCTCGATGGCAAGTTCGACTAGCCGTGGACGACGCATTATCTCAGGACAGCTGCTCGACTGGCGCGCCTTGATCTTCGGAAGAGTGAGTGGACAACGTATTATCCCATCTCCAATGGCTATCGAGCGATGGAGCCTCCCGCCACCAGATATCATAACTAGCTATGGATCCAAAGGTTCCTGGCTAGGGTTAAAGTCATCCCCTTTCGTAGCCTTCTGCGCGTCCCTGTATGCCACGAGCTTCTGGTGGGATGATATGTTGGTGAAGTTATTGGGATCATCCAGGTCAGACTCAGAGAATGCCTTCGCCTTCTTGTACGAGGCAGTATGGGCCATGCCATAAAGGTCGTACAATTGTGGCATCTCCGCTTATTGTGATGCACCTAAAAGAGAGGAACAAAATATTAGCATCGATAATGAATTGCATGAATCATGAAGCAAATCACATACCCAGTTTCGTCCAAACTGAAGTAAGTTGGCGCTGCCTTGATGGTGTGGCACACCAACCATTTGGCTACGTCGATCCTTCGCATTCTCGTGGACGGCTCGCCAGCTGCATGTGCACCACTCATCAACCAACGCCTCCCAACAATCCATCATATCCGCACACCATCTCGGAGGCACCTGTAAGTTATTAGAAAGAATTTTTAGCGCTACGCCTATGAATGAAATCAAGAAAACTACGTAGAAGGACTTAAGAATAGGTAATTACATTCATGTATTGCTCCTTCTTTAGAAACTTTCCACGGCAATCCTTCTTCTGCTTCTTAATACCACGCGTGGCGTAGTAATCTCGAATAGCCTGCGGCCGAGCCTCGTGGCGCAAGTTCTGTAGTAACCGCCTACACTCGGCCTCGAGAACCCTGGCCGCCTCCTCCTCATATCCATCCTCACACCTATAGAAGGTCTGCAATCAAACGTGAAAACACCGATTAGTACAATAATTTGCTATATTGTTAATTTTAGATTCTCTAAAAGGATAATTTACCCAAAAGCTCTTGATCACCATCTCGGCCCTCGTGTGGCACAAGACACCATCTATAATCTCCTCCGGCGGGGCCTGCGCAGCCTGGTAGTGCTCCCAGGAAAATCCTAGTGTAGGAACCTGACCCTCACCAGGCAACGTGACAAACCCCGGGAAATTTGTCCGGCAAAGCACACCAAGGACGGAGTTCGGCCTGCGGACTCCAAGAGGGTGTACCCATCCCCTGCAGTATGATAAGGTCAACGCATTAGATATTTGAACAAACTTGAAGGCAAAAGCTAAAAAAACAGTAAATGTACTTACCTATCTCCTTCAGGTTTAATCATCGGCCTCTGCTCGCGGGTAGCCGGCGCGACCGGAGACGTGTACTACCACGCTTGTACACGGTGGCCCCGTCCACCTGCACATCGCCCTCACTATCCGTAAGCTCATCCCCACCACCCCCGCCCCCTGAGCCACCCGGACCCTCGGTCCAATCCGGCAACTCGGTACGATCCGGCCAGGTCTCCCATCCGGGAATCTCCAAGTCGGGTGAAGCCTCCGGAACCGTAGTCTCCTCCGGCTGCTCCTGGGCCGAATGCACCTCGACCCGAGGCTGCTCCAGGACCGGAGTCTCATGGGACGAATGCCCGTCAACAACAGGCTCCTGGAACGGAGTCCCCGTAGCCTCCTCCGCAAACGGGTCGACCATACTAGTCCTATGTTCAGGTGAATGAGCTGGTGGTGGTGGCGAGGACAGCTCAACAGTCCTCCTGGATCTTCCGCGGCCACCACCTGTCCCTGTACCCTTCCCCTTCTTCCCTACCCGACCAGCACCTCTCCCAGTGGGCAATGCCGCCGACGAAGAAGAACCCATGGGTGGTGTCGACAGACTGTCTGCCAAGGCTCTAGGGAGAGATAGGGGTGGAAGGGAAGTACCACCCCTCATGCGGGGCGCCTGGGAAGAACCCGTCGAGCGATCTGGACCAGCGCCCACCATCTTTCCACACCTGGTGACCTGCCATGATAAAGAATAAAAGAAATTAGTACAACCTAAAAAAATTGAATAACTGACATGAATAATAATATGTACATGAATAATAAAGATTAATATATATATAATTTAAGTTGTGAATCTTACAAACTAATAATCATCATCAATAAATGAATCATCATCATCACTATCACGCATATCTTCATGAATGACGTGCTCGTCGGGTTCAACGGCGTGAAGTTGTGAAAGGCCTTCCTTTAATCGCTGAAGCATTGATAGGTCATCCGCATCAGTAACCTCTACGAGTTCCAGGTCTTCTGGTTCTGGCTCAGGGCTGGAGTCGGATTCATTGTCGTTGTCTACTTCCATGTTCTTGGGTGAAGCATGGCGGTTCTTGAAACGTTTCTTGGAAAGACGTGTTTCTTGGAAAAATTCTCCATCATATGTGTCTCGGTTAATGTGAGGTTCATAATCCTGTTCATTTGGGAGAGGTGGTCTAACATGTGGCGGCACTTCATAAACAACATACCAACCTTGGAGGATTCCTTGGATCTGCCGCTTTATCCTGATGCAATCCATCGAAATGTTTCCACGCTTCCCCATCCGATGTGTGTACCATCATCTTATTCCCATCCGCATATAGTTCGGTTATTTTGCCCAATTTGTGCCATGTCATCTGTCTGGCTGTCTCTTCGACTATTAAAATACTTTGAAGTCTTGGTACGATTGGCATATACCAAAGAACACTAACTGCGATTTTTGTCTACCTCTTCTTACCCATACCGTTGTCTACCACAAGATACGTGCAAGACTCGCAATTGGGACAATAGTCCAAGTGTGCCTAATCCTTCCTAAATAAGACACATCCTTTCTCACATGCATCTATCTTCTCATAGGGCATCTTAAGTACACGAAGTATTTTGTCCGACTGGTACAGGTTTGCAGGCATGACATGGCCTTCAGGTAGGAAACATCCAAATAGTGTCATCATCGCGTCGTAGCATTCTCTTCACAAGTTGAACTGAGCCTTCACAGCCATTACTTGTGCAATTGCATCCAACTGATAAAGCTCAATGTGCTCATGGAGAGGGCGTTTTTAAGACTCCAACATTTCATAAAAGGCCTTTGCAGATTCCTCCATCTCATCTTCCGAATCCCGAGCATCATCAAAGTCTTGCACCATGTCTTCGATCCCGGTACCATGCTAGTCCGTGCGACGACGGACCACCTCAGCTCTTGTGCGTTGTATAGACTCACCATGAAATGTCCACATCGTATAATTAGGCTTAAAACCCCTCCTCTGCAGGTGTTTAATCATTACAGCCTCTGTCGTCTTTTTATAGTTGTCGCATCCAGGACAGGGGCAATAGTTTCTTTCCTGGCCATTTGCGAATGCGGCTTTCACAAATTCCTTTGTTTTTACAAACCATTCTTTCGTCATCTCTTTCTGACTAGGGTGACCGGTATACATCCACGCACGATCACTCATCTTGCGTAGCTACTAAAGACAGAAGAAATATATTTATATATAATTTAGCATTTATATTCATCGGTTAATCAGGTTCGCCATTTTTATTACGTCCAGGCAACCTACACGCTAATAGGTAAAGATAGGTCCTAATCCCACCCGAGTATGTGTAGATTGGGTTCGTTTTCCCATGCTCTGCTCCGGATCCAACGCAAAATTTCGGTAGCACCTCCCAGCTGTTCGCCTAATACACGTCTCCGCAATAAACAGAGAGGATGTGCATCCGGAGAACAATAGGGAGGCACTGACCAAATTCCGCATCGGATCCAGAGCACAGCATACGGGAAAACGAACCCAATCTACACATACTCGGGCTGTCCATGGATAATGTTGGACAATTCGAAAGGATGGCGGTTATAAATATGCAAAGACATGCATATTTATAGATGTTACCCTTTCGAACGGGAGACGCATACTGGTCACGCATACTGATAAATTAATTGAATTACCTAAATCTAGAAAGTTTCATCCGAAAACAGAGCCACAGTAAATGAATGGGCGGGGAGGAGATGAAATTTGTACTGACCCACGAATGCAGGGGCGGAGCTCGTACAACGCACGGGCAGGTCTTCGCACACCAGACCTCACAGCGACGAGACAACTATCACATGTAAATCCACCCGATCAACACAAATATTCTAATTATGTCATTTTATAGTTAATGGGATAATTATCTCATTGTTGGGGAAAATAAGGTAAGGACAATAATAATGAGGAGAAGAAAGAGGAGAAGAAAGAGGAGGAGGGGAAGAAGAAGAAGAAATCAAGAAGAAGGAGAAGGAGGAGGAGGAGAAGAAGGAGAAGGTATTTTTCTTCTTCTTCTTCTTCTTCTTCTCATCCTCCTCCTCCTCCTCTCCTCTTCTCCTCCTTGTTCTCCTCTCCTTTTCTCCTCCTCCTGTCCTCTTCTTCTCCTTTCACGGGAAATTTCGGCATGACATGTCCCAATTCCAAATATCACGTGTCCAAATCACATGTCCACATATGACATGTCCACTTCAAATTCTCATGTAATAGGAAGAACAATATAGAACTTGAAGCAAAATGCAAGAGTCTTTTTTCTTCGCAATATTTGGAACTAGTGTCAACCAATTCTGTTTTTTTCTTTAAATAGCCTATCTGAAACTTGAAGAAAAATTTGCAACCTAATAAAAATTAACCTAAGTAACTTAACCTAAGAACCTAATAAAAATTAACCTAAGTAACTTAACTAAATTAACCTAAACAACTTAAAGTAAGAACCTAATAGCAACAAGAACCTAATAACAATAACCTAACTAAATTAACCTAAGTAACTTAACTTAACTAAATTACCCTTAGCAAAGAGGCAAAGAGAGGAAAGGAGGGTCGGAGGACTTACAAGGGGCTAGGGAGACGTCAGCGACGAGGTGGAGCTCGGGGGAAATGTCGGCGCCAAGGTGGACCAGGGGCATGGAGAGGAAAGGCGGTGGTGGAGCAGGGGGTCGCACGGAAAGAGGGGGCGATGGTGGAGCAGGGGAACGGAGAGGAGTGGGCGGTGGTGGAGCAGGGGCACGATGGTGGAGGAGGGGGTAGCAGGGAGGAGGAGGGGCGAGCTCCGGCGG
Organism: Hordeum vulgare subsp. vulgare; assembly: GCF_904849725.1. Lineage (NCBI taxonomy): Eukaryota > Viridiplantae > Streptophyta > Magnoliopsida > Poales > Poaceae > Hordeum > Hordeum vulgare. The sequence goes on from NC_058521.1 coordinate 191,248,816, forward strand.
CGGGTCGCGGGGAGGAGGGAGGAGGGAGGATGAGCTCCGGCAGCGGTGCAGGGAGAGAGTCGGGGACTGTGGTGAGCCGTTACAGGGGGGAGAGAGGGGTGGGGTGGGGGTTGACGACGTTAGGTCTAGTTGCCTCTTTGCCGTCTCCCCCGACGGCAAAGTGGTAATAGGCTGACGGCAAAGAGGTGGACCGTTATGGGTTAGAGGGCGGTGTGGGGTGGGTTCTTTGCCGTCTGCCTACATGTGCTTTGCCGTCAGCTGGCAGACGGCAAAGAAGCAGAAGATGGCAAAGATGATGTTTGCCATCAGCCTGCTCTTTGCCGTCAAGTTTTGGGTAGCTGATGGCAAAGAGTGTCTTTGCCATCAGGCAGCAGACGGCAAAGAAGCAGCAGATGACAAATTCTCTGATTCCAGTAGTGAAGCAGATAGGACGCGCCTGTGAGTACGGAGGATCCGTGTCCCCAAACTTCTCCAAAGAACAAGGTTCGAACACTGGGGGGCTTGGCTTGGCACCCTGCAACACGATGGTAAACGTAACGAGATAGATGCGACATCACTCCTTCTCATCGGACATAAACAAGACGTGCGAGTTACCCAGGTTCGTGCCACCATACGGTGTAAAACCCTACTCCTGCTTGTGTTCAATTGCTTTGGGATGAAGAGCTTGCGGCTCGGGTACACAAGGTGTGGGCGAGAGAATGGCTAATTCCCCTTACGTGGAAGTGGCCCATCCCCTCTTGTAGTGACTTGGTCCTTTGCCCCAAAAATATCAGACGGAAAGGGCGTCCACATGGCGATAATTCAAAGGGGGTAGGAGCCCAGGCTTATCCTCAATAAAGGTGGTCTCTTGATGATAAAGTGGACTTCGTGATGATCCGGTGGGCTCGGCGATGACCTTCATCCCGACGGGCCGCGTCAGCGTGGTCTTCTTTCAGCAAAATGGCAGGCCTTGGTATCCTTCCACTGGGGAGGCAGCGGGCGCTACAATTTGATCACCAAAGAGGAAATCCTCCTTGTCTGCGCCTGCTGGAACGACTTCTGTCATCCGTGTCTGTGCGGAAACATCACCCATGTTATAGGCGAGGAGGCCCGTGGCTGGTAACGTATGTCAGGCCTCGTGGAGCGGTCTCGCGAGGCAATCTGGTGCTTGGTGTACTAGGCTTGGCCTAGACTAGCGGTGAGGGGCCTCGCGACACAGATTTTCTGGAGGGACCATGCCTAAGCCATCTCGCCATGGGCTAGCCCATATCTCTCCTCCTAGGCCGATGGCAGATGGGTCAGGGTACGGTGGTTCCCACTAGGATGACAGTATGCCCCGGCGTCGTGGTGTGCAAGTTCTACCCGTTAGGGCCAAAAGGATGCAGGCCCTATTGAGTTGCTCGGCCGAGAGGCAACATGTGGCTGTGGTGAGTCTCAGGCCATGCATGATCCACGAGCTCGACGTCGAGGAGAAGTGAAGTCCAAGAAGAAGAAGACCAAAGTTGAAGGACCTTCCCCTCCCTTGAAGGCCGTCTCACCCGCCGTCCCAACGTACCTGGAGGGAGATCCAGTGGGAGGCAGCAAAGCGGGCGAGCTTCGGATCGAGGTGATCCCAGGGACGTGGTGATGCCGCTGGCGTCGTAGGCAGTCATCCCGAGCCCTCTATGCTAGACGACGAGCGCTACCCTTGTTGGGGGTGACAACGCGGAGGTATCGAAAGGGCTCGATATAGTGCCTTCTCATGTGGCGGCGCCAGCGAGCGACCAGGAGGCCTGGGTAAGCCACGTCCTGGCACTGGGGAGAGAAGCATCACGCCCTAGGGCAGGGCCTCAGCAGCGTCAAGAAGGAGGCGGAGCTCTGCATGGAAAAGCGGTGGCATCTCGCACATGGGTGGACCCAGCTTCGAGATGCAATGAAGATCGACCACCAGAGGGGTGAGGAGCCCCAAGCGCAATGCAAGTAGCTCCCCAAAGACGACCATGCATCCCTCACCAAGGCCCACAATGATCCCAAGAGGCCAGGCGGCTGCGGGAGGGGGCCTGGTGCCCATGAGAAGACCTCGAGGAGTAGACTGCTGCACGCGAGCATAGGTTCGCGTCTTCTGCATCTGCGAGTCTCCCGTCTCACGAGGCCAAGCCCACGAAACACGAGGAGGAGGTCCTGATGCACCCGGAGGCGGTTTCCACCCACAAGGTGAATGACGAGGCCCGGGTACATAGGTTCGCATCTCCTGCATCCGAGTGGGAGGCATAGTGTGAGCGCGTGTTGACGAAGGAGCGCAAGGTGGCCTCTCTTGATGAGCAAAAGGGCCCCACGGCCTAGCGGGGTGGGCTCGAGGTCGAGGTCGACAACCTCAAGAAGCAGCAGCTAGATGTGGATCCCATCATGGAGGAGGCATGCCATGACCTGTTGACCCAGGCGACGACGTGACTCTTCAACAACCTTCTCCGCCTTGACAGTCGCTTCGATTTTGGGTGGGAGGAGGCCCCCGTCCGGGCGAAGCTCCACGAAGGCCTTGAGGAGGCTGCGAGGGAGCGTATAGTCGGCCTTGTCGCGAGGTACACCTTCAAGGCTGAGGTCATAGGTGGCGGTAGCGAGTCCCCTCTTGGCGACGGTGAGAGAGACAATAGTGGCGGTTGCACGCCTACACTCTCCTTGGCTCACTATTTTAATGGAGAAGATGTGGCCCCGTGGGGCGTGAAAACACTCACACGACACTTTTGACTTAAGAACTTCACATTTTATATCGTCGTTGTTATGCGTGGAGCATGCGCTCAACATGGCAAGAGGGTGTAGCGCTCTTAGGGCTGGTAGGAGTCCCTAAGGCTGATGCGCAGGTGGCTCGTACCGAGGAAATCAGGATTCCTCGAGAAGGAAATGAGAGGAAGAAAAATCACGAGGGGTCCTTTGACTTAACTCCTTCGAGGTGTGTGGCTTGAGGGAGTCCTTACTAGGGAGCAGCTCATCAGGCGCGGTCCCTCATGAAGCCTCCTACCCATAGGAGGGGATCCTCGGGCAAGACTGACTCCTCACAAGGTTCACCCTGGTGCGGGTCCGTCCACTATGCCGCGAATTCCGCCCAGGTCGTGCTCTTGACGGTCCTGGTGGTGAGGAACTCGAGCTCTAAGGGCCGCAACTCGACGTTCCATTAGGTGACAGGCAAGAACATGAATATTAGGCAGTAGCTGCACGGGCCTCCCGAGGAGGGATTCCACAGGCCTCCCGGGGGGATGCTAAGGCTTCCTGAGCAGGGCCTGATAACCCACAAGTATAGGGGATCGCAACAGTTTTCGAGGGTAGAGTATTCAACCCAAATTTGTTGATTCGACACAAGGGGAAGCCAAACAATATTCTCGAGTATTAGAAGTTGAGTTGTCAATTCAACCACACCTGAAAGACTTAGTATCTGGAGCAAAGTATCAGTAGCAAAGTAATGTGATAGCAACAGTAGCAACGGTAACAATAGCAGCAATGACAGTAGTAGCGGTAACAGTAGCAGCAGTGACAGCAGCAGCAGCAAAGTAACATAGCAAGGACCAGTAGGAAAAACTCATAGGAATTGGATAGGTGATGGATAATTATGCCGGATGACATTCATCATGCAACAGTTATAACATGGGGAGATATGTAACTAGCTCGAGTTCATCAATATAATGTAGGCATGGATTCCGTATATAGTCATACGTGCTTATGAAAAGGACTTGCATGACATCTATTGTCCATCCCTCCCGTGGCAGCGGGGTCCTAATGGAAAGTACGGGATATTAAGGTTCTCATTTTAATAGAGAACCGAAACAAAGCATTAGCACTTAGTCAATATATGAACTCCTCATACTATGGTCATCTTCGGGAGTGGTTCCGGCTATTGTCACTCTGCGGTTGCCGGGTCATAACACATAGTAGGTGACTACAACTTCCAAGATAGGATCAAGAACACACATATATTGACGAGAACATACCAAGGAAGAATTCCCCCAAAACAGTTTGGTGAATGGGGCTTTGCACAAGGAGATCGAAAATCGTAGCAAGAAGAGCAATAACACGGGTTTGAGCTGTACAATGATTTTTTCTGGAGGTAGGAGAAGGAGATGGGAGCTGGAATAAGTGGAGGGGGGCCATGTGGGCCCCACAAGCCTGGTAGGCGCGGCCAGGGGGGTGCCCGCACCTCCTGGGCTTGTGGCCCACTGGTGCATCCCCCTGACTAGCTCTCCGTCTCAGAATTTTTCAAAAATTCCAGAAAAAATCATACTTGATTTTCAAGGCATTTGAAGAACTTTTATTTTCGGGACACTTTTAAACGGGACGCAAGAAGCAGAAAACAGGAAAAACTAAAGCTAAATCTATCATTTTTCTTCTAAGCTAAAGAAGGTAAAGGTTTGGAACAGAGGGTTCTGACTCCTAGATTCATCCATCTCATGTTCATCAAAAGAAATCTGTCAATGAGGTTGATCAAGTCTCCTTGACAAACTTTTTCTAATCACATAAAACCAGTGAATTTTTTAATAGTCACTAGGTTACCTCAATGGGGATGTGCATATACCCAACAAGCAATCATACTTCATCTTAACAGTAGGTATAGGGCATTCAAAGCTCGCAGTAAGAATCGATAAGGTTTTTTCAATAGCATTGATGCAATGTACTCGATATTGTTTCTTCGGAAAGTGCACAGTATGCTCATTACCATTGACATGGAAAGTGACATTGCCTTTGTTGCAATCAATAACAGCCCCTGTAGTGTTTAAAAAGGGTCTTCCAAGGATGACCGCCATGTCATAATCCTCAGGAATATCCAGAATAACAAAGTCTGTTAAGATAGTAACGTTAGCAACCACAACAGGCACATCCTCACAAATGCCAATAGGGAAAGTAGTTGATTTGTCGGCCATTTGCTGAGAGATTTCAGTGGGTGTCAACTTATCCAATTCAAGTCTACGATAAAGAGAGAGAGGCATAACACTAACACTGGCTCCAAGGTCGAATAAAACAGTTCTAACGTGGTTTCCTTTAATGGAGCAAGGTATAGTGGGCACTCCGGGATCACCCAGTTTCTTAGGAGTTCCGCCCTTGAAAGTGTAGTTGGCAAGCATGGTGGAAATCTCAACCTCAGGTATCTTCCTCTTATTAGTCACAATATCCTTCATGTACTTAGCATAAGGAGACATTTTGAGCATATCTGTCAAACGCATTTGCAGAAAGAGAGGTCTAATCATTTCAACAAATCGCTCAAAATCCTCATCATCCTTTTTCTTGGATGGTTTGGGAGGAAAGGGCATGGGTTTCTGAACCCATGGTTCCCTTTCTTTACCATGCTTCCTAGCAATGAAGTCGTTCTTATCGTATCTCCTATTCTTAGGTTGTGGGTTATCAAGATCAACAGGTTCAATCTCCACATCCTTATCATTGCTAGGTTGAACATCAACATGAACATCACTATTGATATTATCACTAGGCTCATGTTCATCACCAGATTGTGTTTCGGCATCAGAAACAGAGATATCATTTGGATTCTCGGGTCTAACAGCATCAGGGTTGCTAGCATGCAAGTTCCTATCATCTTTCTTTTTCTTCCTAGGCTGACTAGGTACCTCGGTGCTAACTCCTTGAGAATCTTGTTCAGTTCTCTTAGGATGACCCTCGGGATACAAAGGTTCCTGGGTCATTCTACCACCTCTAGTGATAACTCTAATAGACTTGTCATTCAGCTCATTGAGCAAGTCATTTTGAGCCTTAAGTACTTGTTCTACCTGAGTAGTGACCATAGAGGCATGTTTACTCAAGAGCTTAAGATCATTGACATTTCTATCCACACAAGCACTTAAATGACCAAGCATAAGCATTCTGTTCCAATTGTGTGCTAACATAATCATTGAAACTTTGTTGTTTGGCAACAAAGTTATCAAATTCATCTAGGCATAAGCTAGCAGGTTTATCAAAAGGAATATCACTCTCATCGAATCTACGAAGAGAATTTACCTCTACTACCTGTGTAGGGTTATCAAGACCATGGATCTCTTCGATAGGTCATAGATTTTAGACATCTTTAGATTTAATGCCTTTCTCTTCCAGAGATTTCTTAGCTTCCTGCATATCTTCAGGACTGAGGAATAGGATACCTCTTTTCTTCGGAGTTGGCTTCGGAGGTGGTTCGGGAACAGTCCAAGCATTCTCATTGCACAAGATATTATTCAATAAAATCTCAGCTTGTTCCACAGTTCGTTCCCTGGAAACACAACCAGCACAACTATCTAGGTGGTCCCTAGAAGCATCAGCTAGTCCATTATAGAAGATATCAAGTATTTCATTCTTCTCAAGAGGGTGATCAGGCAAAGCATTTAGCAACTGGACAAGCCTCCCCCAAGCTTGTGGGAGACTCTCTTCTTCAACTTGCACAAAGTTATATATATCCTGCAAGGCAGCTTGCTTCTTATGGGCGGGAAAATATTTCTCAGAGAAGTAGTAGATCATATCCTGGGGACTAAGAACACAACCAGGAGCAAGAGAAGTGAACCAAGTCTTAGCATCATCCTTTAGCGAGAAAGGAAACAACTTAAGGATACAGTAGTGGCGTATATTTTCCTCACTCGTGAATAGGGTGGCTATATCGTGCAGCTTAGTAAGATATGCTACAACCGTTTCAGGCTCATAACCGTGAAAAGGATCAGATTCGACCAGAGTGATTAACTCAGGATCGACAGAGAATTCATAATCCTTATCGCTCACAAAGATAGGCGAAGTAGCAATCTTCGGGTCGTATTTCATCCTAGCGTTCAGAGATTTTTCTTTGCACTTGCGCAGTAATTTCTCAAGATCATAGCTATCCTTACAAGCAAGAAAGTCATCAGCTATCTCTCCCTCCATAACATAACCCTCAGGTACATCAGGCAATTCATATCTAGGAGAGCTAGTTCTAACAAGTGAAACAGCAGGTTCTACTTCAATAATTTCTGCAGTCTCAGAAGTATCATCACATTCAGCATCAACTCTATCAATTTGTGCATCAAGGAATGCACCTAGTGGCAAAGCAGTATCAAGCAAAGTATCATCACAAGCATTATGGATGGCAGAAGTAGCATCATCAAGCACAAGTGACATATCAAAATTTCTAGCAGGAGGTGGTGTCGCAAACTTACTCATAACTGAAGGTGAATCAAGTGCAGAGCTAGATGGCAGTTCCTTACCTGTCCTCGTAGTTGAGGGCAAGACTTTAGTTATTGGATCTCTTGGATTCCTCATAGTGATCAATAGACGTAAATCCCAAGTGACTCAGAGAATAGAGCTATGCCTCCCCGGCAACGGCGCCAGAAAATAATCTTGATAACCCACAAGTATAGGGGATCGCAACAGTTTTCAAGGGTAGAGTATTCAACCCAAATGTGTTGATTCGACACAAGGGGAAGCCAAAGAATATTCTTGAGTATTACAAGTTGAGTTGTCAATTCAACCACACCTGGAAGACTTAGTATCTAGAGCAAGTATCAGTAGCAAAGTAGTGTGATAGCAACAGTAGCAACGGTAACAGTAGCAGCAATGACAACAGTTGCGGTAACAGTAGCAGCAGTGACAGCAGCATCAGCAAAGTAACGTAGCAAGGACTAGTAGGAAAAACTTGTAGGCATTGCATCGGTGATGGATAATAATGCCGGATGACATTCATCATGCAATAGTTATAACATGGGGAGATATGTAACTAGCTCCAGTTCGTCAATATAATGTAGGCATGTATTCCGTATATAGTCATGCGTGCTTATGAAAAGAACTTGCATGACATCTATTGTCCATCCCTCCCGTGGTAGAAGGGTCCTAATGGAAACTACAGGATATTAAGGTTCTCCTTTTAATAGAGAACCGGAACAAAGCATTAGCACGTAGTGAATACTTGAACTCCTCATACTATGGTCATCTCAGGGAGTGGTTCCGGATATTGTCACTCCGGGGTTGTCAGGTCATAACACATAGTAGGTGACTACAACTTGCAAGATAGGATCAAGAACACACATATATTGACGAGAACATAATAGGTTCAGATCTGAAATCATGGCACTCGGGCCCTAGTGTCGGGACCCCGATCCTAAGCCATAGGAATCCAGCCTGTAACACATCGCATCTCTTTGCGGTCTCACGCACGGTTATCCCCACGGCTGCAACCTTACCTTAGCCGGGACCGTTTGCGCCTTTTGACTCACGTATGCAATTGAGTCACTAGCAATCCAATGACAAAGAACCCGTATCAACATGTCTAGTCATAAACCAAAGCGGCAGTTCTGCACAGGGATGGGCATACATGATCCAACAAAGCAGGTGTCGGTCACCAGCGAATGTAGACGAGTCGTAGCAAGCTAGAGGGACTCCATTAGATCGCGTGACATTTCCCCAAAGGGGACAGACACAGCAGCTAAGAAGGACACATGCCGGTCAACCAATGTGTCCAGAGCAGTAGCGAACTACCAAGGCTCGTTGGATCACAAAGGGGCATTTCCCTGTAAGGAATGCTACTAAAGCCTACGGCCAGGTAATCGAACCCCATACATATCAAGTACAAAACACGTACGCATGGCATACCGATATGTATAGATACATCGATGGCATCACAACATAACCATAAACATACAAACTTTATTTAGAAGGCTCGGAAGAGCCACACACATAATATTACAAGTGGGGGTCTCACGACTCATCATCACAAGTCATACACACAATTCTTACAAGCCAGCGGAAGATTTAAAGCTGTCTAAGTTCAGACAGAGGGAAAGATGAAGGCACATGGCCTGACTATCTACAGACCGACCCTAGGGCCAGATCGTAGCTGGGATACCAGCTACTCGTCATCGTCGATGTCTAGGTAGAACCCTCCATTAGGGTCATTAACAACCTCTACAACAGTTATTAAGAAAACATGAGTACAAAAGTACTCAGCAAGACTTTAGGATAAGCTATCTACTCATGCAATTTATCAATAAGGAATTGTGGGGTTTCATGCGGAAAGCCAGCATTTGACTCGTGGCTAGACAACTTGCATTTTTAAATAATGTTGACAACTTGATTTCCCGCACAGGAGTCCACTAACACCACAACAATACTCCATCAGGGAATCATTCCGTCTCCATACGGCAATGCCGTCCACGACACTCACGCTTATCTTGCCAATTTTATGAGTAGCCATTAAAGTTATCTATGAACAACATATGTCTTCAAGTAGTCCATATCTGCGGACGCGGCTATTCGAATAGATCATGACCCTGCAGGGGTGTACTTCTTCACACACGCTCTCGCCACTTATCGCCATGTGCACGTCATGCACCTCGGCAACCTTCAAGCGGAAGCCCAGCGAGGGAGTCGACCACAACCATTAACCACACTATTACTTAGTCCAGGTCTATCGCCTATCTGAGGGTAACCCGCACGAAAGTCCGGCCGAGGTTTCCGCCACGGCCCCAAACGATGTCCGCAGGGTTCCCAAGCCCACCATCCGGGTGCCACTTGGTATACCGTGCCACTGCCTACTGCATCATAGCCCACCTCTAAGGTCAGCGCTATGCACGGCCTCCAGCATGACTATAAACACCAGAAACTACTTGCAACTCCTGGACTGAGTACTAGGCGATTAATAAGAAGAGTGGGGTCATATTTCAGGGCCGAGCATGTGGTAGTATCTCGTCTTGGATTACATACACGGAACTCGGTTCCTAAGGACGGTTCCAATGAAACAACCCGCCATGTACTCCTACATAGCCTTTCACCGGTACCTTTACCAAATCAGGTTCAACACACAACCTTTACTTACTGAACACATTCTCACAATTCTGTTCATCACCCAGATGACAGACCATACACAACTCTAAGCATAGCATGCATAGCGGGATAAGGCACATCATGGCTCAAGCATCTACCAGGTATGCTAGGTTGCAATGTTCAGCTATTTACTGTGACAAAGACAGGTCATGCAAAGGAAGTCGGTTCAACTAACGTGGCAAAATCATTTGAAGCATTTGATCCTAATGCAATAAGTAAGTGCAGGAGCTAAAACATGGGATTTATCGGGATGATCAAAATGGTTGATTGCCTTGTTGCTCAGCAGAGGAACAATATCCGCCAGTCGGATATTTGGTGGAATCCGGAGGAGCGGAGCCTACCGATAGAAATGACATCAATCAATATCAATCATATGCAACAAGATGATGCATGAGCATGGCATGGAGATGCAAGGTGGTATGCTAATATAGCTACCATTTATTAAGTTGAAATTGATTTGATTCGGGATTCAAATTATTACTTTGAACGAGGTATTTTCAAATACCCTTTTAATTGATTCGACATGATGCTCAGACCATCTTGTTTTAGCATGCATGGAAATGGTATGATGGGTTGCTTCTTGTTATTGAACATTGTTTGATCATAGCATTTGAAGTGGAATTCAAATGATTTACAAATTCCAACTCCAAAGCATTTATTAAATTTAACCTATTCATCATTTTGCATGTTTGTTCAAGTTAACATTTTCAAACTTGTTTGAAAATGACATATTCAGATTCCTTGGATTTTTCTGATCATTTTACATATATTATTTGTCCCATTTGGAGTTATATTCAAACTTTTATGAATTTCCAAAGTTTTGAACTTATTCTGGAATTAATTTTAAACAGAAAAGTACTTTATTGCATCAGCATGACATCAGCAGGTCCAATCTGGCCGTTGAAACTCAAACCTGACCATTGGGACCCACTGGTCAGTGACTGAGGCTAGATTTTAAATTAGATTTAAGTTAATTAGCTAATTAACAGGGTAGGACCCACCTGTCAGTGTCTGATTAGTTTAATTAATTTTATTTTTATTAACTCTAATCATCCAGAGGCTGGCCCCACGTGTCAGTGGCTCAGGCCAGCTGAGATCCACCGGCGGCGAGGTGGTTCTCGCCGGCGGTGAGCCTCCGGCGACCACCGAGACGGCGGAGGGCTCGGAAATGGCGCAGGCAGCCAAACTCCGCGCTGAGTGCACCAGAAGAATGCCACGACTCGCGCAGGTCCATTTTTGCACTCAGGCGAGGATGATCTGGCCGGAGAAGGCACCGGCGACGAGCTTGGCAGTGGCCGAAGTTCGGGCATCGTCGGGATAGTCGAATCCGAAGGAGAAAAGCACGGGACTGAGCACCTACGGCATCTACTCGACGGCCTGAAGCTACTGGTGGCCTCAGAAGGACAAGTCGTTCACCGGCGAGCTACCGGCGACGAGCTCCCGCGACGGATCTCATCGGGCTCCGGTGAAAACAGAGCTAGAGGAAGGGATCGATGGGGAAAAGTGAGGGGAAAGCCGCAAGATCACGGCGAGTGCAGGGGTAGCACTAGTTTGCTCGGGGGTGGCCTGTAGAGAGAGAACGCCGGCGACGAGCGTCGGTGACCCGAGGAAGAAGATCGTGGCTCCTGGTCGACTCACGACTTCCTGGCGTCAGGCTCGTAGCTGGAGAGCTTCAGGAGGATGTGGCGGACCTATTCCGCGGCTCAGGAGGGAATGCCCTTGGCTGGAACGATGGCGAGCTCGAGCTCGAGCTTGGCTCTAATGGCGGCAGTGGGGAAACGAAGCATAGGGGGAGAATGAGGAGGGATTGGGCTCGGGCACGTCTGCGAGGAGGTTATAGTCGCCTTGCCAGCGCACCGAGGCGTCCCAGCAGGTAGGGAGCTGCGTGGAGGCGCCGGACGTCGCAGCGGCCAGCTCCTGCTGCCCACTAGCGAGGAGGAAGACGACAGAGGAGCTGCTGGGCTGGGCTGAGGTGAGCGACAAGTAAGCTTTTCTTCAAAAAAAATCTGTTTTGCTTTCTCGTTTGCTAACTAATTTGATTTGCTATTTAGTTTAGCTCCAAAATAGTTTATAAAAATATTTTGAACACACCAGAATATTAGTTGGAATATTTCCAACCATTCCTGAAGTTTTCAACATTTTTGAAAACTTAAAAGTTTTTGAATTCAAATTTAAACTTGTATTCAGTGGCTTTTTGCATTTAAACAAAATTACAAATCTGTTTTAAAAATAGTTTTCTTCCCTGATTATTTGTTTTCATGAATTATCAGAAAAGTTGAACTTTTCTTGAGGCCATTTTGGGTTCATTGATTTTGACAAGTTTTTGAATTTCCTTTAAATTGAGAAGTGGCTAGGGTTTTTGGGTTTTGCTTCACCACTTGCTTTGATCTTGTTGCAAGTTTCTTGGATGCAATGCAAAGAAGATATGAGCACCATGCTAAACTTTGGTTAGGGTTCCAGGGATGTGACACCTAGTGACAAGCATTAAGCATGGCAAAGTAGTAGCAATATCAATCTCGGAACATAGTGGATACTAGGGATCAATCCCCATCAAAACTAACTCGATTACATGATAGATCTCATCCAACCCGTCACCGTTCAGCATGCCTACAATGAGATTACACACGAACGGTGAATAGAATCATGGAATTGGCGATGAAGGAAGGTTGGTGATGACGATGGCGACGATATCCCCTCTCTGGAGCCCAGAACGGACTCCAGATCTGCCCTCCAGAGAAAGAATAGGTGGTGGCGGCACCTCCGTATCGTAAAACCCGATGAACTCTTCTCCTTGATTTTATCCGGACGAAAGGGACTAAATAGAGCTGGAGTTGGAGGCAGCGGAGCCCCGAGGGCCCCACAAGCCTGCTAGGCGCGGCCAGGGGGCCCGCGCATCCTGGGCTTCTGGGCTCCTCGTTCCACGCCTCTCGTTGATTCTTGCGCCAGTATTTTTTATATATTCCACAAAAAATGCTCGTAAATTTCCAGGTCATTCCAATAACTTTTATTTATGAGCAAAAACAACACCATGGCAATTCTGCTGAAAACAAAGTTAGTCCGTGTTAGTTCCATTGAAATCATGCAAATTAGAGTACAAAACAAGGGCAAACGAGTTTGGATAAGTAGATACGATGGAGACATATCAGGGCCATCGGCAGGCGCCGGCAGGGCCTTGAGGGGACGAAGCGATGCCTCCGCAGGGATGACATACGCAGGCATGGACAAGGTAGGCTTATTTTTGGTGCAGACTCCCTCTTCCTGCTCCACCACAAGGGCTGCCCTGGCCTTTTGGGGAGTGGCCACCAGGTATAGCACCAGGCACTCACAAGGGCATGTGTCACGTCCTTCTCATCGCAAAGGATGTGAGTGTGCTGTTGCATCCAGGTATCTCGGTGAGGTCGTAGGGTTGATGGGATGTAGCCATGATGTTGGAGAATGTCGGGTAGCACAGGATGGCGATGTAGGGCAGGTCGATGTGAGCCACATCAAAGACGATGAACTAGGCACGATAAGTCTTGTAGGTGCTGAAGGTGACGGGAAGGCGCACCTGCCTCAAGGAGTGGGTGGAGCTATGGGTGGCGCCCAAGAAAGGCCTGGTGGGCACCAAACGCTAATAGGGCAGCGTCTCGAAAGTATCCACCTAGAGCACATTGAGGCCCGTGCTATCGTCGATGAGCATCTTGGCAACAGCCACATCGCTAATGGTGGGAGTGCACAGCGGAGGGACAATACCCATAGCCCTAGTGGACTTGGGGTGGACGCTGGCATCAAAGGCGACGGGGGACTCAGACCACTTGAGGCGGCCAACGGACTCGAGCGCCGCAGCGCAACATTCGCCTCGCCCAAGAAGCGCTTTAGGTGGTGGCTGAACGAAGGGGCCTAGCCCCTCCTAGGATGCAAGCCACACTGTGGGGCTCTTGTGAACCCTAACGAGTGACAACGCCCTCGGTTGGAGCCGTGCAGCTACCGCGCCCATCCACGACAGTGCCACGGGGGACACAATGGATGACTCGGCTATGACCCCCGATGCTTCCCGGCATGGACGAACATTGGGTTAGCCCCGAGGCTCATGCTGTACGGCGCCATCCGGCTACGCCATGATCCAGAGGAGGAGGAAAAGCGGTGCGTCATGGTCGCTCGATGCACCATGGTGAAGCGGGATCCTAGCCACCACACGCGATGGAGGCAAGCTTGGTGACGCGCTTGAACCGGGCGTCACGATCGTCCCTGGCGAGGCGACAATGAACAGCCTCTGCGCCATGAACAACACTGCATACAGGAAGTGAGGGCTGCGGCTCGCTAGCAAGGAGGCGGCGGCAGAGTGGCTGCTTATCCACCAACGGGTTGACGGAGTAGGTCACCTGTTCTCCAATGGGCTTGGTGGTGGCGTGAGGGCGGAACCTGGGCGACAGCTCGACACACGGTGCACTCTCGGCCAGTAGCGGCACTGTTCATGTCGATGTTCATGTCGAGGTCGAAGATGCGAAGACGACAAGCCCCCTACCTGGCGTTCTTCGAGTTCTCTAAAGAACAAGGTTCGAGCATTGAGTGGTTTGGCTTGACAATTTGCAACCCGATGGTAAAAACGACAAGATTGGCGGAGAGCACATTCCTTCTCACCGGACACGGGGCGCGTTAGCCACCCAGGTTCGGGCCACCGTGCCATGTAAAACTCTATTCCAGCTTGTGTTCAATTGCTTTGTGATGGAGAGCTTGTGACTCGGGTACACAAGGTGTGGGGAGATAATGTCTAGATCCCCTTACATGGAAGTGGCCCGTCACCTCTTGTAGTGCCTTGGTCCTTTTTTCTAAAAATATCAGCAAGAAAGGGTGGCCAAAGGGCGTCAATTCGAAGGGGGGTAGGAGCCCAGTATTATCCTGACTAAATACGGTCCCACCTGATAAAGTTGTCTTTGTGACGCTCCGATTGGTTTGGCGACAACCTCCGTCAAGGCTGGCCGTGTCAGCATGGTCTTATTTCACCAGAATGGCAATCTTTGGGATCCTTCCTTTGGGGAGGTAGCGGGTGCTGCACTATAATCCACAAAGAGGAAATCCTCACTGTTTGCGTGTGCTGACATGACCTTTGTCGTCCTTGTCTACATGGGTGCGTAACCCATGTGATGGGAACTGAGCCCCGGGGCTCGTACCATATGTTGGGCCTCGTGGAGCGGCCTCGCGAGGCAATCTTGAACTTGGTGTCCCCGGCTTGGCCTAGCTTGGTGGTGAGAGGCCTTGTGAGGCGGCTTCTTCCGGACGATCGTGGCCAAGCCATCTCTCCGTTGGCCGGCCTAGATGTCCCACCTAGGCCGATGGGAGACGAGCCAAGGTACCCTGGTTCCCGTTGGGTCGGTAGCGCCCACCCCTCTTGGGCACTCCCTGATAGCTTCTGGGGCCATTTTGAATTCAGTTAGCGTGATTCCAACGCCGAGAAATACTATATATACAGAAACCATGAGAAATATAGCTAGAACATCCGCTCGCCGCTGCAAAGCCTCTGTACCTAAGAAAAATCATTCGTAGCCCTGTTCCGGCACCCTATTGGAAGTGGAAATCATCAGTGGAGGCCATCATCATCATCTCGGCGGCGTCCATGATGATGAGGTAGTATTTCACCCTTGGGGCTAAGGGTATGTACCAGTAACTATGTGATTGATCTCTCTCTCATGTTCTTGAGATGCCACCATCTTGATGTATCATGTACTTTGTTAATATAGTTGGATCATACAGTGTTTACCCCTTTTTCTATCTTGATGTGACGAATTGAATCTTTCCCTTTTAGATTTTGTTTTGTTGCGTTGAATATTGGATTTGAGATCACTCGATGTATATCTTGCATGTGGATACCGTGGTGACAACGGGGTGTTCTATTGATTCACTTGATATATGTTTTGGTACTCAACTTCTGGATTCCCGTGGTGACAATGGGGTAATCTATTCATATGGGTTGATACCGGTTCTGGTCCTACTTGCTCTCATAGAAATCTCGGGGGTACTCTTTAAAGTCTTTTGTGTTGGATTGAATATGATGAATCTGAAATTGTTTGATGCATGTTGAATAATCTACCCATGGATACTTGAGGTGACATTGGAGTATCTAGGTGACATTAGGGTTGATTGATATGTATCATACGTGTTCTTCTAGTACGGACTCAATAGATTGACCAGAAAAAGTAGCTTTGAGGTGGTTCTACTACCTACAATAATTTTATCTTATGTTCCCTGCTACTTATGAACTTTGAAGTGATTCTTTGTTGCACGTTGAGGGATGATCATATGATTTTATTATGTTAGCATTGTTTAGAGATTGCACTAGTGAAAGTATGAACCCTAGGCCTTATTTCCAAGCACATATACAATGTTTTGATCGCAATTTTCCACTTCCTACCTTTCTGTTTTTATATTTTCAGATTAAAAAAACCTATATCTACTATCCATATTACACTTGTATCGCCATCTCTTCACCGAACTAGTACACCTATACCAATTGCCATTGTATTGGGTGTGTTGGGGACACAAGAGATTTCTTCAATTTGCTTGGAGGGTTGTTTGTGAGAGAGCATCTTCATCCTACACCTCCCATGGATTAATAAAACTTAGGTCATCCACTTGAGGAGAATTTGCTACTATCCTACAAAACTGTGTGCTTGGAGGCCCAAGAAAGTCTTCAAGAATAAAGTTGCATAGTAGACATCACTCACCAGCATGAGAATGTTGGGGAACGTCGCATGGGAAACAAAAAATTTCCTACGCGCACGAAGACCTATCATGGTGGTGTCCATCTACGAGAGGGGATGTGTGATCTACGTACCCTTGTAGACCGTACAGCAGAAGCGGTAGTGAACGTGTTTGATCTAGTGGAACGTCCTCACGTCCCTCGATCCGCCCCGCGAACCGTCCCGCGATCAATCCCACGATCTAGTGCCGAACGGACGGCACCTCCGCGTTCAGCACACGTACAGCTCGACGATGATCTCGGCCTTCTTGATCCAGCAAGAGAGACGGAGAGGTAGAAGAGTTCTCCGGCAGCGTGACGGCCCTCCGGAGGTTGGTGATGATCTTGTCTCAGCAGGGCTCCGCCCGAGCTCCGTAGAAACGCGACCTAGAGGAAAAACCGTGGAGGTATGTGGTCGGGCTGCCGTGGAAAAGTCGTCTCAAATCAGCCCTAAAACCTCCGTATATATAGGGGGAAGAGGGGGAGCCTTGCCTTGGGGTCCAAGGACCCCTAAGGGTTTCGGCCCAGCCAAGGGGGGAAGGTCTCCCCCCCCCCAAACCGAGTCCTACTTGGTTTGGAAGGTGGAGTCCTTCTCCCTTTTCCCACCTCCTCTTTTTTTCTTTTCTCTTTGATTTTTCTTCCTATGGTGCATAGGGCTCTTTTGGGCTGTCCCACCAGCCCACTAAGGGTTGGTGTGCCACCCCCAAGGCCTATGGGCTTCCCCAGGCTGGGTTGCCCCCCGGTGAACTCCCGGAACCCATTCGTCATTCCCGGTACATTCCCGGTAACTCCGAAAACCTTCCGGTAATCAAATGAGGTCATCCTATATATCAATCTTCGTTTTCGGACCATTCCGGAAACCCTCGTGACGATCTCATACGGGACTTCAAACAACATTCGGTAACCAACCATATAACTCAGATACGCATAAAACAACGTCGAACCTTAAGTGTGCAGACCCTGCGGGTTCGAGAACTATGTAGACATGACCCGAGAGACTCCTCGGTCAATATCCAATAGTGGGACATGGATGCCTATATTGGATCCTACATATTCTACGAAGATCTTATTGTTTGAACCTCAGTGCCAAGGATTCATATAATCCCGTATGTCATTCCCTTTGTCCTTCGGTATGTTACTTGCCCGAGATTCGATCGTCAGTATCCGCATACCTATTTCAATCTCGTTTACCGGCAAGTCTCTTTACTCGTTCCGTAATACAAGATCCCGCAACTTACACTAAGTCACATTGCTTGCAAGGCTTGTGTGTGATGTTGTATTACCGAGTGGGCCCCGAGATACCTCTTCGTCACATGGAGTGACAAATCCCAGTCTTGATCCATACTAACTCAACGAACACCTTCAGAGATACACACAAAGTATTCCTCCGGTGTTAGTGAGTTATATGATCTCATGGTCATAGGAACATAAACTTGACACGCAGAAAAACAGTAGCAACAAAATGACACGATCAACATGCTACGTCTATTAGTTTGGGTCTAGTCCATCACGTGATTCTCCTAATGACGTGATCCAGTTATCAAGCAACAACACCTTGTTCATAATCAGAAGACACTGACTATCTTTGATCAACTGGCTAGCCAACTAGGGGCTTGCTATGGACTGTGTTTTGTCTATGTATCCACACATGTAAATGAGTCTTCATTCAATACAATTATAGCATGGATAATAAACGATTATCTTGTTACAGGAATTATAATAATAACTATATTTATTATTGCCTCTAGGGCATAATTCCAACAGTCTCCCACTTGCACCAGAGTCAATAATCTAGCCCTCACATCATCATGTGAATTACATTGTAATAAATCTAACACCCATACAGTTCTGGTGTTGATCATGCTTTGCCCGTGGACGAGGTTTAGTCAGCGGGTATGCTACATTCTGATCCGTGTGCACTTTGCATATATTTATGTCCTCCCCTTCGACGTAGTCGCGGATGAGGTTGAAGCGTCGTTTGATGTGTTTGGACTTCTTGTAAAACCGTGGTTCCTTTGCTAAGGCAATGGCACCCGAGTTGTCATAGAACAAGGTTATTGGATTCAGTGCGCTTGGCACCACTCCAAGATCCGTCATGAATTGCTTCATCCAGACACCCTCCTTAGCCGCCTCCGAGGCAGCCATGTACTCCGCTTCACATGTAGAATCTGCTACGACGCTTTGCTTGGAACTGTGCCAGCTTACCGCACCCCCATTAAGAATAAATACGTATCCGGTTTGTGACTTTGAGTCGTCCGGATCTGTGTCAAAGCTTGCATCGACGTAACCTTTTACGGCGATCTCTTCGTCACCTCCATACACGAGAAACATCTCCTTAGTCCTTTTCAGGTACTTCAGGATATTCTTGACCGCTGTCCCGTGATCCACTCCTGGATTACTCTCGAACCTACCTGCCATACTTATGGCCAGGCTAACGTCCGGTCTAGTGCACAACATTGCATAGATGATAGAACCTATGGCTGAAGCATAGGGGACGGAGCGCATATGCTCTCTATACTCATCAGTTGCTGGGCACTGAGTCTTACTCAATCTCGTACCTTGTAAAATTGGCAAGAACCCTTTCTTGGACTGTTCCATTTTGAACCTCTTCAAAACTTTATCAAGGTATGTGCTTTGTGAAAGTCCTATCAGGCGTTTTGATCTATCCCTATAGATCTTAATGCCTAGAATGTAAGCAGCTTCTCCTAGGTCCTTCATAGAGAAACTTTTATTCAAGTAATCCTTTATGCTCTCCAAAAACTCTACGTTGTTTCCAATCAGTAATATATCATCCACATATCATATTAGAAACGCCACAGAGCTCCCACTCACTTTCTTGTAAATACAAGATTCTCCAACCACTTGTATAAACCCAAATGCTTTGATCACCTCATCAAAGCGTTTGTTCCAACTCCGAGATGCTTGCACCAGTCCATAAATGGATCGCTGGAGCTTGCACACCTTGTTAGCATTCTTAGGATCGACAAAACCTTCGGGTTGCATCATATACAATTCTTCCTTAAGGAAACCGTTAAGGAACGCCGTTTTGACATCCATCTGCCCGATTTCATAATCGAAAAATGCAGCTATTGCTAACATGATTCTGACGGACTTAAGCATCGCTACGGGTGAGAATGTCTCATCGTAGTCAACTCCTTGAACTTGTGAAAAACCCTTTGCCACAAGTCGAGCTTTATAAACGGTCACATTGCCATCAGCATCTGTCTTCCTCTTAAAGATCCATTTGTTCTGAATAGCCTTGCGGCCCTCAGGCAGTACCTCCAAAGTCCACACTTTGTTCTCATACATGGATCCTATCTCGGACTTCATGGCTTCTAGCCATTTGTTGGAACCTGGGCCCAACATTGCTTCTTCATAATTTGCAGGTTCATTGTTGTCCAACAACATGATTGATAAGACAGGATTACCGTACCACTCTGGAGCAGCACGTGGTCTCGTCGACCTGCATGGTTCGACAAAAACTTGAACCGGAGTTTCATGATCATCATCATTAACTTCCTCCTCAACCGGCGTCGCAACGACAGAGGTTTCCCCTTGCCCTGCGCCACCATCCAGAGGGATGAAAGGTTCGACAACATCGTCAAGTTCTATCTTCCTCCCACTCAATTCTCTCGAGAGAAACTCCTTCTCGAGAAAAGCTCCGTTTTTAGCAACAAACACTTTGCCCTCGGTTTTGAGATAGAAGGTGTACCCAACTGTCTCTTTTGGGTATCCTATGAAGATGCACTTTTCCGCTTTGGGTTCCATCTTTTCAGGCTGAAGCTTTTTGACATAAGCATCACATCCCCAAACTTTAAGAAACGACAACTTTGTCCTTTTTCCATACCACAGTTCGTATGGTGTCGTCTCAACGGATTTTGATGGTGCCCTATTTAAAGTGAATGCAGCTTTTTCTAATGCATAAATCCAAAACGATAACGGCAAATCAGCAAGAGACATCATAGCTCGCACCATCTCTAATAAAGTACGATTACGACGTTCGGACACACCATTACACTGTGGTGTTCCAGGCGGTGTCAACTGTGAAACAATTCCACATTGTCTTAAGTGAGCACCAAACTCGAAACTCAGATATTCATCCCCACGATCAGACCGTAGGAACTTGATCTTCTTGTTACGATGATTTTCAACTTCACTCTGAAATTGCTTGAACTTTTCAAATGTTTCAGACTTGTGCTTCATTAAGTAGACATAACCATATCTACTCAAATCGTCAGTGAAGGTGAGAAAATAACGATATCCGCCGCGTGCCTCTACGCTCATCGTACCACACACATCGGTATGTATGATTTCCAACAAGTCACTTGCACGCTCCATTGTTCCGGAGAACGGAGTTTTAGTCATCTTGCCCATGAGGCATGGTTCGCACGTCTCAAGTGAATCAAAGTCAAGTGACTCCAAAAGTCCATCGGCATGGAGTTTCTTCATGCGCTTTACACCAATATGACCTAAGCGGCAGTGCCACAAAAATATGGCGCTATCATTGTTAACTCTAACTCTTTTGGTCTCAATGTTATGTATGTGTGTCTCGCTATCAAGATTCAATATGAACAATCCTATCACATTGGGTGCATGACCATAAAAGATGTTACTCATAGAAATAGAACAACCATTATTCTCTGACTTAAAAGAGTAACCGTCTCGCAATAAACAAGATCCAGATATAATGTTCATGCTCAACGCAGGCACTAAATAACAATGATTCAAGTTCATAACTAATCCTGATGGTAACTGAAGTGAAACTGTGCCGACGGCGATTGCATCAACCTTGGAACCATTTCCTACAAGCATCGTCACTTCATCTTTCGCCACCCTTCATCTATTCCGCAGTTCCTGTTTCGAGTTGCAAATATGAGCAACAGAACCGGTATCGAATACCCAGGCACTACTACGAGAGCCAGTGAAGTACACATCAATAACATGTATATCCAATATACCTGATTTTTCTTTGGCCGCCTTCTTATCTGCCAGATACTTGGGGGAATTGCGCTTCCAGTGACCCATACCCTTGCAATAGTAACACACTGTTTCAGGCTTAGGTCCAGCTTTGGGTTTCTTCGTTGGATTGGAAACAGGCTTGCCGCTCTTCTTTGAATTACCCTTCTTGCCTTTGTCGTTTCTCTGGAAACTAGTGGTCTTATTCACCATCAACACTTGATGCTCTTTACGGAGTTCAGACTCTGCGACTTTCAGCATCGCAAACAACTCGCCGGGTGACTTGTTCATCCCTTGCATGTTGTAGTTCAACACAAAGCCTTTGTAGCTTGGCGGCAGTGATTGAAGGATTCGATCAGTGATAGCCTCTTGCAGGAGTTCAATCCCCAGCTCAGCTAGACGGTTTGAGTACCCAGACATTTTGAGCACATGTTCACTGACAGACGAGTTCTCCTCCATCTTGCAAGCATAGAATTTATCGAAGGTCTCATACCCCTCGATCCGGGCGTTCTTCCGAAAGATAAACTTCAACTCCTGGAACATCTCAAATGCTCCATGACGCTCAAAGTGACGTTGAAGTCCCGGTTCTAAGCCATACAAGACTGCACATTGAACTACTGAGTAGTCCTCCTTACGTGCTAACCAAGCGCTCTTAACATCCTGATCAACCGTAGCGGGTGGTTCATCTCCTAGCGCAGAATTAAGGACATAATCCTTCTTCCCAGCTTGTAAGATTAGCTTAAGATGACGAGCCCAGTCTACGAAGTTGCTTCCATCATCTTTAAACTTAGCTTTCTCTAGGAACGTATTAAAATTCAGGGTGACTGTCGCGTGAGCCATGATCTACAACACAAATATATTCAAAGTGGACTTAGACTATGTTCAAGATAATTAGAGTTTAACTTAATCAAATTATTCGCTAAACTCCCACTCAAAAAGTACATCTCTCTAGTCATTTGAGTGGTTCATGATCCACTTACACTAGCTCAAGTCCGATCATCACGTGAGTTGAGTATAGTTTCAGTGGTAAGCATCCCTATGCTAATCATATCATCTATATGATTCATGATCGACCTTTCGGTCTCATGTGTTTCGAGGCCATGTCTATACATGCTAGGCTCGTGAAGCTTAACCCGAGTGTTCCGCGTGCGCAACTGTTTTGCACCCGTTGTATGTGAACGTTGAGTCTATCACACCCGATCATCACGTGGTGTCTCGAAACGACGAACTGTAGCAATGGTGCACAGTCGGGGAGAACACAATTTCGTCTTGAAATTTTAGTGAGAGATCACCTCATAATGCTACCGTCGTTCTAAGCAAAATAAGGTGCATAAAAGGATTAACATCACATGCAATTCATAAGTGACATGATATGGCCATCATCACGTGCTCCTTGATCTCCATCACCAAAGCACCGGCACGATCTTCTTGTCACCGGCGCCACACCATGATCTCCATCAACGTGTCGCCATCGGGGTTGTCGTGCTACTCATGCTATTACTACTAAAGCTACATCCTAGCAAAATAGTAAACACATCTGCAAGCACAAACATTAGTATAAAGACAACCCTATGGCTCCTGCCGGTTGCCGTACCATCGACGTACAAGTCGATATTATCTATTACAACATGATCATCTCATACATGCAATATATCACATCACATCATTGGCCATATTACATCACAAGCATAGCCTGCAAAAACAAGTTAGACGTCCTCTAATTTTGATGTTGCATGTTTTACGTGGTTACCATGGGTATCTAGTAGGATCGCTTCTTACTTAAGCAAACACCACACCGGAGATATATGAGTTTCTATTTAACCTCATCCAAGGACCTCCTCGGTCAAATCCGATTCAACTAAAGTTGGAGAAACTGACACTTGCCAGTCATCTTTGAGCAACGGGGTTACTCGTAGCGATGAAACCAGTCTCTCGTAAGCGTACGAGTAATGTCGGTCCAAGCCGCTTCAATCCAACAATACCGCAGAATCAAGAAAAGACTAAGGAGGACAGCAAAACACACATCACCGCCCACAAAAACTTTTGTGTTCTACTCGAGAAGACATCTACGCATGAACCTAGCTCATGATGCCACTGTTGGGGAACGTCGCATGGGAAACAAAAAATTTCCTACGCGCACGAAGACCTATCATGGTGATGTCCATCTACGAGAGGGGATGTGTGATCTACGTACCCTTGTAGACCGTACAGCAGAAGCGTTAGTGAATGCGGTTGATGTAGTGGAACGTCCTCACGTCCCTCGATCCGCCCCGCGAACCGTCCCGCGATCAATCCCACGATCTAGTGCCGAACGGACGGCACCTCCGCGTTCAGCACACGTATAGCTCGACGATGATCTCGGCCTTCTTGATCCAGCAAGAGAGACGGAGAGGTAGAAGAGTTCTCCGGTAGCGTGACGGCGCTCTGGAGGTTGGTGATGATCTTCTCTCAGCAGGGCTCCGCCCGAGCTCTGCAGAAACGCGATCTAGAGGAAAAACCGTTGAGGTATGTGGTCGGGCTGCCGTGGAAAAGTCGTCTTAAATCAGCCCTAAAACCTCCGTATATATAGGGGGAAGAGGGGGAACCTTTCCTTGGGGTCCAAGGACCCCTAAGGGTTTTGTCCGAGCCAAGGGGGGAAGGTCTCCCCCCCAAACCGAGTCCTACTTGGTTTGGAAGGTGGAGTCCTTCTCCCTTTTCCCTCCTACTCTTTTTTTTATTTTCTCTCTGATTTTTCTTCCTATGGCACATAGGGCTCTTTTGGGCTGTCCCACCAGCCCACTAAGGGCAGGTGTGCCACCCCCAAGGCCTATGGGCTTCCCCGGGGTGGGTTCCCCCCGGTGAACTCCCGGAACCCATTCGTCATTCCCGGTACATTCCCGGTAACTCCGAAAACCTTCCGGTAATCAAATGAGGTCATCCTATATATCAATCTTCGTTTCCGGACCATTTCGGAAACCCTCGTGACATCCATGATCTCATCCGGGACTCTGAACAACATTCGGTAACCAACCATATAACTCAAATACGCATAAAACAACGTCGAACCTTAAGTGTGCAGACCCTGCGGGTTCGAGAACTATGTACACATGACCCGAGAGACTCCTCGGTCAATATACAATAGCGGGACCTGGATGCCTATATTGGATCCTACATATTCTACGAAGATCTTATCATTTGAACCTGAGTGCCAAGGATTCATACAATCCCGTATGTCATTCCCTTTGTCCTTCGGTATGTTACTTGCCCGAGATTCGATCGTCAGTATGCGCATACCTATTTCAATCTCGTTTACTGGAAAGTCTCTTTACTCGTTCCATAATACAAGATCCCGCAACTTCCACTAAGTCACATTGCTTGCAAGGCTTGTGTGTGATGTTGTATTACCGAGTGGGCCCCGAGATACCTCTCCGTCACACGGAGTGACAAATCCCAGTCTTGATCCATACTAAGTCAACGAACACCTTCGGAGATACCTGTAGAGCATCTTTATAGTCACCCAGTTACGTTGCGACGTTTGATACACACAAAGTATTCCTCCGGTGTTAGTGAGTTATATGATCTCATGGTCATAGGAACAAATACTTGACACGCAGAAAAACAGTAGCAACAAAATGACACGATCAACATGCTACGTCTATTAGTTTGGGTCTAGTCCATCACGTGATTCTCCTAATAACGTGATCCAGTTATCAAGCAACAACACCTTGTTCATAATCAGAAGACACTGACTATCTTTGATCAACTGGCTAGCCAACTAGAGGCTTGCTATGGACTGTGTTTTGTCTATGTATTTACACATGTAAATGAGTCTTCATTCAATACAATTATAGCATGGATAATAAACGATTATCTTGATACAGGAATTATAATAATAACTATATTTATTATTGCCTCTAGGGCATAATTCCAATAGAGAAAGCGACAATGAAAAGGTTTAGCTTCACAAAGATTTTTATGGCGAGTGCGTGCAATGGAGGTGGTCTCGACCGAGGGTTTTGGGGGAATCGATCAAGGGATACTAGGGCTTTTGTCGGGACAAGTTCTTGGGGAGATAGTCGACTTGTGCATGTGATCCGAGAGATACGAGATTCAGCGGCGACTGATAATTCACAAGTGCAAGGAATCATCATAGCACTTTACAAATATGGAAGTTATAAGTATGGAATGTCGAACCCATAAGGAGAGAAAGGTAAGATCAATATCCTCTTCAGTCCTATATGCCAGTGATACGACTCTATGTACTCTGAGCGTTTGCTTTTATATACATGCGAGAAATAAAACTACATTGTGGTATAAACATGATAACTTTGCATGATATTGGAGAACTAAAACATAAAAATATATGCTTAATAAAAAAAATTCACATTCCTAGCTTTAGTATACACTAGGATATTATTTTGTTGTTGCATCATGTTTAAATTTTCATTTAGGAGGAAATGAGGATGACTAAACCTTAACACTATCTCAAATTCAAATAGGTCCAACTACAAATAATTTTGAAGAAACCAAAATGGCCTCCAAAATTGTTCATGATTTTTGGAAAATTCAGGAAACAACAACCAGAAGCGATGCACATTTTTCCTAGCCATCTTGGAATTTGATTTAACACATATTGTATTTGAATTGGGGCTCCTATAATGCTATAAATATTTTGTTAGCTCCAACTATTCTGGAAATTATTGAGGGCCACTTGAAGAATTAAGAGAGTGTCCACAAATATTTTCAAAATTTAATAAAATGATTTGGTTTGAAAACCAAATCAAAACAAACAATAGAAAAAAAAGATTGGCACACAGAGAGTTTACCTGGCAGCCCAGCCGGCCCATCTGCCCCGTGCGAGTCATTCCCTACCTCTGCAAGAAGGCATAGATGAAGGAGGGTATGGCGCGCGAGTGGGAGCGCCATGCCACATGCCTACCTAGTCTCCGCTGACAGCGGGATGTCGTGGATAAGTGTCGCGCTGCCATCTACATAGAGCCAGCCTCCCCTTTCCGTCTCGTGTATCTCAATTGATCTTCTGCCGCCATGGCCGAAGCTGCCAAGCTTTCACTGTCGTAGTTTGTGCAGCCACCGGTCACGCATTGCCTCTTTGTCGTCTCCCACCGGATTTCCTCGACGCCATCGTATTATCCGATCAGCCATGCAAGCATGGACGCATGCAGTGCCGCCATCAAGCTCCTCCTCTTCCTGGAAGCCGACCACCGCTGTTGTCAATTCACCATCCACAACGCATCCCCGACCTCACAGTCGCTTCTACTAGAATCGTGGTGAGCCTATGGTCAAAACCCCCAGTCTCCTGTCCCGTGCATGCTCTCTAGTTGGCCTCCCCATGGTGGCCGGGTTCCGACTGCCGCCATGGTCGATAGACCATCAATGTAGAGCTCTTCAAAATTCCCCATGCGGTCCTTCGAGCTCCTAGAGCTCCTAGAGAAACCCCTAGCCTCTTCACTTGCTTGTTGGTATGCCACTATCGACTGCCCATACATCACCATGCTCTCGTCGCCGCTAACATGGATGTCGTCATTAACTTCAGCATCCCGCTGCCTACCACCACCACCCGTGGATGGGGGCGAGCACATGCTACTCCAACTGGTCTCAGCCGCAGCTTCCGTGTCGCATAGTGTAGATTCCATCGTGTGGTGTGGTCATTGGCGACCACCTTGTTGATTGTGCCACTGCGAGGTGGCCCCATGTGGTCAGGTGATTAGCTTAGGGCTAACCACGTTTAGATTACCCCTAACACTCACAATGGTCCTACCGAGCTAATTAACAACTGGTTAATTTAAATTAAACACTAATTAACCCTCACACACTGATGTGTGGGTCCCGAACACCAGGATTGACCTCGGCCGGCACATGTTGACTTTCTCACATCGCGCTCACCACACGATGATGTAGTAATGTTTTCTAGAGTTTATGTAAATCTAAATGCTTTATTTATTTTAGGAAAATTTCCTTAAGTTCTAGAATTGATAGAAAATCAAGTGTAACTCGAAACGAAATTAGGTATATATGAGAAATGATCAAAACAATCCATTCTATCCATCTATATAATTTTTGTGCATGATTGAACAACTTATACACACTAAATTGGACAAATCATTAAATGGCATTTTAAATGCCCTTCATGAAGCTTGCCTTTGAACCTTTGGTTCCAATGAGCTTCATTCAATCATTCCATTAGTTGCATTAGCCCTAATCACAACATATTGCCATGACGGGTTCATGCATCATTTTGTTGCATTTGTTGTGTATTGATTTGTCCCCCTTTCGATGATGTTCTCCGCGATAGATTCTACTCCTTAGAATATGCTCGAGTATCCATCGGAGTAGCAGTAATCCATTGTCGATCTGCCAGGCAAGCGAAATCCCTTGAGTGTTCTAGTACAATACTATTCTCTCACTCTTGCTCTTTGTTATTGCATTAGGACAGCAACATTTCAGGTGTTACCTATTTTGATAGTTTAACCCATTCATGTGAAGGAACTGCCATTGTCACAGCAAATATCTAAACCATAATCCTAGAATTATTAGTAGTTGCTTGAGCCATGTTGTGACCATTCACCCATAGCATGTTTGCTATTGCTTAGATTTGTGTGAGGTATGATTCATATGGGAATGAATTGGAATGGTTTGTTCATGTTCTCATGTTGAGAGTTAAGTGTGTGAACCCGATTTGGTAAAGGTAGCAATTGGAGGCCATGTAGGAGTATATGGTGGGTTGTATCATTGAGACCGTCCTTAAGAGCTGAGTTTTATGTATGTTGTCTAAGACTAGCTCCTACCACACATTGGTCTATGGGAACTCCAAGTTGTGTCGACTTATTAATTGCCTTGATCTCTGTCCACGAGTTGCAACTAGTTATTGGTGTTTGTACGTAGTGTTAGTAGTCTAACAAGTAGCACCCAGTCCAAGTGGGCTTGGGACAGACTAGACACCATGGTCCGGTTTACCAAGCATAGTTCCATTCGACGAGGTGGGCTTGGGAACCATGCAAAAATCGTTTGGGGTCATAATGGAAACTTCGATCAGACTTACCTTACGAGTTCAACCTCAGATAGGTGATAAAACTGGATTAGAGTCTCATTTGGTTAACGGTTGAGGCCCACACCCTCGCCGGTGCTTCCGATTGAAGATTGCCGAGATATATGAAGTGTATATGGTGGTAGTGGTGAGAGCATGTGTGAAGAAGTACATCCCTGGAAGGCAAATGATATTCGAATAATCGTTTCCACGAATAAGGACTACTTGCAAGCTTATATGGTTCATAGACAACTTAAATGGATCCTCTAAAATGCGCCAGATAAGTGTGAGTGCTATGGATGGCCTTCTCATAGGAAGACGAGAGAGAATCTACAGTGTTGTATTGTTGTGGGGACTAGTTAGTGGACTCGTGTGCAATTTCTCATGTTACTAAACTACTGGCAGTCGTAGTACAGGATAGCCACTGAGTAAAAGCTGCCTTACTGCATTAAACCCCACAACCCCTTTGTTGATAGTAATGCATATGTAGTTAGTTTTGCTGTAAATCTTGTTGAGTACCTTTTTACTCATGATTGCTTATTTATGTTTTTGCATAGGAGACTTTAGTCTTTCTAGTGTTTTTTTTATAATATCGATGTTGACTAGGTAGCTTGGGAATCCTGCACACAGGTCTAGCTCCTATGGAGGGTCTTATAGATAGACAGACTTCGTCAACTTGTTTCTTTTCTAGATGTGTGTACCCAGACATGTTATGCTTCCACTTGTTTCTTGTATGGCTTTGAATGTTGGGTCACATGACCCCTGTTTGTAATATCACACTATGTTGGTTCTTTTGAGTCTTTAATAAATACTTGAGTCATAGAGTTCTGTCATGATGCCATGTTGTATGTACGCATATCATGCATATTGTGTGTATGTTTGAAATGCATTGGCATGTGCTGGATTTGAGACCTATTTGTATGCCTATGGTAGCCTTCTTTACTTGGAAATGCTTCTTTGTGCTTCGACTCAACCTTGGTATCTTGCTACTGCTCTGGACACATTGATTGACCAACATGTATCCTTTTTTGCTGTTATGTCTGTCCCTTGGGGGAAATGCCACGTGGTGCAATGGAGGTTGTGTCACCTGCTATGACTCATATGCACACATTGATGAAAGAAATGTTATGTGGTGTACTGGAGTCCATGTAGCTTTCTACAACTCGTCTACACACATTTATGACCAACACCTGCATTGCTAGGTAATGTATGTTTGTTCTAGTATGGTTGTGCCACTTGGGTATATAAATAGTCATGTCTACCCGGGTTCTCTGACATATGATTGCTAGTGACATATTCATATACATGAGCCAAAAGGCGCAAATGGTCCTAGCCAAGGTATGGTGGAAGCCGTGGAGCTTCCCGTTTGTGAGGCCGCAAAGCGATATGATGTATTACATGCTAGACACACATGGCTTAGGATCACGGTCTATTTGTCCAGTGGAACCAGGGTACCACGACCCGTCTAATGCCAACCCAGTGGACTATGAGAGGAAGGCCGAGCCAAGCAAACATCCCACGGTTGAAGTATGAATACCACCCCGCGAGGTTGCGGCTCCGTGAGGCTCGCCCTCCCCTAGAGGTCCCCACATGACTCCTCTTGACAGGGTGCGAGCGGCCTTGTGAGGTCTCCCCCGTGAGGCTTCTCCCCACGAAACCTCCCGCCTGGAGAAGTTTGAACAATGTTGATTAGATGGTCACTTGCCTGCCGCATGGGTGATGTGGCAAGGCGACAGGGTCCTCAAAGACCATGCCAACGAGTGCAGAAAATAATCTTCCCCCTTTGTGATAAAAGGGCATCAAGCAGTTGTCCCTCCGGAAGATGAGAACTGAGACCTACCCCTTTTGTCGATAAGATCATCATGATAACGGTCACCAGTACAAACATCACCTACGAGCCCACGAGTGTGTGACGGATGATGCCTTTGCAGGACAATGACCAACTTTTTTAGGACGGACTAGGCACTTGTCCCCTTCGAATTCCCGCCCTGAGATTTCCATTATCCTACCAATGTTTTGGGGAAAGAGGACCAAGGCAAGATAAGGGAGACAAGTCGCCACTTTAGAGGACATGATTTGCAGAGTGCTCTCATTCTCCGTAGAGAGTTTGTCTTCTTCTTCGGGAAGCACTTTGTAGCCCATGTGCAAGACATAGAGCAAGCAACCAAGCAGGTGTAGGGTCTTGATACGTCTTCGTAATATATATAATTTTTTATTGTACCATGCTATTATATTATCATTCTTGGATGTTTTATAATCATTTTATAGCAACTTTACATCATTTTTTTGGACTAACATATTGACAAAGTGCCCAGTGCCAATTGTTGGTTTTTTGCTATTTTTTCCTTTGCGGAAAATCAATATCATATGAATTCTAAATGCCATAAAACTTTACGGAAATTTTTTGGACCAAAAGGAAACTTGGGAGCCAAGAAGGAGCACCGGAGGAGGCCCAGATGGCACAGTAAACACGAGGACGCGCCCAGGGCCCCTGGCGCGGCCTGGTATCTAGTGGGGCCCTCTGGCGTCTCCTCCACCTCATGTGAGCTCTATAAATACCCCAATATTCAGAAAACCCTAGAGGAGTTGATGAAAAATCGTTTCAGCCGCTGCAAGTTGCAAAAGCCACAAAATCCTATCATTTCAGCCACGAATTTTCTCTCGTGAAACAACTTTAATAATAATGCTTATAGGAACAATGTTTAATCCTAGGTCGTAACTAGGAAGTTCTTCGAATAATTATGGTAATTACTATGGTTTCTCAAAAAAGTAATGCTAGGATACCCTCTGATCTTGAGAGTAATATTGAGGAATTTATCAATGCGCAAAAAGCTTTCAATACTACGATAGAAGAAAAGATGAATATGATTGATGATCTGTTTAGAAGCATTCATAGAATTTCACATAATGTAGAAAATCTCAAGAATATTTTTTTACTAAGGTTTATATTACTGAATCAATTAAAGATTTATATGTTTCCATTGATGAAAGTAAGAAATGAACCGCTATTCTTAGAGCTAAAAGAGATTTTTAGAAAGAGCGCTTCCCGGTTGATATCATAAAAATGATGAAGAGATTAAAATGATTGGAGTTTCGTCTATTGATTCCCTGTTTAGTAATGTTAAAACTAATGATGTGGGGACTGAAGAAGACTCAACTTTAGCTAGAGGGGTTTCCCATGATTTGGAGGGTGAAAATCCTATTGAAAAAATTGATAAAAGTGGGATTAAAGAGGACAAATTTTAGCTAATGATGCATCCACTATTTCGGATTACGAAAACTTCAATTTTGATAGCTTCTCTTTGATTGAGTGTATTTCTATGTTGCAATCTATGATAAATTAACCCAATTCCTATGAACAAAATAAAGCTTTTACTAAACATATTTCAGATGCGGTAATAAAAGCTTTGGAAGAAAAGCTAGAACTAGAGATTTAAATTTCTAGAAAATTACATGATGAATGGAACCTACCATTAGGATCAATATTAACAATTTTGAGTTATATGCTTTATTTGATTTGGTTGCTAGTGTTTCCAAAATTCCAAAATATCTTTGTGATGTGCTTGGTCTTACCAATATTGAAGAATGTTCTCTCAATTTGCATTTGGTGGATTCTACTATTAAAAATCCTATGGGAAGAATTAATTATGTTCTTATTCTTACAAATAGGAATTATGTGCCGACATATATTATTGTTCTTAATATTGATTGCAATTCATCTTGTCCCATAATTCTTGGTAGACCATTATTGCATACTATAGGGGGTCGTGATTGATATGAAAGAAGGGAATATTAAATTTCAGTTTCCACTAAGAAAAGGCACGGAGCACTTCCTAGAACTAAGATTGAATTACCATAGGAATCAATCATTAGGGCAACCTATTGATCAATTGCTAAGGACGATATCACTTAAAATGTATGTCATATCCCTAGCTAGGGCAGTAAATCGATAGCGCTTGTTGGAAGGCAACCTAATGAATAAAATTTATTTTTCACTTTTGCTTTCTATTATTGAGTGTATATAGAAATGAATAAAGTTTATGTTGGGAGGCACAATTATGCTACTGTTATAATTGTGTTTTTTGTTTTATTTAGTGTTTGTGCAAATTAAAGCCTTTGGGATCATGTGGGACGTTAGTTGCTTTAATCCTATTGAAAACATAAACTTTTGCGTCCAGTAGAAAAATGCTAAAAATCACAGAAACTTCATAAGTGTCCGAATGTTTTACACAAGATGTATATACAAATTCCCTGCATTGTCCTAATTTTTCAGAAGTTTTGGAGTTACAAAAGTATGAGTAATTTTAAAATCTTTATAGACTGTTCTATTATTGACAGATTATGTTTTCTTTGCATTATGTGCTTGTTTTGATGAGTCTATGGTTTGTATCGGGGGGTATAAGCCATGGTAAAGTTGAAATACAATAGGTATAATGCAAAAATGAAAATTGGAATAGGTTTTCAACAGTACCTAAAGTAAAGTTTGGTTTTCTTATACTAACGGATCTCACAAAAAATTTGTTGAGTTTCGTGTGATTGAAATTTTCAAGTTTTGAGTGAGAACACGATGGATGAAGGAATAAGGAGTGATAAAAGCCTAAGCTTGGGGATGCCCCATTACACCCAATGGTAATATCTAAGGAGTACCAAAAACCTTAGCTTGGGGATGCCCAGGAAGACATCCCCTCTTTCTTCTAACAACCATTGGTAATTTTACTTGGAGATATATTTTTATTCATCACATATCATGAGTTTTTCTTGGATCTTCTTGTATCATTTGTGCCTTTGGTTTCTTTGCTGTTTAGTTTGTCATAATAAACCTCGATGTATACTCCCATTTGAGAGAGCTAAATTATGCTATGATTTGTTAGAATCACTCTTTATACTTCACATAATTTGTTTGAGCCATGGAATTGCTTAAGTGCTTCACTTTTATCTTTTTGGGCATGGTGGTTCTGTTATTTTGAAGAAATTTTGTCTCATGCTTCACTTAGATTATTATGAGAGTAGTAGAAATTTTGATGAAATTGTCTCTTGCTTCACTTATATTATTCTGAGAGTTGAAAATTTTAAAGAACTTGTGCTCTCATTCTTCACTTATACTTGTTTGAAGGTTGTTATTTACAATGGCAATTTTATTTAAATAAAAATTAGTTCCAAAGTGATAATGTCCACGAAAGATATAATAAAAACTTTCATGAAGATCATTGGATGTTAAACTTGATTCTTTGTGATAGTTCCGCGATATGAAGATAGTGATATGTGAGTTATGTTGACGAGTTATTATGCTCTAGTAAGAATGTTGGTGTTAAGATTTGTGATTCCCTATGCATCGACATTAAGTCAATAATTATGCTACTAAATTACATCCTACTTGTTCAGCATTATTTGGTGTTAGTTAAGTTTAATGTTCACTTACGATGGTTTTTGTTCCTTGGTTGGCTGCTTCTCAATCTATTTGCTAGCCATCACTTGTACTAAGCGGGAATACTGCTTGTGCATCGAAATCCTAAACCCAAAGTTGTGCCAAATGAGTCTACCATACCTACCTGTACATGGTATTTCAACACCGTTTCAAGTAAATTTGCAAGTGGCAAGTCTAATGTTCAAAATAAATTTCTTTTTTGGGTGCCCGCACAGCTCATGAAGCGGCGAGTGGTGGTCGGTATCTTACATGTTAAAAAGGTTCTTATGAGGATGTGTGTTTATTCACTTATCGTTGCTTGAGAGTATGTCGGTAATAGGGATGCCTAGTCCCAAAATGCAAAAAACATATTATTTTACGTTGTCAAATAATAAATTCCTTGGAAAGTGTTGGTATGGACGGTACCCGTGGGTACAACTTGCCGTGGAATGTGAAAAAATTGTGGAAAAAGGAATAAACTTTATTTTTAGTTTGAGAACTGCCTACAATTCGTTTAGCATGGAGGATATTGGAAACATTTAGTCGTTTTCGTTAACAGGAAAAGCATACCACCCTAAAAATATTTATCTCTAAATTTTTCACTTTGAGCTCTCACACCTCTACAAATCCGTGCTTCCCTCTACGACGGGCCTATCTATTTACTTTATGCAATTTTTATTTTGAATTTAAGTCACCATATTCTCTTATAAAGTACCAACTAAGGAACACCATTATCATACTTGAGAATTGGATGTAGTTAGTATTTGATTGTGTTGCATGAATGGATCAATGATAGAGCATGATGGGCTAGGGATAACGTTCATTAGCGTTGAATTTTGAAAGACTTGGTTGCTTGTTGATATGCTTGAGTATTGAAATTTTTATGTCAAATTATGGACTAGTGCTTTGCATCATCTACAAGTCCAGATGTCCATTCTAAAAAGAAAAAGAATGTGATGAACATGTGAATTAAGTAATATACCGAAGGACAAAGGGAACAACATACGAGGTTAACTGAATCCTTGACCTAGAGGTTCAACCGATAGAGATCTTCGTAGAATATGTGGGAGCCAATATGGACATCCAGGTACCTATATTGGTTATTGACCGGAGAGTGTCTCAGGTCATGTCTGCATAGTTCTCGAACCCAAAGGGTCTGCACACTTAAGTTTCGTTGACGTTTCGGTATAGTCGAGTTATATGTGTTGGTGACCTAAGTTTTGTTCGGAGTCCGCATGAGTTCCCAGACGTCACGAGGAGCCGCGCCCAATTTTATATGGTGCATACTATTTGATATGATCATAGAACACCATCTTGTGATGGTGTGTTCGAATTACCACTATCGTTTATGG
The DNA here is from genome assembly GCF_904849725.1 of Hordeum vulgare subsp. vulgare. NCBI lineage: Eukaryota > Viridiplantae > Streptophyta > Magnoliopsida > Poales > Poaceae > Hordeum > Hordeum vulgare. Next base: position 191,284,035 of record NC_058521.1, read on the forward strand.
GTTATGCATTAGAGACAACCGCATTCACTTTAAATAGAGCACCACGGATTTCCATTGAGATGACACTGTATGAACTATGGTTTGGAAAAACCTAAGATGTCATTTCTTAAAAGTTTGGGGCTGCGATGCTTATGTGGAAAAGTTTCAGCTTGATAAGCTCGAACCCAAAGCGGATAAATTTATCTTCATACGACACCCAAAACAGTTGGGTATACCTCCTATCTCAGATCCGGAAGCAAAGTGTTTGTTTCTAGAAACGGGTCTCTTCTCAAGGAAAAGTTTCTCTCGAAACAATTGAGTGGGAGGGTGGTGGAACTTGATGAGGTTACTGAACCGTCACTTCAACCAGTGTGTAGCAGGGCGCGGGAAGATGTTCCTGTGGCGCCTACACCAATTGAAGTGGAAGCTGATGATAGTGATCGTGAAGCTTCGTATCAAGTTACTACAAACCTCATAGGTCAACAAGGTCACGTACTGCTACAGAATGGTACGGTAACCCTGTCTTGGAGGTCATGTTGTTGAACTACAATGAACCTACGAGCTATGGAGAAGGGATGGTGGGCCCGGATTCCGACAAATGGCTGGAGGCCAAAAAATCCGAGACAGGATCCATGTATGAAAACAAAGTGTGGACTTTGAAAGAACTACTTGACGGTCGTAAGACTATTAAGTACAGATGGATCATTGAAAGAAGACAGCCAATGATGGTGAACGTCACCATTTAAGAAAGCTCGACATGTTGCAAAGCGGTTTCCGACAAGTTCATGGAGTTGACTCCAATGAGACTCTCTCACTCGTAGCGATGCTAAAAGTCTGTTGGAATTATGTTAGCAGTTGCTGCATGTTGCAGATGGATTTCAAAACATTGTTTCCTCGACAGTTTCCTTGAGGAAAGGTTTTATGTGATACAACCAGAAGGTTTTGTCGATCCTAAGGATGCTAACAAGTATGCAAGCTCTAGCGATCCTTCTATGGACTAGTGCAAGCATCTCAGAGTTGGAATATACACTTTGATAAGATGATCGAAGTTTTTGGCTATACAAAGTTAATGAGAAACTTTTATTTCCAAAGAAGTGAGTGGGACTACTATAGAATTTCTGATTAGTGTATGTGGTTGACATATTGTTGATTGGAAATAATATATAATTTTCGGAAAGCATAGAGGGTTGTTTGAAAGGAGTTTTTCAAAGGAAGACCTGGATTAAGCTACTTGAACATTGAGCATCAACATCTATAGATATAGATTAAGACGCTTAATAATACTTTCAATGAAATGCATGCCTTGACAAGTTTTTGAAGGACTTCAAAATAGATCAGCAAAGAAGGAGTTCTTGGCTGTGTTGTAAGATGTGAATTTGAGTAAGACTCAAAACCTGACCACGACAGAAGAAAGAGAAAGGACGAAGGTTATCCCCTATGCCTTAGCCGTAGGCTCTATAGTATGATATGTTGTGTACCGCACCTGATGGTGCCTTCCCATGAATTTATCAAGGGGTACGAAAGTGACCCTCGAATGGATTACTGGACAGCGGTCAAAAGTTATCCTTAGTAACTAGTGGACTAAGGAAATTTTTCTCGATTATGGAGGTGATTAAAGAGTTCGTCGTAAAGAGTTACATCGATGCAAGCTTTGACACTAATCCGAATAACTATGAGTAGTAAACCGAATTCATATAGTGGATCAGTCATTTGGAATAGTTCCAAATGGCCCGTGGTAGCAGCATCTATAGATGACATAGAGATTTGTAAAGCACACACGGATCTGAAGAGTTCAGACCCATTAACTAAAACCACTCTCACAAGCAAGATATGATCAAATCCCATAATTGTATGGGTGTTAAGTTCATTGCAATCACATAGTGATGTGAACTAGATTATTGACTCTAGTGCAAGTGGGAGACTATTTGAAATATGCCCTAGAGGCAATAATAAATTGGTTATTATTATATTTCCTTGTTCAAGATAACCGTTAATTATCCATGCTAGAATTGTACTGATTGTAAACTCAAATACATGTGTGAATATATAGACAACACACTGTCCCTAGTGAGACTCTAGTTGAGTAGCTCGTTGATCAAAGATGGTCAAGGTTTCGTGGCCATAGACAAGTGTTGTCACTTCATGAAGGGATCACATCATTAGGAGAATGATGTGATGGACAAGACCCAAACTATGAACATAGCATATGATCATGTGAGTTTATTGCTACTGTTTTTTGCATGTCAATGTATCTCTTCCTATGATCATGATATCATGCAACTCCCGGACACCGAAGGAATAGCTTGTGTGTTATCAAACGTCACAAGATAACTGGGTGACTATAAAGGTGCTCTACAGGTATCTCGAAAGGTGTATGTTGGGTTGGCATGGATGAAGAATGGTATTTGTCACTCCGTGTAACGGATAGGTATTACGGGACGAGTAAAGAGACTTGCCGGTAACGAGATTGCCACAGGATCCCAATAAGCCTTGCAAGCAATGTGACTAAGGCGTTAGCCGCAGGATCTTGTATTACGGAACGAGTAAAGAGACTTGCCGGTAACGAGATTGAAATAGGTATGGAGATACCGACGATCGAATCTCGGGCAAGTTACATATCGAAGGACAAAGGGAACAACATACGGGATTAACTGAATCCATGACATAGAGGTTCAACCGATAGATATCTTCGTAGAATAGGTGGGAGCCAATATGGACATCCAGGCCCCCAACTGGTTATTGAACGGAGAGTGTCTTAGGTCATGTGTGCATAGTTCTCGAACCCGTAGGGTCTGCACACTTAAGGTTCGGTGACGTTTCGGTATAGTTGAGTTATATGTGTTTGTGACCTAAGTTTTGTTTGGAGTCCTGGATGAGATCCCAGACCTCACGAGGAGTTCCAGAATGGTCCGGAAACAAAGATTGATATATAGGAAGTTGATATTGGGATTCCGGAAGGTTTTTGGGCATTGCCGGGAGTGTAGCGGGAGTGACGAATGGGTTCCAGGGGCCCACTGGGTGGGCCCTCCATGCCCCAAGGGGTCCACATGAGTTTATTGGATGTGCAATAAGGCTTAATGGGCTGAAAATTCATCCAAGTAAAGCCCATGAGGAAAAAGGTGGAAAATCCAAAAGAGGTGGACAATTTAGGAAGGAGTCCTAATCCAAGTGGGATTGGAGGAGGACTCCTCCCTCCTCCACTTCGACCGAGCAAAGGAGGATCTCCTTGAGCCTAAAGGCTAGACCCTCCCTCCTACTATATATACTAGAGGGTTTAGGGATTTTTGTGACACAACTTTGCCACGTGCAACCCTAAACCTCTGCTTCATAGTTCTTCCTCTAGATCGGATTTCGGCGGTGCTTAGGCGAAGCCCTGTAGGAATAGATCACCGCCACCACCGGCGCACCGTCACGCTGCCGGGGAACTCATCTACTTCCCCGTCTCTCTTGTTGGATCAAGAAGGCGGAGATCATCATCGAGCTGTACGTGTGCTGAAAGCAGAGGTGTCGTCCGTTCGGTACTAGATCGGGACGAATCGTGGGACGGATCGTGAGACGATTCATGGGATGGATCGTGGGACGGTTCGTGCGACGGATTGTGAAGACGTACCACTACATCAACCACATTTATTAACGCTTCCGCTTAGCGATCTACATGGGTATGTGGATCCGATCTCCCTCTCGTAGATGATCATAACCATGATAGGTCTTCGTGTGCGTAGGATTTGTTTTCCCATGCAACGTTCCCCAACACTATTTGCAATCTCTACTTTGCTATTTGCATTTCCATTTTATTTTCTCTTTTTTTTTCAGATCTATAATATCAAAAGACCCAAAAATACCTTGTTGTGTTTCATTTTCTATCACTCTTATTTGCATCTATCAATCTATCCTTACTTTACCCACGAGGGATTGACAACCCCTCCACGCGTTGGGTTGCGAGGAATTGATATTTGTGTGTAGGTGTTGCATACATAGTCTTGTGGATCTTCATAGTGGATTGATACCTTGGTTTCATAACTGAGGTAAATACTTGCCATCGCTGTGCTACATCACCCTTTAAGCTTGGAGGGAAACCAACACAATCAGTGAGGAGTCAGGTCTTACACCGCAATGTGGCGCAAACCTGGGTAACTGTACGCATCTGTTTCATGCCTTATGCACATAGCTTCGTGTGACTCGAGAAGTAGATTATGCTCAACTCCCAGTGTTCGAACCATGTTCTTGAGAAGTTTTAAGGAAAGTGCAAAACCAACCTCCGACATTTGGCGCACCAGGTAGGGGGGTTGCTTGCGCATCTTCTACCTCGAGCTCACTCGACATCGACATGGACGAGGCGTGTCACAAAAGGTATGCTTGCAAGGCTTAGATGGATCACGCAGAGCCTATCATCAACCACAACGGTCGCAGGCGTGCTCCCGCCACTACTGAGCCCACGGCAGGGGATATGCAGACTTCATCCGCCCACCCGTCTGTCCAGGCAAACCCTCCACCCGCGCGCACCGCCATGGATTTTTCTTATGGTCATTGTGACCAGCCGGAGCACATTATTGTGCGAGAGCTGCTACGCTACCATCCCACCGCAACCGGTTATGATGCAAGGCTGGCGCACATTATCGAGCTGGCCAACACCGTCGGAGACGCTCTAGCTCTCACCCACTCTCTGCCCCCTTGTGCATCGCAGGGTGCCAGGGCGGGGAACGGTGTTCTTGCTCCATCTCTGCTGCCACACGAGGACCATGGGCGGCACCACGATGCACACATGCTAGAGCCATACCATGGAGCATCTTCTACACCTAACGTGAACCCCTGCCGTCAGATAATCGAGCGCGTGGAGCCCGACGCGCGTGTACTCATCGAACGACCGCGAGAGAATCAATACCACACCTTCTGGGATGTCGCTGCCGCTTGCTCCTGCAACAAAATATCTTCCAGCGGCGCCAGAAACAAGCGTGTTGACGGGAGACTATTCTTGTCTTGATACTCCTCAGCAACGGCGCCAGGAATCCTTCTGCTACGGCTATGCCTTTAGGGACTTCCTTGGCAAATATGCAAAGGATTCCCTCGTGGCCTTGGAGCCTTGCGTTGGTGTTCCCTCGAAGCGGAAAGGGTGATGTAGCCCAGTGGCGGCAAGTATTTCCCTCAATTCTGAGAACCAAGGTATCGAACCAAAGAAAGGATTGCGTCAAGTCACAAGTACCTGCACAAACACAAAGAGCTTGCACCAAACGTTGTGAAGGGGTTGACAATCCCTTATAGATTGTTTGCAAAGTGAGAACTGAAAGCAACAAAGAAAACAAAGGAAAGTAAAAGTGAAAGTGGAAACGATAGTTGTGAATAGACCCGGGGGCCGTAGTGTTCACTAGTGGCTTCTCTCATGAAAGCAAGTAGACAGTGGGTGAACGAATTACTGTCGAGCAATTGATAGAACCGTGCAAAGTCATGACGTTATCTAAGGCAATGATTATATCTATAGGCATCACGTCCAAAACAAGTAGATCGATACTTTCTGCATCTACTACTATTACTCCACACGTCGACCGCTATCCAGCATGCATCTAGTGTATTAAGTCCAAAAGGACAGAGTAACTCCTTAAGCAAGATGACATGATGTAGATGGACAATCTCATATCTACGATAAAAGCCCATCTTGTTACCCTTGATGGCAACAATACGATGTGTGCCTTGCTGCCCCTTCTATCACTGGGAAAGGTCACCACACGGTATGAACCCAAAGCAAAGCACTTCTCCCATTGCAAGAATCATAGATCTAGTTGGCCAAACAAAACCCAAGACTCGGAGAGACTTACAAGGATATCAAACCATGCATATAAGAAATCAGTAAAGACTCAAATATAATTCATAGATAATCTGATCACAAATCCACAATTCATCGGATCTCGACAAACACACCGCCAAAGAGGATTACATCGGACAGATCTCCATGAAGATCATGGAGAACTTTGTATTGAAGATCCAAGAGAGAGAAGAAGCCATCTAGCTACTAACTACGGACCCGTAGGTCTGAAGTGAACAACTCACGAGTCATTGGAGGGGCGATGATGTTGATGTAGAAGCCCTCCAACTCCAAAGTCCCCTCCGGCAGGGCACCGGGAAGGGTCTCCAGATGAGATCTCCCGGAAACGGAAGCTTGCGGCGTCGAAAAAGTGTTTTCGTGGATGTCCTGATTTTTTCTGGATCTTTAGGGAATTTATAGGGCAAAGAGCTAGGGCAGGGGAGCGCCAGGGAGGCCACAAGCCTGGTTGCCGCGGGCCCCCCTGGCCGTGGCAACAGGGCTTGTGGGCTCCCAGGGGGGCCGTGCCTTGGCCCTCAAGCCTCCCGATCTTCTTCCGTTCTGGAAAAATTTATTTTGGGGATTTTATTCCGTTTGGACTCTGTTCCAAAATCAGATCTGAAAAGAGTCAAGAACACAGAAAAACAGGAACTGACACGTGCCACTGGATTAATAAGTTAGTCCCAAAAAAGATATAAAAGGTAAACAAAACATCCAAAGTTGACAAGATAACAGTGTGAAACCATCAAAAATTATAGATACGTTTGAGACGTATCAAGCATCCCCAAGCTTAACTCCTGCTCGTCCTCGAGTAGGGAAGGGATAAAGAATGAATTTTTTATGCTTTCATGCTACCTAACATAGATGTCCTTTGTAACTCCTCTTATCTGACGTGAATGTTCAGATCCATTAGATTCAAGACAATAGTTTTCTATTGACGTGGAGACAATAATAATTCAAGCAAACTAGCAAGGTAATCATGAACTTTCGAAATAACAAGGCCAAAAGAAAGTTATCCCTACAAAATCATATAGTCTGGCTATGCTCTATCATCCTTGCACAACAAATTTAAATCATGCACAACCCCGGTATTGGCCAAGTAATTGTTTTCACACCTTTACTTTCTCAAACTTCTTCAACTCTCACGCAATACATGAGCGTGAGCCATGGTTTTAGCACTATAAATGGTGTGGAGTGTGGTGGAGGTTGCAAGACAAACAAGGAGAAGATGGTCACATTGACTAGGCACATCAATGAGCTATGGAGATGCTCATCAATAGATATCAACGTGAATGAGTAGGGATTGCCATACAAATGATGCACTAGAGCTAAGAGTATGTGGAAGCTCTTAAAGAAAACTAGTCGGTGTGCATCCAACTTGCTTGCTCACAAAGACCTAAGGCAATTTTGAGGAAGCCTATCATTGGAATATACAAGCCAAGTTATATAATGAAAATTTCCCACTAGCTATATGGTGGGGACAAAACGAGAGACTCTCAATCATGAAGATCATGGTGCTTAATATGCACAAGTGTGGAAGGATAGTAGCATTGTCCCTTCTCTCTTTTTCTCTCATTTTTTTTGGTGGGCTCTTTGGCCTCTTCTTCTTTTTTTTTGGTTGGCATCTTTGGCCTCTTTTATTTCCTCACATGAGACAATGCTCCATCAATGATGATCATCACACTTACAACTCAAAACTTATAGCAATAATGACTCTATATGGAATGCCTTCGGTAGTGTACCGTGACAATGATCTAGCATGGCATAGACATCAATGGAAACATCATACTAGCTATCTTACGATCATGCAATGGCAATGTAGAAGTGGTGACACTTGTCATGGTGGTATCTGCATGGCAATATATCTTGGAATGGCTTTGAAAAAGCCATAGTAGGTAGGTATGGTGGCTGTTTTGAGGGAGGCTATTGGTGGGTTTTGTGCACCGGCGAAAGTTGCACAGTACTAGAGAAGATAGTGATGGTGGAAGGAGAAAGTGCATCTAAACCATGGACTCAACATTAGTCATCAAGAACTCATATACTTGTTGCAAAAGTTTTAGTAGTAATCGAAACAAAGCATTCAACGCATACTCCTAGGGGAAGGGTTGGTAGGTATAAACCATCGGGCGATCCGACCGCCACACAAAGGATGACAATCAATAGACTAGTCATGCTCAGACTTCATCACATAGCGGTTCACCATACGTGCATGCTACGGGAATCACTAACTTCAAAAAAAGTATTTCTAGATCCACAACACCTCACTAATATAACTTCAATATTACCATAACCACAACTCAAAACTAATTGAGATGAATCAAACTTCTCCAACTACTCAATGCACATGAAGGTGGAAGTTTTCATATCCCTTTGGATAACTACCCTTTTTGAGACTACTATCAAAGCATAGATCAACTACCAAGCCACGCATTGTTGGCCTCTAAACGATATAAGTGAAGCACATAGAGCAAAATTAACTAGCTCAAAAGATGTAAGTCAAGCACATGTGAGTTGAATTCTCTAACCAAAGGATATAAGTGAAGCTCGACAAAATCACGGTGAGTGCAGGTCTCTCTCTCTAGGGGTGCAGTAAGGATGATTGTGACAGAACAAAAATAAAAGACTCCTACGATACAAGACGCTCCAAGCAAAACACATAACATGTGGTGAATAAAAATATAGCCCCAAGTAACGTTACCGATGGATTGAAGACGAAAGAGGGGATGCCTTCCTGGGGCATCCCTAAGCTTAGGCTTTTACGACATCCTTGAATCAACTTGGGGTGCCTTGTGCATCCCCAAGCTTGAGCTCTTGCAACTCTTTATCGTTTTTTCCATAAGAACTTCACCCAAAACTTGAAAACTTCACAACACGAAACTTAAACAGAAACTCGTGATAACATTAGTACAAGAAAGCCAACCACCACTTCCTTAGGTACTGTAGCAAACTTAAATTCTACTTATGTTGATGTTGGGTTACTGTATTTTCAATCTTCCACGGATAATACCCCCCGATACTATCCATAGTTTCATCAAAATAAGCAACCAACTCAACAAAAACAAAATCTGTTAACAGCAGACCAGTCTGTAGCAATCTGTATACTTCGTATACTTCTGGTACTTAAAAAATTCTGAAACATTAGGACAGTCTGAATAATTTTCCTAGAAATCAGAAGCAAAAAGAATCAACTCAAAATCTCTTACAGAAAAAAAACAAAAATTCTTTTCGTGAGCAGACAATTTCTGTCTTTTCCAGCTTGATCAAACGATCATCCCCAAGACTAATCATAACGGTTTTGCTTGGCACAAACGCAAAAAGAAACACAAAAAACACAATCATAACAGAATTATGAAAGTGTGGAAAACACAAAACAGAAATAAAAAGGATAGATTCGTTGGGTTGCCTCCCAACAAGCGCTATTGTTTAACACCCTTAGCTAGGCAAAAGGTGATGGAATCACGTATAGTCATCTTTTGTGCTCAAACCATAAGTAGCATGATCATTTATCATATTAAGATCTTCATCTTTATTCGATGACTCACCACTAGCTTTAGGAACAAAAGCAGACTTGACGGTCTTTTTGAGAGTGAGATTTGGAGTATTTTGCACAGCGGCAAAAGCGGAACCCAAGATGGTTATGACATCTTCTAGTTTGCCAATTCTAGAGGAATCATTAACTATAGGTTCCTTCTCCCTTAAATTTTTCAAGACCATTCCCACTTTGGATCCGTACTGAGTAATTTGATTGTGGATCTTTCTGTGAAAACCCTCAATAAGTTCAATTGTGGCAATTTTGTTTTCAATAGCGTCAAGCCTTTGCATCACGTGTTCCAAGGTCAAGGTGGTTCCATTAACCATGAGCGGGGGTGAGCCTACCAAATTCATGATAGATCCATAGGAGTCAACAGTATGGCTCCCCAAAAAATTCCCGCCTATGATGGTATCAAGGATATACCTATTCCAAGGAGAGATTCCAACATAAAAACTGCGAAGAAGAACGGTAGTGGATTGCTTACGAGTAGATCTACTTTGAGCATTACAAATCCTATACCAAGCGTCCTTTAAATTTTATTCCTCATTCTGCCTGAAATTGAGAACTTAGTTCTCAGGGGTATCGTTAGGAATAGTGGGTCTAGCCATTGATTGACTATCCCACACACAAACGAGTAGGAAGAAAGCGGGCTCAAGAGAACGGCAAAAAGGCAAAAGGAAAAAGAAAAACGTCAAAGGAAAAAGGCAAATGAAAACGGCAAATGTGAAGTGGGGGAGAGGAAAACGAGAGGCAACTCGCAAAAAAAGGTAAATGCAAGAGATGAGTTTGTGACACCTACTTGGATAGGTCTTGATCTCTCCTTCCCCGGCAACGGCGCCAGAAATACTTCTGCTACTGCAACAAAAGATCTTCCAACGGCGCCAGAAACAAGCGTGTTGATGGGAGACTATTCTTGTCTTGATACTCCTCAGCAACGGCGCCAGGAATCCTTCTACTACGGCTACTCCTTTAGGGATTTCCTTGGCAAATATGCAAAGGATTCTCCCGTGACCTTGGATCCTTGCGTTGGTGTTCCCTCGAAGCGGAAAGGGTGATGTAGCACAGCGGCGGCAAGTATTTCCCTCTGTTTTGATTACCAAGGTATCGAACAAGAGAAAGGATTGGGTCAAGTCACAAGTAACTGCACAAACACAAAGAGCTTGCACCCAACACTATGAAGGGGTTGTCAATCCCTTATAGATTGTTTGCAAAGTGAGAACTGAAAGCAACAAAGAAAACAAAGCAAAGTAAAAGTGAAAGTGGAAATGATAGTTGTGAATAGACCCGGGGGCCGTAGTGTTCACCAGTGGCTCCACTCATGAAAGCAAGTAGACGGTGGGTGAACGAATTACTGTCGAGCAATTGATAGAACCGCGCAAAGTCGTGACGTTATCTAAGGAAATGATTATATCTATAGGCATCACGTCCAAAACAACTAGACCGATACTTTCTGCATCTACCACTATTACTCCACACGTCGACCGCTATCCAGCATGCATCTAGTGTATTAAGTCCAAAAGAACAGAGTAACGCCTTAAGCAAGATGACATGATGTAGATGGACAATCTCATATCTACGATAAAAGCCCATCTTGTTACCCTTGATGGCAACAACACGATGTGTGCCTTGCTGCCCCTTCTGTCACTGGGAAAGGTCACCACATGGTATGAACCCAAAACCAAGCACTTCTCCCATTGCAAGAATCATAGATCTAGTTGGCCAAACAAAACCCAAGACTCAGAGAGACTTACAAGGATATCAAATCATGCATAAAAGAGATGAGCAAAGACTCAAATATAATTCATAGATAATCTGATCACAAATTCACAATTCAATTAATCTGTATTGAAGATCCAAGAGAGAGAAGAATCCATCTAGCTACTAACTACGGACCCGTAGGTCTGAAGTGAACTACCCACGAGTCATTGGAGGGGCGATGATGTTGATGTAGAGGCCCTCCAACTCCAAAGTCCCTTCCGGCAGGGCACCGACAAGGGTCTCGAGATGAGATCTCGCGGAAATGGAAGCTTGCGGCGGCGGAAAAGTGTTTTCGTGGATGCCCTGATTTTTTCTAGATTTTTAGGGGATTTATAGGACAAAGAGCTAGGGCAGGGGAGCGCCAGGGAGGCCACAAGCCTGGTTGTCGCAGGCCCCCCTAGCCGCGGCAACAGGGCTTCTGGGCTCCCAGGGGGGGCCTGCCTTGGCCCTCAAGCCTTCCGGGATTTTATTCCTTTTGGACTCCGTTCCAAAATCAGATCTGAAAAGAGTCAAAAACACAGAAAAACAGGAACTGGCACTTGGCACTGGATTAATAAGTTAGTCCCAAAAAATATATAAAAGGTAAACAAAACATCCAAAGTTGACAAGATAACAGCGTGAAACCATCAAAAATTATAGATACGTTTGAGACGTATCACCGCTCAGCGTTAAAACCTTGCCGCTCTCGCCGGTTGAGGTCCTTCTTGTAGTGGGGGCTCACGTGCCTTCACCCGAGAGCTGTGTCGTGTGGTGTGACCTACGTCGTTCAAGTTTGACCTGCCTCCCCGCTATAACGGCACTCCAAATCCTATGGCGTTCCTGCATCTCTATGCCATCGGTATCAAAGCTGTCGGCGGTGTTACAAGGTCATGTTGAACGGGTTCCCCATGGCCCTCAAAGATGCGGCGCGCTCATGGCTGATGAATCTCCATGGGTGCTCCATATCTTCATGGTACGAGCTATGCGTGTAGTTCATTGCCAACTTCAAGGGCACGTACAAGCATCCTCTCACCCTCAAAAAGTTGTGCTATGTGCACCAGCACTCGAGTGAGACCCTCCGAAAGTACATTCAGCGCTTCAGCCAGGTGCGAAACAAGATCCCGCTCGCTTCACACGCCATGGTCATATCTGCTTTCTCCTCCGGCGTCAAAGACACAGGATGCATGAGAAGCTCACCATCAACGACGAACTTGACGTAGTCGCCTTCATCCTCGCCGATCGGTACGCCAAGGTCGAAGAGGACTCCCTCTTCGCCTATAATGATCCATGCACGACTCTCGACCCTGCCAATGCCAAGAACAAGGACATAAAGCTCAAAGGTCCCGTCGTTCTTGCGGTAGAGTGTAAGAAAAAGCGTGGGCACAACCGTGATGAAGCTTCCAGGAAGGCCTTTTGCACCTAGCACAACGTAAGCTCCCACAACACTGAAGACTGCCACAAGCTCATGATGCTCCATGAGCAGGATTAGAACCTTCGTCCCAATCGCAAAGATCGCAGCATGGGCAACAATGGTGGCCGCATTGGCTACCGTTCGGGAGACCACAGCAATAACAATGGAGATGGCACCAACCGCCAAGGCCTGCAAGACCCACCACAACGTGCCAACTCTCAGGCAAAGGATATTCTTCCAAGCCCCAATGCCAACAACAACAACCTGCACGACGAGGATACTGGGGGCTATGAGGAGCCTCGCATAATGGCATGCATCCTTGGCGGATCTCAGGTTCCCTCGTGTAAGCGCCACCTCAAAGAAGTTCTTCCACAAGGTGAACATTGCTCTTGGGGGACCTGAGGATTCTGGTTTCCTCAGGTGGTCATAATAAGAAATTACTTTAGACTCCAAAGACCACCCCAAGTCTAAGAGGACCGTGGGCACCATTCCAATGTTGTGCATTCCCACCATGAACAACGTTGGTGTCACTAAAACACTCATTGATGGCCAAGCGGGCCTCAATGTACTCTCTGTTGATATCTTTGAGCAACTTCAGGTGCCTTACGAGTGCTTGGTGCCCACGTGGCCCTTTTCACGCATGACTGACGGGTCCACTTACCTCTAGGGCAAGTGTCGCTTCTTGTCATCTTCGGCACCCCAAAGAACTACAACACGGAGTTCACCGACTTAGATGTAGCCCACATAGGCTTGCCCTACAACGCCATCTTGGGCTAACCTGCCCTTTCCAAGTTCATCGTCGTGACCAACCATGCCTACATCACCGTAAATATTCCAATAGCGGCAGTGTCATTACCATCTGCTGTGATCAGGAGGAGGTTGTACGCACCATCGAGGACACCTACAAAGCTGCCGCCATCGCATACCCGCGGCTAAGGATGACTCGAGCCTCTCAAGGCTGCACCTGCCAAGAAGAAGCCTTTGTTCTCTCAAGAGCGGGCTGGGACGAAGAAAGTGTCGCTAGACGGTAGTGGCTCTGGGCCCACCGTCACCATCGGCAATGACCTCTCCTCCAAATAGGAAGGCTAGCTCGTTGCCTTCCTCTAGGCAAGTGTTGATATGTTCGCTTGGACACCGTTACACATGCTCGGGGTACCGAGGGAGGTGATCGAGCACCATTTAGCCGTGTGCCATAATGCACGCCCCATGAAGCAAAAGGAGCGGCTCTAGGAACCAGAAAAATAGAAGTTTATCATTCAAGAGACCAAGAATTTCTAGAAGCGGGTTTCATCCACGAGGTGGTACACCCCGAGTGGGTCGCAAACCCCATCGTGGTTCGAAAACATAGCTGACAAGGGCGAATGTGCATCGACTTCACTGATCTTAAAAAGGCCTACCCCAAGGATCTCTTCCCGCTGCCCTGTATCGACCAGATCGTGTACTCCACCGTTGGGTGTGATGTGCTTCCTGGATGCCTTCTCAGGATACCACCAGATCAAGATGACGAAGCAAGACAAGGATAATGACCTTCCTCACCCCCTGTGAAGTGTACTGCTACGTGTGCCTGATGTTCGGCCTAAGGAGTGGAGGGGCTTGAGATGGGCAGAAACACCGAGGCATATGTGGACAACATTGTCATCAAGACCCGCGAGGAAAACTACCTCATCAAGGACCCCGCGTAGACCTTCACCAACTTGCACAAATCCGCCTCAAGATCTCCCACCTTGGTATTGAGGCAAACACTAAGAAGATCCAAGCCATCAAGAGGATGTGGCCTCCATGTAACCTCAAGGAGATAGAGAAGCTAATAGGATGTGTGTCCTCACTCGGATGCTTGATATCCAATTTGGGCGAGAGAGACAAGTCTTTCTTCAAGCCCTTGAAGACAAAGTGCCCCTTCAAGTGGACTCTTGAAGCATATGCAGCCTTCGAGAACGTCAAGAAGTACCCGATAAGCCCTCGTATCATGGTTTCCCCGTGACCTCGCGATCCTGTGCTCTTGTACTTGGCAGCCACCCCCCCCCCCAAATGGCCAGTGCGACCCTGGTGGTGGAACAATAGGAGCAAGTCCCTATCAAGAAAAAGCCTATGTCATCTTTGCCCGCTGAGCCAGCTCTTCCCGAGGCCTCTCTTCCGGCACCTCACGAGGGACTCCTAGAGCCTCACTAGGCTACAGTCACGCCCGTCGAAGTGCCTCCCCAAGTGACCCCAGGAGAGCCACCTGACAAGCTCCCTGAAGCCCAAACTAGTGCTCTTACAATAACGTGCCTTGTGTGTCTGCACGATGCTGAGGGGTGCACTTGAGCAACACCCTATGCAACAGAAGCTACTTCTAGCTCTCCTCATCACCTCACGGAAGCTGCACTACTACTTCCAAGGTCATCATGTCAAGGTTTTCACATCATATCCCATGGAAAACTACTTTGCAGCCCCAATGCCACATGCCATGTGGGAGAGTGGAACATTGACTGCAGCCTTTTGAGCTAGCATTCGTTACTGCAAGGACAATCAAGGGCGCGGACTTGGAGGACTTCATGGTAGAATGGATGGATTTGCACCAACAAGAGCCTCATGAAGCAGAGTCCCTCCTACCCAAGATGGATGCCCTTGATGGTTGGACCATGCACTTTGATGGGGCCTTCTCCTGACAGGGCATGGGGGTTGGCGTGGTGCTCACCTCGCCAACAAGAGATAGGCTCTACTGTGTGGTGTAGCTCTGCTTCAAGCATGATGACAAGGTCTCCATCAACATTGTTGAATATGAGGGCCTCATCGTAGGCCTGAAGGCTGCCATCGCGCTTGGTGTCAAGCGCATATTTATCAAGGGCGACTCTTAACTCCTCGCCAACTTCTCTAATAAGAGCTACAAACCCAAGGAAAAGCACATATTGTTTTACCTCACAGAGGTGCGCAAGCTCAAGAAATGCTTCATGGGCATGGAGCTCCAGCAAATTCCCTGTAATGGTAACCAAAAAGCAGATGGCATTGCCAAGAAAGCATCTCGCCGTGAGCCTCAGGCCCCCGACATCTACGAGGAGCGACTCCTTAAGCCATGTGCCATTCCATCGGTTTCTAGCGCCATGGCACCTTAAGAAGAGCTACTTCCCACACCTTCCATAGGTGCACTCAATTGCAACCTACCATCAGGAACTTGCCTGATGTGGGCACTCGACCCGTAGGCTGGGGACATGTTCATATATATCGAAGCCTACCTGGAAAGGGATACACATCCTAAGGACCACAATGAGGTTTATCGTGTGGCCCATGAAGCATCATCCTACTGCAAGATGGATGGCCAGCTCCATCGCAGTCGACCCAATGGAGTCGCGTTATGCTGCATCTCTACGGATCAAGGATGAGACCTGCTTGCTGATATACATGGAGGAGATTGCGGCCATCACTCATCATCGTGCACCCTTGCCGGCAAGGCCTTCCGCAGCGGTTTCTACTAGCCCACAATACTTGAGGACGCACCGAGATGGTTAAATCTTGTGAAGTCTGCCAATTCCATGCCAAGCAGATGCACCATCCGGTGCAAGGGCTATAGACCCTCCCTCTCTCATGGCCCTTTGTGGTCTAGGGGCTGGATATCTTGGATCCTTTCTCTCACGCGGTTGGTGGCTACTGCTTCCTCCACACCGCCCCTTCTCACCATCCCCACTACTTCACCCATCAAGTTCAACAAGGTGTTGGTGTACCGCTTTGGCGTTCCAAACCACATCATCATCGACAATGGCTCACAATTCACATGTTGCCTCTTCAGGTTGTACTGCGCCAACATCGTCATCTAGATGGGCTAGGCCTCCATGATGCACCCGCGAAACAACAGCCAGGCCGAGCGTGCTAATGTTGAGGTCCTTAAGGGGCTCAAGACAAGAAGCTTTAGTAAGAACCTCACATCATATGGCAAAGTCTGGCTCCATGAGCTCCAGCATGTGCTATGATCAATCCGCACAACAGCGACAAAGGCTACCGCCAAAACAATCTTCTTCCTCGTCTATGGGGTGTAAGCTGACCTCCCCATCGAGCTCAAGGACGGGTCCCTACATGTCTTGGTCTTCAACAAAGAGCACTAGGGTCACCTGTGGGAAGTTGATGTGCTCCTCCTCGAGGAAGCACCCCTCCAGGCCACATTCCACATGGCCCAGTACGAGCACGCGCTACGTGTCTACCACAGCCACAACATAAGCCCCCGCACGCTTGAGATTGGTGATCTCGTCTTGTGATGGATCCTCGCCGGAGAAGGACTCCACAAGGTCTTGCAAATATGGGAAGGTTCATTCAGGGTCATCCATGTTTCCCGGCCACCCAGAGCATGGCTCGAGGCAGAGAAGGTATCCTAGTACAAAACACATGAAACATCCAATATCTCTGCAAGTTCTATTCGCGACCTCACGGGTACGAACGCAAGGTAGTTATACACGCCTCGGATCCTCTCTTTCCGCGTTGCCATGAGGCCATGAGAGCTCCCACCCACATCCCAGTGGGGACCCATACTCACACATGGTGGGAATGTAACCTAAGGGCACCACTTGGATGCATAATCCTCAAGATGTCCCATGTCCATCAGGGCAACATCTTTGTCTAAACTTTGAGGGAAAAGCGTGGTTGCATCATATCCTCAAGATGACCCATGTTCGTCATGGAAGAAAGGTCTTTTTGGTCATGTAATGTACTATTTTATGATGTAGTAAACTTCATTTCCTGAAGAATCTTGTCCATGGGGGTAAATGTTTTGACTCCGACAGCAGTTTGCGCTCGCGATATCCATCATGCCTATCACACGAGCGGGGGCTAGGAACGATTCCTGTGCTTGCAGCGCCGCAATACCCAAGACGCTGAGGTGGGAGTCGCGGGCCTGCTCCCGTGCAGGTGACCTCAGTAAGGTCCTTGGTGCAGTGTCTCATCGCGTGACACCCATAAGCGAGCTCATGAGCATGTGTTGTTGCATCACGTCCAAAGATATGCTTGCATGTGTCACTGAAGGTACAAGGCATCGAGGGCTTCATGAGTCCTCCCTCACAAGGGCAGCCTCCTGCTCCGCATCCATCAAGCATCAATGGGAGGCCTCATGACATGATGCCTCGCAAGGTGTCTCCTACAAGCTGCAACACTTCAGGGATCACGACTTACAAAGAGCTAAGTCAAAGAACTTTGCAATTTGCTTGGCATTTTCTGGGCTCTTGTTCCTCGTGATATTTTTGAGTATGTTTGCTTACTCCTTGGAACTGGCCGCCTGCATGTCAACGGGGGGCATACTGATCATCGCACCTTAGGATACCTTACTACCCCACTGGAGCCCTGCACCCTCTGGGCTTGTTGGACCATGTCTCAACATACCAGCGATGGTCGTTGTACGCTCGGGGGCTAGGTTCAAGCGATGTAGAGAAAAAAGGGCAATGTAAAAAGGGAAGCAAATCTTTCGAAAATGGCAGAATAGCAGTCAATATTAAAACTTAGTACACTTACAATAAACAGTGGTGTAGTAGAAAATAAAGAGAAAGATAAAGCCTCAGGCCGAGGAGCCTTTGTCTTCGTCGTGTGGGCCAGCCACCTCAGGGTTGTTGCCTTCTTCATAGGACTCGGCACCATGCGCAAACCTCTCAATCAAGGAGTTCATGTGCTCGCACACCTCCTTCATGAGATCGTTCCGGAGTTCCTCGGGCACATGATCCACCACACGGGCAAGGTCAAAGGTAGGGTTGTAGCGGATGAGGTTGCTGAAGACATGCGTTGCCATCAGGTCCATGAGCTCGCGAGCCCCTTCCTCGATAGTGGCATCCTGCCTGGAGACCCCTATCTCCAACGTATCCACCACCTTTGGGAAAAAGTCGAAGTAGCTATTTTTCATACTCATTGATGGGCTGATTTAGGATGTCCTCGACGGAGCACCTGAATACCCCGCACGCAAGCGCCACGAGCCCCAGGAACAGCTTGGCGTGTTGCATGTGCATCATCCCGGACCCTCTTCGCGACATTGGAGACATCACCGACCTACACCTGGAGCGACCTGAGCTCCCCCTAGACATCTTCCTTGCCATGTTGGAGCTGCTTCTTGAGCTTCTTCATATCCTTCTAGAGCTCAACATGCTTGGCCTTGAAGTGAGCCTCCTGCTGCCTTAGCTTGCCACAATTGTCTAATTTATCTCCAATGTATTGATAATTTACAAAGTATTCATGCCATATTTACATATCTTTACAATACTTCTATATGGGTTTGATGGATTTTATATGATTTAGTTAGAACTAACCCGGACTAACGTTGTTTTCAGCAATATTATCGTGGTGTTGTTTTTATGCAGAAAAAAAGCTCTAGGAATCGTCTGAAACTTTCTGAAAACATTTTTTTGGACAATATGAGAAATATCGGAGCAAAGAATCACCAAAGCGGTGGACACCTATGGGCCACAAGCCAACAAGGCTCGCCCACGCCCTAGGCGCACCATGTTAGCTTGGGGACACGTGGCTCCGGTTGACGTGATTACAATGCTGAAAATTCCTATATATCCAAAAAAACTAAAATTTAACCTAGAACTTCCGCTCCGCCACCTCAATCCTCTGTATCAAAGAAAACTCATACGAAGTCCTGTGATAACCCATAGTCTTCACGACTAGTATTTCACCCTAATTTATTGATATGACACAAAGGGAGCCAAAGAATATTTATAGGCGTTGATAGTTGAGTTGTCAATTCAACTGCAGCGGGGATATCTCTCTGCAGGAACATATTTAGTAGCACAACAAATAATAGTAAGAGCGGTAACATGAATAGCAGCAATTTTGGTAATATCAGTAACAGTAGCACTTGAGTAGCAGGTGTGACAGTAACAATATTAGTAACTTAGCAAGATTCAGTATTTGTAAAGCGTAGGAACATGGATCAGCGATGAAAGTATATGGATGACATCGGTCATGTAATGGATACGCACCAGAGGGATAGAGAACTAGATCCAATTCATCAATATAATTACGCATGTATTCTGTATATAGTCATATGTGCTTGTGATAAGAAATTGCGTGACATCTTTTGTCCTACCCTCCCGTGGCAGAGTGGTCATATTGGAAACTTAGGGATATTAAGGCCTCCTTTTAATAGAGAACTGGAGCAAAACATTAACACAAGGTAAACACATGAACTCAAACTATGACAATAATTGAAAGGAAACCCAATTATTGTCACCATAGGGTATGCGGATCAAGACACTTCATATGTACATACAAATTGCAAGATAGGATCAAAATACTTTTCATATTTAGAGATAAGATAATAAGTTTAGATCTAAACTCATAGTACTAGGGCCGTAGTGACAAGAATTAAGCATAACAAAGTCATAGCAACAGCAATCTCACAACGTAGTGAATACTAGGGATCAAGCCCTATCAAACTTAACTCGATTTCATGATCAATCTCATCCAAACTTAATCACCATCCAGTAGCCTACTAAGGAATTACTCACACCCGGTGGTGAACGTCATGTACTTGTTGATCGAGAATGGTTGATGTTGAAAACATCTATGAACCCCCCTCTCCGGAGCCCCAAATGGACTACACATCATCCCTCCCTAGGAAGAACAGGAGGTGGTGGCGGCTGTGTTTCTTGAAACATGATGAAATTTCCTCTCTTATTTTTTCTCCGAATATGTGAATTTATAGGAGTGGAATTAAGGTCAGGAGAGCCAAAGGGGCCTTATAAGGCATCAAGATGCGACTAGGGGGGGGTGGGCGTGCCCTATTTCCTTGTGGGCCACATGCAGCCCCCTCTGGTGGTTCTTCGCTCAAATAATCCTTATTTATTCCAAAATTAATTCACCAAAGTGTCGTCTATTCCGAGAACTTCTATTTCTGCACAAAAATAACACCAAGGTAGTTCTGGTGAAAACATCGTCAGTCCTGGTTAGTTTCATTCAAATCGTGCAAATTATAGTCCAAAACATGAGCAAAAGTGTTTGGAAAAATAGATACGTTGAAGAGGTATCTACTCCCCCAAGCTTAACTCATTGCTTGTCCTCAAGCAATCCAGTTGATCAAGCGAAAGTGATAAAGAAAACTTCTACAAACTATTTTGTTCTTGTTGTTGTATATATCCATTGCTAGTGATCAAGTTTTCAGCATAAATCCTAAGTAACCGAATCCATGATAATTATTAAGCATCATATTCAATCATGGCAATACATAACCAACCAGCGAGTGATAATATGATATCTCACATACCAACAATTTGTCAAAACAATCATGATATAATATGGTGACATGGTATCTCACTAGCCCTTTCTGAGACCACAAAGCATAAATGAAGAGCACCTTCGAGGTTTAAGCAGCGACTAAACATTATAATTCAGGGTAGAAATGATCCAGTTCATGCTCACATCCAATAGTAACTAGATTAAATCCATAAGAATGACAACAGTGCTCTCCAGTCTGGTGCTTTTAGTAAGAAGATGATGACTCAACACAAAAGTAAATAGATAGGTCCTTCGTAGAGGGAAGCACTGATTTATAGAGATGCTAGAGCTCAAGTTTTAAAACAGGATTAAAAGTATACTTTTTGAGTGGTGTTCTTCACTTTCAATGTTAGAACAAAGGTTTTCAGTATCTTCCATGATAAAATCATTACTGGTGGTTCCCAAAGAGAACTGCAAAGTTTACTCCTATCCACCATTCATTCACAACCATGGTTAGCCGAATTTATAGGTGCCCTCCAACATATCAACTTTCCCAAGGAGTTTTGTTTTCATTAAATTTTGATTATACAGGACTGAGCATACTATTTACCAACCTCTCTCGTGCAATGATGGTGAATAAACACATGTGTTGAGAATAACTTACTTAGCATCAAAGATATCGATTACCCTGTTGCTCCATTAGCAGTACGAGTGCACACAATAGATCTTTGTTTGATTACTTAGAGGTGGCGCATGTAAATTTACTTGGAACGGCAAGGTAATACCGCATATAGGTAGATATGGTGGACTCATGTAAAATAACTGGGTTTAGGGTGTTGGATGCACAATCAGTATTCCCGCTTAGTACAGGTGAAGCCCAACAATAGAATGGGAAGCGACCAGCTAGAGAGCAACAATGGTCAAACATGCATTGTGTATGATTAACATTGGATATTAGCAAGATTAGGATATAAACACTCTAGATTTAAACATCATGAAGGTTGCCTTGGTTTTGAATCAACTACATGTTTACACATGGGCCAAGTCAAGCCGCTCAAATTACTCAGAGGGAAATACCATACTACCATATCACATCATAACTATTTTAATGCATGTTGACATGCAAGAAAAATCATTATCAACTCTTAGCTATTTAAGCATGGCATTGAAAACTATGATCTCTAATTATCATCATAAACATGTTCACTCATGATATACTGAATCAAGATTGAACGAGCCAACATATTTACAAAAATGAAAAAAAGAAGAGTTCATACCCGTTTCCTTTCCCATGATCACTTCATATAATATCGTCATTATTTCCTTTCACTTGCACGACCAAATGATGTGATAATAATAATAGTGCACGTGTGTCATGGACTAAGTTGGAATCTACATGGTAGTTTTAAACAAAGGAGAAGACATGGTAATATTGGCTCTTTGTTAGATCAAGAACAAAGCATATGAGAGCCACTCAACGTTTTCATCGTGGTCTTCTAATTTCGACAACTCAAATAAAAGAAAAGAAATTCAGAGAAACACTGAAATATTTGTGAGTTTTTTATTTTTCTCAAGCAAAAAAAGCAAGCAAAGGAAAAACAAAACGAGAAAAACTATTTACACACGAAAGCTCCCAACAAGTAAAGGAAATCTTTTTGGGTTTGTGTTTTAATACTACTCTAATCTAATTAAACGGAGAAGAAAAACCAAAAAGAAACGAGAAATATTTTTGGATTTTCCAAAGTTCTTCAAACACACAAGAAGAAAGAGGAAAAATAAAACTAATATGGATATACAATGAAAGAGGATGAAGACCGATAATTTATATGAAGTGTGTGAACATGATTGTAATGTCAGTGAGAAATATGTATTCTCTCAATCTTAGGCATTTCCCTAGCTTGGTGATCACCATCTCTGGTCTAGATAATAGTTGAAGTGGTAGCTCAGGGAGATGTTTCGGGCTACCTCCTGTGGCAAATGAGCTGCCTTCACTGCAGCATTATACTCTTGGACCTCTCTCTCAAGAACATAGTATCTTTGTTTATTCTAAAAATCAAGGAGAGCAGGCACATGCAAATTAATAGAAACAGGAATATATTTATTAAATATTAAGTTATACTCAAATCCTCTGGCACTATCCATAATGAGGTCATGACGGCGCATGGTTTCAAAGTCTAAGTACCTCTCATGCAGCATAGGATCGTTAGGTTGGGGTGAAATATTAAGACTTGCGGCTGCACACACAACATAAATTCCTCTGTACAAATCACCGCTTCTTGCATTAGAATGCAACCTCCGGGCCACAATTGCACTGTTGGGGCCCCGATCCTAAGTCATAAGAATCCAGCATATA
This sequence comes from Hordeum vulgare subsp. vulgare, assembly GCF_904849725.1. Taxonomy (NCBI): domain Eukaryota; kingdom Viridiplantae; phylum Streptophyta; class Magnoliopsida; order Poales; family Poaceae; genus Hordeum; species Hordeum vulgare. The sequence goes on from NC_058521.1 coordinate 191,307,004, forward strand.
ACACATCACATCACCTTTGCAGCCTCACGCACGGTAAACTCCCTGGCCGCCACCCAACCTTGGCCGGGACCATTTGCGTCTTTGGCTCACGTATATGAATGTGTTGCTAGCATTCGAATGACAAAGAACTCAGGTCAACATGACTAGTTTTAAACCCAAGTGGCACATCCATATAGGGACAGGCATAAGTAACCCAACACAGCAGTCGGTCAACATCAGGTGTAGATGAGTCATAGCAAGCTACAGGGACTTCTTTACATCGCGTGACATTTCCACGAGGGGACAGACACAACAACAAAGAAGTAAAAAAACAAATTGTATGAACGGGAGAGTCACATACCAAGGAGCAATTCCTCAAGACAGTTTTGGAAATGGAGTTCTGAGCAAAGTTATCGTAAATTTCAGTTTCTGGAGGAAGAACTCAAGAGAGGGAACTAGAACTTAATTTTCTGGAGGTAGATGACGAAGTGAGCTAAAGAGATGAGGCGGTGGGGTACCGTGGGGCCCATAAAGCATTAGGGCATGCCCAGGGGGCGGGGGGATGGGTGCGACCTATTGGCTTGTGGCCCAAAGGTGCACCTCCCTGCTGCAGTTTATGCCAAAAATTCTTAAATATTCAGAAAAAAATCATGTTAAAATTTTGTGGCATTCTAAGACTTTTACGTCATTTTTCTATTGCACGCAAAACTTGGAAAATAGGATAATCATGGCACTTTATTTTTCTATAGCTAAGAGAACAAAGAATAAACTTGTGACACACAGAGTTGTGAATACTCAATTCATCGATCAGATGTCTTTCAGAAAGGATCCATCAATAAAGTTGATCAAGTCTTATTAATAACCGTTCTTAATTGGCATGAAACGAATAATTTTCATATATCACTCAGTTACCTCAATTGGTATTTGCATCTCCCTAACAATAAGATTGTAATATTTCTTCTTGGCAGTAGAAAGAGGGATTTTAAAATCTCCAATGATCACCGTAGCACAAGGTTCAATGACATTAATACTATTAACCAAAGTTTGCTTCCTCACAAAATGCACGGTATGCTGCTTGTCATTGGCATGGAAAGTAACTTTTTTGTTTTACTCAATAACTGCCCATGCAGTATTTAGAAACAGTCTACCAAGGATGATCGACATATTTTCGTCCTCGGGCATATCAGGAATAACAAAGTCTGTTAAGATTGTAACATTTGCAACCACAACAGGAACATCCTCACAAATTCCAATAGGTAAAGTAGTGGATTTATTATACATTTGCAAATATATCTCAGCGGGTGTAAGCTTATTCAGATCTAGGTTTTATATAGATAAAAGGACATTACACTAACACCGGCTCCTAAATCACATAGAGCAGGTTTAACATCGTTTCTTTTAATAGAGAAAGGTAGAGTGGGTATGCTAGGATCTCCCATCTTCTTAGGCACTCCACCATTAAAAGAATAATTAGCAAGCACAGTAGAAATTTCAGTTTCATGTATTTTTCTTTTGTTGCTAATAACATCCTTCATATATTTAGCATATGAAGTCATTTTCAATATATCAGTCAAGCGAGTGTGCAGAAAGAAAGGTCTAATCATTTTAGCAAAGCGCTCAAATTCTTCCATGTCCTTTACTTTAGAAGGATTACGAGGGAAAGTCATAGGTTTCTTAACCCATGCCTCTCTTTCTTTCCCATGTTTTGTAGAAACAAAGTCTCTTTTGTCATAAAATTTATTCTTAGGAGGTGGGTTATCAAGATCCTCAGCAGGTTCTATTTCCACATCATTATTAGATTCCTTATTACTATACAGTGGATCTTCTGCATGAATATCATTATTTTCATTATCATTATCACTATGTTCATATTCACTACTAGATTGTGTCTCGGCATGAGAAATAGGAACATCATTAGGATTCTCGGTATCTTTTTCAATATCAGGTTCATTAGGAGCATGCAAAGTTTTATCATTTTTCCTTTTCTTTTTCTTCTTAGTGGTACTAGGTGCATCGTCATCAATTCTTAGAGAAACCTGCTCTATCCTTTTAGGATGACCTTTAGGATAATGAGGTTCTTGAGTCATTCTACGTCATCTATTTACTACTCTTGTAGCATGATCATTCATATTATTATTCATTTCAGCAAGCAAATAATTTTGTGACTTAACAACCTGATCTAGTTGGGTTTGAACCATGGAAGAATTTTTACCTAGACCATTCATATCATTAGAAATTCTAAACATCAAGTCACTTAAGCGGTCTATCATCATGTCGTTACGTCTTAATTGACCTATGACATAATTATTGAAGCGTTTTTGTTTAACAACATAATTATCAAATTCATCAATGCACTGACTAGGAATCTTAGTATAAGGTATATCACTTTCGTTAAAGGAATGGAGAGAATTTACCTCTAGTACCTATGTCGGGATGTCTAGTCCATGAATTTCTTTGATAGGTGGTAAATTCTTAACATCTACATTTTTAGTACCTTTCTCTTTCATAGATCTTTTTGCTTCTTGCATATTTTCTCGGATGAGGAACAAAATACCTCTCTTCTTTTGAATAGGCTATGAAGGTGGTTCAGGAAGAGTCCTATTATCACCATTTTGCAATAGTTTATTCAATAATTCTTCAGCTTGTCCAACAGTTCTTTCCCTAAAAACACCACCAACACAACTATCTAGGAAGTCCCTAGAAGCATTGGTTAGCTCATTATAAAAGATATCAAGTATTTCATTCTCTCAACATGATGATCATGCAAAGCTCTTAGTAATCGGAGAAGCCTCACCCAAGCTCGAGGGAGAATCACTTCTTTAATTTTCTCAAAGTTATATATTTCCAGTAAGGCAGCTTGTTTCCTATGAGTAGGAAAATATTTTTCACAGAAGTAGTGAAACATATTGTGGGGACTATGCATACAACCAGGAGCTAGAGAAGGGAACCATTCCTTGGCCACTCCTTTTAGTGAGAAAGGAAAAATCTTAAGAATATGATAGTAGTGTATATTTTCATCATTAGTAAACAGAGGAGCAATAGCATTCAGCTTCATGAGATGTTCAGCAATAGTTTCATTTTCATAACCATGGAAAGGATCAGGCTCCACTATAGGAATTAGTTTAGGGTCTATATAGAATTCATAGTCCTTATCAGTGACAAATATAGGAGAAGTGGAAAATTTAGGATCATGTTTTCTCGATCATAGATTGTTCTTTTAGTTTGCATAGTAGTTTTTCAAATCATTCCTATCCTCACAAGCGATAAAGTACCTAGCTACTTCCCCATCTATAGCATAACCTTCAGGTACATAAGGCAATTCATATCTATTCAGAGGATGAGGTGTAGCATTTGATTCAAAATCTTCAGCAGTTTCAACATTTTCAGTTCTCTATCTTTAGAAAGATGAGCATCAAGTAATTCATGTAGTGGCACAATTTTAGTTTCATCAAATATAGCAATGGTATCATCATTTATTTAAGAAGTAGCATCATCAAGTTCATGTGACATGTCAGGACAAGCAACAAATGGTGGTGTAACAAGCTGATTCAAAATAGTAGGTGAATCAAAAGCAGAGCTAGATGGCAGTTCCTTACCTCCTCTCGTGCGAGAGGGGACGATCTTAGTTTGATTACATTTTAGTTTCTTCATAGTACCAATTGTAAATCCTCAAGTTAACACAGTAAATATAGCTATGCTCCCCGGGAACGGCGCCAGAAAATGGTCTTGATAACCCACAAGTATAGGGGGTCGTGACAGTCTTCACGGGTAGTATTTCACCCTAATTTATTGATTCGACACAAAGGGATCCAAAGGATATTTATAGGCATTGACAGTTGATTTTTCTATTCAACCGCACCTAGGATATCTCTCTGTAGCAAAAGATTTAGTAGAACGACAAATAATAGTAGTAGCGGTAATAGTGATAGCTGCAATTTTGATAACAACGGTAATAGTAGCAATTGAGTAGCAGGTGTCACAGTAACAAAGTAGTAGTAACTTAGCAAGATTCAGTATTTGTAAAGCATAGGCATATGGGTTGGCGATAAAAGGATAAGGATGACATCAATCATGTAACACTTACACACCAGAGCGACACAGAACTACCTCCAATTCATCAATATAATGTAAGCATGTATTCCGTATATAGTCATACGTGCTTGCGATAAGAACTTGTATGACATATTTTGTCCTACACTCCCATGGCAGTAGGGTCCAATTGGAAACTTAGGGATATTAAGGCCTCCTTTTAATAAAGAACAGGAACAAAGAATTAACACATAGTGAGTACATGAACTCCTCAAACTACGACAATCACCGGAAACAATCCCAATTATTTTCACCTTGGGATATGCGGATCAAGACATTTAATGGCTACATACAACTTGCAAGATAGGGTCAAAATATTTTTCATATTCATAGAGAACATAATAAGTTTAGATCCGAAGTAATGCACTCGGGCCCTAGTGACAAGCATTAAGCATAGCAAAGTCATAGCAGCATCAATCTTGGAACGTAGTGGATACTAGGGATCAAGACCTATCAAACCTAACTCGATTACATGATCAATATCATCCAAACCTCATCACCATCTAGTAGTATTATTAAGGAATTACTCACACTCGAGAGTGAGCATCATGGAATTGTTGATGGAGAAGGGTTGATGATGACGACAATGACGAATCCCCCTCTCCCTAGCCCCAAATCAAATTCAGGTCAGCGCTCTCGAGGAAGAACATGAGGTGGCCACGGCTCCGTGTCGTGAAACGGGATAAAATATTCACTCTGGTTTTTTTCCGAAGATGTGAATTTATAGGAGTGGAATTAGGGTCGAGAGAGCCACGTGGGCCCCACAAGGGATCAGGGCATGCCGAGAGGGTGGATGCGCCCTGTTGCCTTGTGAGACATAGGCAGCCCCCCTCTAGTGGTTCTTCGCTCCAAAAATCCATATTTATTGCAAACACCTAGGTAGTTTTACTGAAAACAGCGTCACTCCGGGTTAGTTTCATTCAGATCATGCAAATTAGAATTCAAAACGAGAGCATAAGTGTTTGGAAAAGTAGATACGTTGGAGACATATCACCTTGTTGCGGCACCCTCCCGGAGGGGGTAATCATCACTGGAGGCCATCTTCATCATCCTCGCGTTGTCCATGATGAGGAGGGATTAGTTCACCCTCGGGGCTGAGGGTATGTACCAGTTGCTATTTGTTTGATCTCTCTCTCTCTCTCTCGTGTTCTTGAAATGTCACAACATTAATGTTCCACAAGATTTCTTAATATAGTTGAATCATATGGTGTTTGTCCGTTGCTATCTTGATGTGATGAATTGAATCTTTCCCTTTGAGAGTTTGTTATGTCTGATTGAATATTGGATTTTAGATCACTTGATGTATGTCTTGCATGTGGATACCCGTGGTGACAATGGGGTGTTCTATTGGTTGTATGTTTTGGTACTCAACTTTCGGATTCCCGTGGTGACAATGGGGTAATCTATGCATATGGGTTGATATACATTCTTGCCTTACTTTCATCGTTAGAAGTCTTGGGGTACTCTTTGAAGTTCTTTGTGTCCGATTGAATATGATGAATCTGAAATTGTTTGATGCATGTCGAATAATTAACCCACGGATACTTGAGGTGACATTGGAGTATCTAGGTGACATTAGGGTTGTTTGATATGCATCATAGGTGCTATTCTAGTATGAACTCTAGGGCTGTTTGTGACACTTATAGGAATAACTCAATAGATTAATCGGAAAGAATTACTTTGAGGTGGTTCAACTACCTACAACAATTTCAGCTTATGTTCTCCACTAGATATGAACTTTGGAGTGATTCTTTTTTGCACGTGGATAGATGATCATATGATTCTATTATGTTAGCATTGTTGAGAGATCGCACTAGTGAAAGTATGAACCATTGGCGTTATTTCCAAACATTTATACAATCTTTTGCTCGTTGTTTTCCACTTGCTACCTTGCTGTTTTTATATTCTCACATTCCAAAAACCTATATCTACTATCCATATTGCACTTGTATCACCATCTCTTCGATGAAGTAGTGCACCTATGCAATTTACCATTGTGTTGGGTGTGTTGGGGACACAAGAGATTTCTTGTATTTCATTGTAGGTTAGTTTGAGAGAGAACATCTTCATCCTACACCTCCCATGGATTGGTAAACCTTATGTCATCCACTTGAGGGAAATTTGTTGTTGTCCTACAAAACTCTACAGTTGGAGGCCCAATAACATCTACAAGAATAAAGTTGCATAGTAGACATCAAGCTCCTTTCTAGCACCGTTGCTGGAGAGGTGAGTGCTTGAAGATATATCTTTAGATGTTGCAACTAAGTCTTTTAGTTTCTCATTTTTGACTAGTTTGGTTTTATAAACTAAATCTAAAAAAATGTAAATTAGGTTGCCTCAATTGGCTCACCTTTTTAATATCTCTCATGAAAATGATGGTTCAGAAAATTGTGCTCAAATTTTATAGGAATAATTTATAAAAATTCTTGATGTGAAATATTTGAATGATGAGCATGATAGCAATATGGTTAGTATGAATTCTTTGAATATCCATGATGCTAATGATGATTTCACTAGTCATGATAAAAATATTTCCTATAATCATGTCAATTTTTGTGGAGTGAATAAAACTTGTGAAGACATGCCATATGGGGATGATAGATTTAGAAGAAGCATAAACATGATCAAGCTACTTGGTGGCTTAAAGTGATAGATGAATTTGCTACAACATTATGATCTATTCATCCCATTACTTGTGTGATTTTATATAGGGTTGGTCATCTTAGTTTCCATTGCATACATTTTCATGATCAAACCGTTTCCAAATATTATGATAATTTGATCTCCAGTGAACTCTATTGTGAACTTTGTTTATTTTTGGGGTGTTAATAATTCTCATATAAAAATGATTTGGTTGATATATTCCTTATCACTAATGATAACAAAACTAATATATAGGAAATATGTATGTTTTGCATAGTAAACTGCAACGAGAATGCTTATATTATGAACTATAGAAAGATGTGAAAACCAATAGAATATAAAAAGGAATACTAATGGAAGGGTAAGGTCTCCCAACTCCTATTTTTTCTCGTAATGCATGAGGTTGCAAGGAGGAGCTTTCCGTGGAACCAATATCTTCAGTAAGAAGCTCACATAAATTCCTTAAACCCACACATAAGGTGGTGAAGCACAAGAAAATATGGAAAAGCGAAGGTAACAAGGTATCTTTCCCAAATAAGTATTCTCCTATAATTGTTGAAAATGAATCTGAAAGTAGTGTTGACGATGATACACTTAATGATTATTTTGTTATGCCTACTACTTGTTGTGATCAAGATGATTGGGTAGGTAATGATAATCCTTGTAATATTGAAAACCTTTTTGGCACCAACATAGAAAGTTATGATGATAATAATTGTTACACTATTGGTGCTATTCATACTATTGAGGATTATTCTAATGATACGCAGACCCACAAGCTTGGGGATGCTTTGTTTGATGAGAATTACATAAATAATGTTTATCCCAAGCTTGGGGATGCAATGTTATATGAATATGATATTTTTAGTTCCCCTACTTTCAATGATCAACTTTGTTATGATGATTGCATGCCTCCTACTTATGATGATTGAAATTTTTATGGAAGTTGGTTTGGAAGAGTGTCAACTTTACATGATCATTATCCTGCTATTTTGGAGGGTGTTGAAACTTATTATACTGATAAAATTGGATTTTGAGATCTCATGACTTTATTTAATAATGATTCCGCTATATTGGAAGAGGTTTCAATTGATTATGATGACAACCAAGTTGCTAGTTATGATGGTTATTGTGATGACACTTATGTTATAAATATTAGTTATGATTATTATCATAGAACTTCTCACAATTATGAATACCCTTTTTCTGAAAATTATTTTTAATGTGGAATCAATTTATAGTATTCAAATTGCATATGATACTCCAACTTTTATGTATGAGAAGTTTGCTTATGTGAGAGTAGTAAAAATTATATGCTTGCGGATCATGAAAATAATGCTTTATGTAATAGCTATATTGTGGCATTCCTTCAAAATGCTATTGGAAATTATTATGAGGGAGTAACATATTCTTGTAGGAATTGCAATAATAACAAGTTTCCTCCCTACGTGTTGAAAATCTAGAAGTTATGCTTGTTTTTCCTTCCTATGCTAGTTGATTCTCGCTCCCATAAATTGTTTTCTCGCAAAATCCCTATACATAGGAAGGGGCATAGGATTAAATGTGCTTGTTATATGCTTCATGATGCTTCCATTGTGTTTCAATTTTTTAGTTTTATGTGAGCATCATTCAAATCATCATGCCTAGCTAAATGGCATTAAAGAAAAGCGCTTGTTGGGAGACAAACCAACACTTATACTTTCTATTTTTGTGTGTTCACATGATTAAGATACTATAGTAATAATGTTTTATGTCGTTTATTTCAATAAATTGCCAAGTAAATCCTATGGGATAGTGTGGCTACTTTTTAGTTTGATTCTATGCAAAAACAGAAACTTTTACATTCACTTTAGAAATTATCTGATTTTACGGGTGCGTAAAAAAATTCTGAAATTTTTACACAGTTTTTCTATGAAAATTCTATGTGTTGTCCAATGGTTTCCGAATTTTCAGAGATAGGCAAGTAGGTTTAAGTTCAAATCTTTACAGATTGTTCTTTTTTTAACAAATTCTGTTTTGCATGCATAGTTTGCTTGTTTTAGTGTTTCCATAGCTTATATTTAGTGATATAAATTATGGGAATGAAATAATGCAGTAGGTGTTATGTGAGAACAATTATGAATCTTTTCTTGTTAGTACCTAAGTGAATGATCTATATTTATTACACTAACCCCTTTCACGAAGTTCCATTAAGTTCTGTGTGATCGAAGTTTTCAAGTTTTGGGTGAGATACCGATATGACGAGAATAAGGAGCAGCAATAACATAATTTTGAGTATGCCAAAGCCACCCCCAAGGTAATATCCATGGAAGACTCAAGCGTCTAAGCTTGGGGATGCCCCGGAATGAATCCGCTCTTTTCATCTCCAACACTATCGATATATCTTACTTTGAGATATATTTTTATTCATCACATGATATTTGTTTTTCTTGGAGCATCATTTTATATTGTTAGTATGTTCTTCGTTTTATTTATAATCTAGTTTTTCAATAAAAAGTTCCAAGAATTTCCTTTAGAATGCCTGAATTACATATGTGATGTGTGGTGTACAAAAACAGAAACTTTTTCTATAGTATTTGAACTATGTGATTTTACTCGAACATGGAATGTTTCTGAAATTTTTACACAATAATTTAATAAAAATTATTTATCATGTCATGAAGCTTCAAAATTGTTGGACTTACATAAATACACTTTTTAAATAGATTGCTATAGGCTAATTTGTTTGGACAGATTGTTGTCATAGTTTTGTTATCTACTTATCCTAGAGTTTTCACGGATTATATTGGTAGATATAAATTGTGGAAATGATAGTATACATTATATAATGTCTGAAAAATATTAGGCAACTTGTCTTGGTAGTACATCATGTGTTGATTTATTCTTATGTGTACTAACCTATTTCACGAGTTCTTTTTAAGTTTTATGTGGATGAAGTTTTGAGACTTAGGTGAAACCGGGATATGAGAGGATTGAACGAGATACAAAAACTCGAGCTTCGGGATCCGCAAGGCACCCGAGCTAAATATTTCAAGAAGTATCAAGCATCTAAGCTTGGGTATGCTATGGATCCCACCTCTCTTCATCCAACACATATCCATTAGCCTATGTTGAGCCTACATTTTTGTTTGTCCATATGATATGTGCTATTCTTGGAACGTATTATCATTTCCTTTGTTGTTTTGAATAAATCTTAGATATGAAAATATTTATTAAAAAAGAGTTCTCACATAGCTACTTGATTGTTTAAACTACTCATTGATATTCACTTATATATTTTTTAGAGTGGTTTCATGTTCACTCTTGTGTTTCACTTATATCCTAAGAGTAAATTCTGAATGACTTGAAAATTATAAACAATGTGCTTTATGTTTAGTAGTAGGTTCACATCGTTTTTAGAAAGTAAAATATATTGAACTTTGACAATAACAATATTGGTCATGGAAGAAATTCATGAATGATTACTATAAGAAAGAGAACTTTTAGATACAAATATATTATCATGGACATCTTTGATTATTGTGAATACCCATTAATTATTTCCAAACTTGATCAAATAGTTGACGTTGCACAAGGAAGACAACGTAATGGTTATGTTTGGGTATATTTGCATAGAAGTTATATTGTTATGTATCCACCAACATGTGGTGCTTATTTAGAAGCATTTGCTTGCCAAAACTTTGTACTAAGTAGAGATACTACTTGTGCATCCAAATCCTTGACCCAAGTTTCTTCCATGAGAGTCCACCATACCTAACTATATATGGCATTTCACTCCCATTGCAAGTAAATTTGCATGTGCCACCTCTAAAACCTTCAAATAGACGTCCCTTTTTGTGTGCCCGTACTACTCATGGAGCAATCAGGACGGTCAATATATTCCATGCTAAGCGGGTTTTTCTCGTGCTGGGGGTTTATTCACTTGTCATTGCATGATAGTGGTAAGTAAAAAGGATTCTCAGTCGTGCAAAATACATAAATAAATAAAGAAGAACTTTGTAACAGCCTAAGATCGACACACCAGTTTCCTTCTAGTTATTTTGAGTTTCATTGTGTGATTCATTTCATTGTCGCATTCATCATCGCATCATTCGTATCATTAGCATTGGATCGACACTCCGTTGCCATAGTTTTTTGAAACATGCATCCGTTCATAGTTGCCGATTCTCCTTGTTCTCGTCGAGGACATTTCTGAGACCAAAGACACTCGCAGGCTCCCATGACATCGTAAAATATTGTTTTATAAGTAGGAATAAAACATTCTCGGAATGGGTTCAAAGTTGACGTGCGGTCTTGGTTTATTGTAGGTAGACCTCTTGCAAAATTTTGGCATATTCGGTGTCCGTTTGATGACCCAAATGTTAACCTATAGCGGCCCTATAGCCGGTCGAATCCCACGTGTTTTTCGTATATAAAAACTTGTTGCCGGGCTGCCCGTGCTTTCTCTCTCTGTGATGCCCAACCTTTATGCATAGTGCACAAACCCCTCGTGTGTGTCAGATAACGTCCCCGAAACTGAAACGTACGGTTGTGACCGTTGGGCCCGGATCAACCTCGAAATATCCCAAACCATCATATGTTCCTCAACTGAACTCGCCTAGCTTATTTATCTTGACCGTCCGTTCTAATCGGAGGGTCTAAACCTAGTATTATTGCCCTATATATAGACCACCCATTTGGCTAACACTAAAAACTAAGACTTTTGTACCTCTAGACACCGCCACCTACAGCCTCCTCCCTCATCGGATCAGTCGCCGCCGTCGCACATCAAATCCATCCATCCATAGCTCTGCCACCCACCTCCCTAGATTTCAGTGCCTGCCGAACAAACTCCTTCCCCAATCCACCAACCAACAAGCTCCATCATGTTCAAGTGGACGCATCCACCTTCACTCGTGCATGTGCACCTAGTCCGGGTAGGGACCTGCCCGGAGCCGTCAGGAGCTTCCCGAGCACTACACCTCCCTTGCCGCCATGGACGGACCTCGACCCCACGCCTCTTGCCGACAACTATGTCTCACGATGATCGGTGATACGTCTCCATTGTATCTACTTTTGCTAACGTTTTGCTCTTGTTTTGGACTCTAATTTGCAAGCTTTGAATTAAATTAACCCGGACTGATGTTGTTTTCAGCAGAACTACCATGGTGTTGTTTTTGTGCAGAAATAAAAGTTCTCGAAATAGAACAAAACTTTTTGGTGATTTTTATGGAATAAAAGAAAATTTCTCGAACCAAGACCCATGACAAGGGAGGCCGCACGCACCCAATAGGCATCAGGGCGTGCCAGCCCCCTGGCGCGGCCTGGTGTCTAGTGGGGCCCACGAGGCTCCACTGACCCTAATTGCAATGCTATAAAATCCTATATTTGGAGAAAAAATGAGAGAGGAAGTTTCATCGCATTTCACGATACGGAGCCGTCGCCACCTCCTATTCTTCATAGGGAGGCCTAATATGGAATTTGTTTGGGACTCTGGAGAAGGGAATCTTCGGTCTTCGTCATCACCAGCCCTCCTTCATCACCAACTCCATGATGCTCTCCAACGGGAGTGAGTAATCCCTTCATAGGCTTGCTGGTCAGTGAAGAGCTGGATGAGATTCATCATATACTTGAGTTAGTTTTGTTAGGGCTTGATCCCTAGTATCCACTATGTTCGGAGATTGATGTTGCTATGACTTTGTTATGCTTAATGCTTGTCACTAGGGCCGGAGTGCCATGATTTCAGATCTGAACCATTTATGTTTTCAACATTATATCTATGTTCTTGATCAGATCTTGCAAGTTATATGCACCTACTACGTGTTAGGATCCGCATACCCCAAAGTGACAATAATTGGGATTCTTTCTGGTGATTACCATAGTATGAGGAGTTCATGTATTCACTATGTGTTCATGTTTTGGTATAGTTCTCTATTAAAAGGGGGCCTTAATATCCCTTAGTTTCGTTATGGACCCCGCTGCCACGGGAGGGTACGACAAAATATTTCATGCAAGTTATTTTCCATAAGCACGTATGACTATTTACGGAATACATGCCTACATTGTATCGATGAATGGGAGCTAGCTCTGTGTCGCCCTATGTTATGACTGATATATGATGAATATTGTCCAGCAATATCACCGATCCAGTGCCTATGAGTTTTCCACATATTGTTCTTGCTAAGTTACTACTGTTGCTATTGCTATTACAAGTGCTACAAAACTCTTATCAATGTTACCATTACTGCTGCTACTATTACCGTTACTGTTGCTACTGTCACCACTACTATCAAAACTATCATATTACTATGCTACTAGTCATTGTACTGCAGATACAAAATCTCCAAGTATGTTTGAATTGAAAACTCAGCTGCTAATACCTGCAAATATTCTTTGGCTCCCCTTTTTCAAATCTATAAATTTGGATTGAATACTCTACCCTTGAAAACTATTGTGATCCCATATACTTGTGGGTTATCAACCGTAGATCGCGACCCACCGCTGCAACCACGCTCCAACACGTGGATCGATGGGTTATTAACGAGCCTTCGTTTATTCTACAGTTCCTGTTTCGAGTTGCAAATATGAGCAACATCACTGGTATCGAATACCCAGGCACTACTACGAGAGCTGGTTAAGTACACATCAATAACATGTATATCAAATATACCTGATTTTTCCTTGGCCGTCTTCTTATCAGCCAAATACTCGGGGCAGTTGCGCTTCTAGTGACCAAGTCCCTTGCAATAATAACACTGTGTTTCAGGCATAGGCCTAGCCTTGGGTTTCTTCGTCGGATTGGCAACAAGCTTGCCGCTCTTCTTGGAGTTACCCTTCTTACCTTTGCCGTTTCTCTTGAAACTAGTGGTCTTATTGACCATCAACACTTGATGCTCTTTCCGGAGTTCTGACTCTGCGACTTTTAGCATCGCGAATAACTCGCCGGGTGACTTCTTCATCCCTTGCATGTTATAGTTCAACACAAAGATCTTGTAGCTTGGTGGCAGTGATTGAAGAATTTTGTTAGTGATAGCCTCTTGTGGGAGTTCAATCCCCAGCTCAGCTAGACAGTTTGAGTACCCAGACATTTTGAGCACATGTTCACTAACAAACGAATTCTCCTCCATCTTGGAAGCATGGAATTTATCAGAGGTCTCATACCTCTCGATCCGGGCGTTCTTCTGAAAGATAAACTTCAACTCCTGGAACATCTCATATGCTCCATGACGCTCAAAGCAACGTTGAAGTCCCGGCTCTAAGCCATATAAGACTGCACATTGAACTACTGAGTAGTCCTCCTTACGTGTTAACCAAGCATTCTTAACATCTTGGTCGGCCGTAGCGGGTGGTTCATCTCCTAGCACAGCATTAAGGGCATAATCCTTCTTCCCAGCTTGCAGGAGCAACTTATGATTACGAGCCCAGTCTACAAAGTTGCTTCCATCATCTTTCAACTTAGCTTTGTCTAGGAACGTATTAAAATTCAGGGTGACTGTCGGGTGAGCCATTGATTTACAACACAAATATTTCAAAGTGGACTTAGGCTATGTTCAAGATAATTAGAGTTTAATTAATCAAATTACTTGCTAAACTCCCACTCAAAAAGTACATCTCTCTATGCATTTGAGTGGTGCATGATACAAATTCACTAACTCAAGTCCGATCATCACGTGAGTTGAAAATAGTTTCAGTGGTAAGCATCCCTATGCTAATCATATCAACTATACGATTCATGCTCGACCTTTCGGTCTCCTGTCTTCCGAGGCCATGTCTGCACATGCTAGGCTCGTCAAGTTTAACCCGATTGTTCCGTGCATGCAACTGTTTTGCACCCGTTGTATGTGAACGTTGAGTCTATCACACCCGATCATCACGTGGTGTCTCGAAACGACGAATTGTCGCAACGGTGCACAGTCGGGGAGAACACAATTTCGTCTTCAAATTTTAGTGAGAGATCACCTTATAATGTTACCGTCGTTCTAAGCAAAATAAGGTGCATAAAAGAATTAACATCACATGGAATTCGTACGTGACATGATATGGCCATCATCTTATGCTTCTTGCTCTCCATCACCAAAGCACCGACATGATCTTCTTGTCACCGGCACCACACCATGATCTCCATCAACGTGTCGCCATCGAGTTTGTCGTGCTATCAATGCTATTACTACTAAAGCTATGACCTAGCAATATAGTAAACGCATCTGCAAACACAAACGTTAGTTTAAAGACAACCCTATGGCTCATTTCGGTTGCCGTAGCATCGACGTGCAAGTCGATATTAACTATTTGTGATAGCCTAGCTTACTAGGGATGATAGACTACTCATATCAATAAGGAATTCCTTCTTTTCCGGGAGCCTATTCGAACAGAACTCCCACGTTAAGCGTGCTTGGCTTGGAGTAGTTATAGGATGGGTGACCGACCGGGAAGTTGATCCCGGGTGCGCATGAGTGAGGACAAAGTGCGCAGAAAAGACTAGTATTGATATGTGGGGCTAGTCTAGATCCCGCCAGGAGTAACGACTGCGGGCGGGTTTGTCCGGGGCGTTATAAGTTTGGTATCAGATCCGACCCTCGCGGTTACCTGAATGTTTGCTGACACGTGTGCGGTCATGTTGTTCATGACCTTTGTGACCCGTCGTGGCACACGACATGGTACATGTACTGGACTGGGTGCATAGACGTTTGTGCCAAGAGGGAACACTCCTGTGGCCCGACGAGGACATCGGTTCCTTTGAGTGATGGTGTATATGATAGCCTGGCTTATTAGGGATGATAGACTACTCATATCAATAAGGAATTCCTTCTTTTCCGGGAGCCTATTCAAACAGAACTCCCAGGTTAAGCGTGCTTGGCTTGGAGTAGTTCTAGGATGGGTGACCGACCGGGAAATTGATCCCCGGTGCGCATGAGTGAGGACAAAGTGCGCAGAAAAGACTAGTATTGTGATATGTGGGGCCAGTCTAGATCCCGCCAGGAATAACGACCGCCGGCGGGTGTGTCTGTGGCGTTACACTGTTACAACATGATCATCTCATACATCCAATATATCACATCACGTCATTGGCCATATCATATCACAAGCATACCCTGCAAAAACAAGTTCGGCGTCCTCTAATTTGTGGTTGCATGTTTTACGTGGCTGCTATGGATATCTAGTATGATCACATCTTACTTATGCAAAAACCACAAAGGAGATGTGCAAATTGCTATTTAACCTCTCCAAGGACTGCCTCGGTCAAAAGCAATTCAACTAAAGTTGAAGAAACACGCACCCGCCAGTCATCTTTACGCAACTAAGTTGCATGTCAGTCGATGAAACCAGTCTCTCGTAAGCGTACGACTTATGTCGGTCCGGGCCGCTTCAATCCAACAACACCACCGAATCGAGAAAAGACTAAGGAGGGCAGCAAATCGAACATCACCGTCCACAAAACCTTTTGTGTTCTACTCGAGATAACATCTACGCATGAACCTAGCTCATGATGCCACTGTTGGGGAACGTTGCATGGGAAACCAAAATTTGCCTACGCACACGAAGACCTATCATGGTGATGTCCATCTACGAGTGGAGATTAGGTCCACGTACCCTCGTAGATCGCACAGCGGGACACGTTAAGAAATGCAGTTGATGTAGTGGAATGTCTTCACGTCCCTCGAACCGTCCCATGATCCGTTTCGATCTAGCGCCGAACGGACGGCACCTCCGCGTTCCGCACACGTATAGCTCGATGATGATCTCGGTCTTCTTGATCCAGAAAGCAAGACGGAGAAGTAGATGAGTTATCCGACAGCGTTACGGTGCTCCAGTGGTGGTGATGATCTACTCCTGCAGGGCTCCGCCCGAGCTCTGCAGAAATCCTATCTAGAGGTAAAACTGTGTGGTATAGGCTAGAGTTGCACATGGCAAAGTTGTGTCTCAAAAAGCCCTAAACCACCACTATATATAGGAGGGAGGGGGAGGGGCTAGCCTTGTCCCTCAAGGTGCGTCGGACATCAGGAGGAGGAGGACTCCTCCTCCAATTCGGTTTGGGATGGAGGAGTCCTCCTCTTCCTTCCCACCTCCCACCCCCTCTTTCCTTTTTCTTTTTCTTTTCTTTTTGGTATTTTCTTAGGTGCCGCCATAGCCCTCTTCGGCTGAAACCACCAGCCCACTGAGGACTTGTGGCGCCACCCTAGGGCCTTGGGTTCACTCCCGGGTGGGTGGGCCCCTCTCGGTGAACACCCGGAACCCATTTGTCACTCGCGGTACACTGTCGGAATTGCCCGAAACTTTTCGGTGACCAAATGATACCATTCTATATATCAATCTTCGTTTGCGGAAACCCTCAAGATGTCCGTGATCTCATGCGGGAGTCCGAACAACATTCAGTAACCACACATATAACTAAGCTATACTAAAACATCGTCGAAACTTAAGTGTGCAGACCCTGCGGGTTCAGAACTATTTAGACATGACCCGAGGCACTCCTCTGTCAATATCCAATAGCAGGACCTGGATGCCCATATTGGATCCTACATATTCTCTGAAGATCTTATCGGTTGAACCTCAGTGTCAAGGATTCATATAATTCCGTATATCATTCCCTTTGTCCTTCGATATGTTACTTGCCCAAGATTCAATCGTCGGCATCCGCATACCTATTTCAATCTCGTTACCAGCAAGTCTCTTTACTCGTTCCGTAATACAAGATCCCGTGACTTACACTTAGTCACATTTCTTGCAAGGCTTGTGTGTGATGTTGTACTACCGAGTGGGCCCTGAGATACCGCTCCGTCACACGGAGTGACAAATCCAACTCTTGATCCATACTACCTCAACAGACACCTTCGGAGATACCTATAGAACACCTTTATAGTCACCTAGTTACGTTGCGACGTTTGATGCACACAAGGTATTCCTCCGGTGCCAGTGAGTTATATGATCTCATGGTCATAGGAACAAATACTTGACACGCAGAAAACAATAGCAATAAATAGACACGATCAATATGCTACGTTCATAATTTGAGTCTAGTCCATCACATGATTCTCCTAATGATGTTATCCAGCTATCAAGCAACAATACTTGCACATAGTCAGAAAACCTTGACTATCCTTGATCAACTGGCTAGCCAACTAGAGTCTTGCTAGGGACATTGTTTTGTCTATGTATCCACACATGAATCTATGTTTTCATTCAATACAATTATAGCATGGATAATAAACGATTATCTTTAAACAGGAAATATAATAATAACTATTTATCATTGCCTCTAGGGCATATTTTCAACAGGTCCCACTTGCCCGTTGACCAAGCCTCATGGGCTGGGCCTAACCTGCCCGTCAGCATGCTGCGTCGCCTGGGCCGGCTTGCCTGCAGCACGGCCCAACGCCAGATGGCCCAGCCTTGCCTCGCGGCCGGTCTATTTTCCCATTTGGTGAGAAATGCACGCTGCCCTATCCAGCGCCCAGTGTGCAATATAATTAGGTTGTGCCCGTGGCTTCTGTTGGGTCAACAAGTCTTGGACCATTGTGTTTTTTTCCTGCCAATGAAATTATCTATTATCCAGGGAATTATTGTTTTACAGAAAACCCCTTTTGATCATGCGTATAATAACTCTACAACCTTTCATCGAATTAAAATGATTTAAATATGAAAAATGCTTAGAATTTTGTGTAGAGTAATAATATCCATGTTTCAACCATATTAAAAATGTTCAATTTGCTGATTTCTTTTAACTTTCTTAAATGCCATGTTAAAATAATTTATTTCATAGCAAAATAATCGTAACTCTGATTAAAATGTTTTACATATGTAACTTGCCTAAAAATGTGTCGAATAACATGGTCCACTTATTTTGGTGATATATAAATGTAAAACATGGTTAGGCAAAACAAGACCAAATTCGAAAATTACATATGAGGTCGTTTTGGAAATGTTATATGATGTTTTTGGCCTGATTTAAAATGCATATGTAGTGCAGTTTCTTATGCTTCACCGTTGGCCATGTTTGACAACATTTAAACATGTCGTGTAAATAAACAAGAGTAAAGTAAATGATCTGAATGTAGAGTTTCGTCAGTATGCAACTCGTTGCATATTGAACTTCATGTAATGTGTAGTATTCGATTGTTGTGCCTTGTCATGACATGCATAATTAAATGGACATGCATAATATTTGATTGTGCATCATGTCATGGATATGTTCTGGTTTTTATCGTGTCATTTGTTTGTTTCCGGATTTGCGTCTCCTCGCTAGAGTTCCAAAAGCGTTTCGGAGTGTGAGGATTCGTTCGATTGCGCCTCGTTTATGTACTTCACGGATTCATCCTTGTTCCAAGCGGGATCTCACGCAAGATAATAATTTCCCTGGATATCACTACTATCATTTCTATGCTAGTTGTCTTGTTTCAATCACTATGTCTCGCTACCTACCACTTGTTTGTCAAGCCTCCCAAATGCCATGATAAGCCTCTAACCTCCACATCCCGGCAAACCATCATTTGACTATGTTATCGCTTGCTCAGCCCTTCTTATAGAGTTGCCAGTTGCAGGTGTATCACTACAAGAAATAAGGTCAATTATGACTCCCTATATTGGTCATTGATTCGTCATTGTTGTCGTTTATTGACCTTTTTGACCAAATTTACAACGTCAACAGTTGGCCGTCAAGAATAAACAAACATGACCTTTCCAAAATTTTGGTCGTAGGTCTCTGTCGACCAAAATTTTGGTTTGGTCATTACTCATTTGTGTGAGCCACGTAGGATCTGACGTGGTGTTGCTAGTGACCAAATGGAATCATCATAAATTTCAGATCCCTGTCCACCAATCTAGCCTACATGGGCCTGACCCAATACCTATTTTACTATTGAAAGTGTGTGATTTGTTTGGGTTGAGGCATTTTTTGCTAGAAGCACGAATAACTCAAGATAGGCCCATTAACAATAAATACAACAAAATAAAAGATTGCATATAAAATGTATATTTCATTTCAATAGCATATCACATCAAATACAATACATCATCCAACGACTCCACGCATTAAGGTTCAACACCTAAAAAGAGCACATCAAAATAATTTTACATGTGCACAACAGAATACTTCTGCAAGTGCAAGTACACAGAAAAAGGACCCAACAAGTGCACAATCGCACATAAAGAGAGTTCCACAAAGATTGGATGAGAACCACAAGTTTCTTCTCATCCTCTTCCTGTGCATAATATGCTCTTGCCATTGCCGCTTGCAAGAAAAAATGATGCCGACTCCACGTTAAACCTAGAAAGTAAAAAAAAATCCAACAGTACAACTAATATGTAATTGTTTTATAGCCAGAGGAGGAAACAGGAGACGTCTACCCCATTGGTCTTTCCATCTACGCTTGTGAAAAGAAAAAAGAATCTATAGGAGACGTATACACAACTAAAAAAATCTTAATGCCCAAGCTAATTAAAGACCAAAGAGTGAACCCTTCCTTTTTTCTGAGAGAAAGAGTGAGCCTTATAAAAGAACTACCGTGTATATAGAAGGATCGAACTCACTTAAAAAAACAGTCACATAATTTTAGATGCACACACAAAAGAGTTGTCGCCACATATTTTACACTAAAATAATAAACTCCCACATCCGATAAGCACATGTGTCGTCCAGTTAGACAAACAAAACGAGACATACAAGGCGTCCTCCCATGCACAAAAAGGAAATTGAGCCTATACATGATTGAAACATAATAAGTAAATCCCATTGTACAAAATAAACAATTTTCCAAATAAAAATAAAGGAGTCATGAACATAAAAATATATTGCCCTCATGGCCTAATTGTGACACAAGTAGGAAAATACACATATATTGTCTTGCACAAAAAATGTGAATGTATTCATCTTAAGAAATATTAGTAAGAAATATCATTTCTTTTTATTGTAGGAGTTGGCAACACAGATTTTCAAGTATTACAGAATTCTATACTATTTAATATGATGCTACATATAGATACAACCTAAATTAAATATATCCTTTCTTTTCTAAGATAAATTATGTAAATGGTATGAATAGCATTTTAGTTGTGATAAATATGTACACTCAGTGCGACAACTTAACCTTGAATAATGAATCCACTAAATGGAACAAATATTAGCCTAAACAATATTCACCTGAATCATCCTTAAAAACACCATGTACCCCTATTTATAATGTAGTATAAGTAAATATTTGGTATTTACGTCGTGTTTGGAAAAAATGAAACTTACTATACGACATATTCCTCTCAGTAAATCCAGAAAAGAACAAACTATAAAACTCTGAACTGTTACGTAGTTAGTGTAATTTAGAAAATACCACAATAGAGGAACAAATTGAGAGTAGTGCAATGTAGAAAAAAATCAAAATTGCTCAGCAAGTGTGGCATTAATTTTTACCAGAATAAGCTAGACATCAAATTGACCAGAAGCTGAACTGAACCATTGATGTTGTGCATTAATTTTTACCAGAATAAGCTAGACATCATATGCAGTCCACAACAAACTTTTTTTCAATTCAGTCCGCATCAATCTTTTGACCGGAATAAGCTTGCAACTTCAGTAAGGAATTGACAGACGGTGATTTCAGTAAGGAATTATTGGGGGAAATTTCAGTAACAATTTCAGTAAGGAATTGACAGTAACTTTCTAGTATCGAGCACACAACGAAGGAAGATCCATGAAAGGGGGAGGCATAACCTGCCAAGAAGACACCGACGCCACCGTATTCCTCAACGAGCTTGCAAGGGGAGCCTTTAGCTTGTTGTCATGTTCGGGCTCGTCGGCACTTTAGCTACATCTCCTGTCATCTCCAGTTGGTGTCAAAATAAAGACATGCAATTCAAAGAGCAAAAAATGAATATTTCATGATATAAAACTGAACAGATATACTAATTCAGTCTTCAGCAAAGACTGAACATTTCCGGACATCTATGAATGTAGAGTATGCAACCAAACATTTTATAATAAAAAGGGAAATCATGGAACTGAACATTTCATGATCAAAAAAGAGACAACTCAAGCAACATGATCGTTCTCAAAGTTAAATGCTTTTAGAACATTCATACAGTTATAGAAACATCTAAATGGTGTGTGCTTCAATTGATGCAGAGGCCCGGGCTTTGTTCCTCCTTTTCCAAAAAAAATGTTGTGTGCTTCTAGAGCTGGCAAACACGTTTCTTTCTTCCAATAGAATAACATTGAAGGCTACAAAAAGGCTTCAATTGATGCAGAGGCCGCTGTGACTGTTGCATTGTGCCATCCCATGATGTCAGGGTGGCAAGATATTCTAACTTACTAGCCGAGTCGCAGCTCAGCTTATTTCCTCCTAATTAAACTAAGGAAAAGTTCTACTGTCAAAACTGACGGAACTGAAACTATGTTCAGCAGCCATTAACTAAAATGCCCGCCCATTCCACATAGCACGAGCAAAGCATGAAGTTGGGTGACCATTTGTAGAAATTAAGTGTAGCAATAGGATAGAGAGAAGGAGAATATTTGCAAATTATCTCCGAACAACTGTACCATGCAGCGACAGGCGATCCCATCCCACATCTCAACAGAGCATAGTATGCACAGAAGAAGAATATTCACATACTGGCAGAGGACACGTACTTAGATGTGGGATGAAGATGAGTTTACCTCGGAGAGGACGGAGAGGATAGTATAATTGGACGTGAGATGTGGCAGCTTGTCGCACCCTCTTCTGCTTCCCTCCCACCTCTGTAACCTTCACCACGGCATAAGAAAGACAGTGAGAAGCGGGACGAAGTGTAGTGATGCAGAGAGAGATACACACACAGAGAAAATTAATCAAACTATGTTAACGATCATAATGAGATAATTATACAATAACAAAAGGAACTTCAAACCTGTGCTTTCTCCTCCTAACTAAACAAATCTCTTAAGATTGTGAGCTTAAAGCTAGACATCATAATTAACATCCATGGCAAAATATTGTACAGATACATTTTTTTAAAGAAGATAATAAATTATATCATCCAAGCCAAAAGTCTACATAGCAACAAGCTAGCAGTAACAAAAAATGACCATATAAAGAAGCAACAAGATAAAAAAATCAGTGTTATGGGCAGAAAACTAAATGCTGTCAGATTCATAAAATTGAAGAGCTTTTTTATTGACAAAACAAACTTGTTAGGCAACATGTACACGGTATATGACCGAGCCAAACACTCTTTTATCAACCATGACATCTACATGATAAGTACAAGAAAAATAAGAAAGACACGGTTTATGAACAAAAACACGTAAGGCTTCTTCTTGAGCAACACATCAAGACAGTACTCAAAATCCCTTCTAACAAAACATAGCTAATAACCATGGAACGACACTCAGGATAGTAGTCGATCAAAAGGTGCATTTAGAGCGCTAAAATTATGGCTTCGTCATACAAATTTTAACTAGAGTGTTGTTTTACTTGGATACAATATGGAGCATATCAAGTAAATGTCATCCTTACTAGTTCTTTACCTTTTCTACTACGGTTTACTGAAATTTTACCTAGAATAGGCATGAATCATACATTCAATGATCAAACTATATGCCTGGATCTCATTGGCAAATAGAGAGGCATAGTTCGTGCCGAGAATTGCCTCATGGACACCAGCACACGCACAAAGTAGCAGCCATCAAATTGAAAAATAGTTCTAGAAGCATAGGGGCCTAGAAAACAAAACGAAACGTGGTTTGGTACTTTGGATTCAGATTTCGTTTGTGGCTGTTGAGTGCTAATCCCCTCCCTTCTTTGTCTTCTCTCTGTCCCAAAAACTGATGTACAACTATAGTGTGTTGCCCGCTACTAATAGCAGGAGCAACACGGGCCGACCACGAGCGGGAACGGCAGTAGCACGTTCAGTCTCTGGTCGAGGACGCGGGCTGCAAGCTCCTAAACCTAACCCTAGGTCGCCGCCGCGAGGGGAAGGGGATGAAAGGGGGAGGTGGCAGACGACTCATCGTGTGTCACCGGCGGGAGGAGGAGCCGTCGGTGGTGCTCTTCTACTCACCTCGTCGAAGCCCAACCACGAACAGGTCGGCGGCGTGACCGTAGAGGGGACGAGCTATAGGTGGAGGAGGACAGCGGGCTCTGGAGAGATCTTGGGGAGGGAGACAGCAGGCTCCAGAGAGATCTTGGGGAGGGAGACCATGGGCTCGGCATCGCCTGCAGGTCCAGGAGCGAATGGCAGCGTGTGCTGGTGCGGGGAGGGTGGGAGCCGCAGCGGGTGCGGCAAGGGGATGGGGAGGGAGGTGGCGGCGGCGATCTGGAAGGGAAAGAGGCGACGAGGGGATGAGGAGTGGGTCTGCTAGTTTTTTTCTATTTTTCTTCAGATGCATGAGTGGATGGATGGACGTTGGATTGCTAGCAATGGACAGTAGGATTTGTGCCATGTTATCAATCCGTGGCATAAATGGTTCCACCAATCAGAATCCATCTTACGTAATTATGTTTTTTTCTTTTTTTCTTTTATATTTTTTATCCTCTTATTTGGGGTAAATACTCAACATATTAACCTCATGTGGTATGTGTAAATGACCCAATATTTATGGACCCATATTGGATTTAGATATTAGTCCGTATAGATATTGCATTTAGGAAATATGGACCCATATTGTTGTCTCTAGGTGTATTTTTTGATTTCCTAAAAAGAGTTGTACAATATTTATTATTTCCCTCAAAAGAAAGCTACATTTTTTGGTTGAGTGTTGTGGGTGGAAACACTTTTCATTTAATTATGATAGTATTTGGCATTACTGAAAAATTCACCCACATATTTTTTATTGTCATGTTTAAGTTTTTACTGTCTGAAACACCAAGATAAGGTACCCTATACCACCTTTCAAAAATATTTATCTAAATAGGGTCTACACAATATGAGATTAGCATGGGCTCATATATTTCATTTTGGTAATTATATTGCATTTTCAAAATATTTAGGGTATTAAAATGAATAATTATAATTTGTTGGTATTTATCTAATATAATTTACTTCATCCATATACATGTAAAACAAATTTTTGCTATCTATACATGACACACAGGCAAAATTGATGAGGGGTCGTCGAGTCACCTCCACACATATGTTTATGGTCTTATATTTGGTCATGATAGCATTGAAATATGATCATAAATAATTCCACACATCTTAATGACCATTTTGTGTAATAGGATCATGACCTAATGGACGCAAAAGGTCATAACGTTATGGCCTTTGAACCCTCTTAGACTTGTCATGACTAATTTTAGAATTTTGGTCATGGATCAATGACCAATTAAACCACCGTTATTTTCTTTGGTCATAAATCCCTTCTCGCAAGGCCCAACTTTGGTACTACATTTGCCTAATAACTAATAAACTTGCATAGGGTGTAATTAATCCATGGATAATTAATCAAGAACCCGGGCTTGTGCTCCTCATGAGTGTTGGTCCAAACTAGGGCATCGTGTGGGCCAACCCAGGGCAACTCAGGAGATTTCTATCAGGCCGCTATACACTTCGCTTATCCATTGTGTCCTGAGAATGAGATACGCGGGTCCTATCTGGATCGTCGATATTCTGGGTGGCCTTCCTGGATTAGTTTTGCCTTTAGCGAATGTCTTGTGTGTCAAGATTTCGAGGATACTTTGGGCTGTCTCAAGGTTGAGGTTTTCCATGCAGCTTGTAGCTAGTTTGTGATGGATGAGTTGGAGCATCCTTGCAGGCTTAAATCTTTCGGAAAGTTATGTCTGCGGTTATGTGGCAACTTGGAAATTTGTTTAACACCCGGTTATAGCAAACTTGAAGTAAACTCAATTAGAATACACCAACCGTGTGTGTAACCGTGAACGTCTCTTTTCGTGGGATTTCGGAACGTGAACACGGTGGGGTTATGATTGACTCATAAGTAGGTGTTCAGGTCATTTCTAGATCATCACTAGTTGTGTTTGTTTATGCGTAGATCACACTAATTATTCGTGTACTCATAAGTTAGCCCGATATCAAAAGCTTAGTGCTAGCTGCAGCCTCACCACTTTACCATTCATGACTCATTAAGGTTTGCTAGTCATGATACCCTTGGAAATGCAATTGTTGAGTCCCCGTTCCTCACGGATTACTACAACAACAGTTGCACGTACAAGTAAAGAGATTCTTTGACATAAGATCGATGCTGATTTGATTTGGAGTTCTTCTTATTCTTAATTGATCATCGGATGGGTTCCAGGATGCAACCTGGGATGGTGAGATGGATATCACTTCTTTTATGTATGATGATTGCAATGGATGATTGTATTTGAGATTATCATGATTTATCTTGTGGTGACTGTAAGCCAGCTCCATATACTCCTAACTCCATATACTCATCTCCTCTTTACATGTACTTGTAACAATATTCATTCTTTCAAAATGAAAAGGTGCGCTTCTATCCCTATCAAGGCCCTCCAGCCCAGATGAGAATAGTACCACATCTTGGGAGTTAAACCCAAATTGGTTGTTTGGAGGGCACCCGTGGATACGCTATACATGGAATGTGTTTGAATGGTTGAGGGGGGTAAAATATAAATTCTATTTGTGAACCGCCAGTAATGGGATCGGCATGGAAGATATTGAAATCACTTGATGTAACATTGATAGGAAAGCCAGACCACCTAATATATATTCATCGCGTTTTAAATAATGAGCTCTCGCACCTCTTCAAATCCCTCCTTCCATAGCGAATGGACATTCTCTTTATTTTTATATTATTTACTTTCATGTTATTTGCATTACATAATGAGTCAACTTATCATTCCAACCTCAATATATTAGTTGGCAAGCACCATGTGGTGGGCAAAGATCCAACCATATATAACCAGTCAAATATATTTGATCATGATGCATTATTGTTGAGAATTATCTTCGTGATAAGTATGTTGGGAGGCGAAACACTAAGCCACTATCTTTCTCTAGGTTTGATGGATGTTTTTGTTCCAAAAATATGCTTTCGGTATTACCAATAATATAACATTATATAACAATGGAGTATGTGCAGTTCTTACTTAGAATTTGTTGAAAATAAGATTGTTTGGTTACTAAGAACATATGTTGTTAAGTCTGAAGACAAATACATTCTAGGAACCATAACATGTGAATTGATTGCTACTTCATCATCAGAATTTTTATGAGAAAATAGTTGTTTTTTATGATGCTAAAAAAGTGATTGGAATTCTCATTGATCAAACTTATATACTATGCTAGCATTCACACATCATACATTATTTATTTTATCATTTACCTACTCGAGGACGAGTAGGAATTAAGCTTTGGGATGCTGAGACGTCCCCAACGTATTGATAATATATGAAGTATTCATGCCATATTTACCTATGTTTATAATAATTGTATATGGTTTTGATGAATTTTACGTGATTTAATTACAAGTAACCCGGTCTTATACTATTTTTAGCAGAATTAGTGTCGCGGCTATAAGTCTGACAGTAGATGTCTAGGGTACAAAAGGCTGGGCAGAGCCTTAGCTACGGCGACGTTGTATGAGTTCAGGCCCCTCTACGGTGGAGGTAAAAGCCCTACGTCTCAGTGCTCTTGGGCGCTTAGTGTCGAGTGGAATATACGATTACAGTAAATGCCAACCCCTGCACCAGTGGGGAAGGGCGGCTTATATAGAGTGCGCTGCCCTCCACAACGGCCCGGTGGACATGGGTGGAATAGTGGCGAATAAATGCCTACGTTACAGGTAACGTATGCCTTAAATGCAAATAATGGTGTACGAAAACTTATGACCGTTGCCCTCCTGGGAGGTTACGATGTACAGAGTGGAATTCAGTCGGTACGATAAATATGCTCCGAATGCTCACCACTAACTGGATGATGGGGGGTCCTTATTTCAGTCGGAACTGTCTAAGGGCCTTGCCCTCTATGAAGGGTAGTCCTGGGGTAGGACCTATAGGGCAGGCCTATGACCCTACCCTGGGACTATAACCCCATCATTAGTCCCCGAATCGACCGGGGTTGGAATGACAAAGTGGTGCTGGAGTACGGATCCGACTGGTATGGATGTGACTTTGGCGTTGTTTGTCTCGATCCATTTTATCCTTTCGACCAGTGATCCGAGTGAATATACCACTGAAACGAACCGTCAGGGACCGAGTGCTTCCGCGGAATCTTTCGATGTGACCGGTCAAACTGACAGCGGCGGATTTTCTGGGATCCTCAAATTTCGGTTGCCGCGCGCTCAGCGGGGATGTCGACATCACCATCGAGTATTTTCTGCCTCCTCGATTACCGCGCCGTTATCTTCTCCACTAACATCGCAGCAACCGGTCGCGGGATAAGATTTTGGGGCCACCTGTTAGTGACCCAGTCGGAAGCTTATTTAAGCCTCTCTGGTGGGGGTTTCTTGTTGCACTGCCCTTGTTACTCGCATTCACTCCGCTCTTCCCGTAGCTCCCTGTGCGCTCCAAGCCTCCTCCTTCCTCTCTTCCTCGCCGGATCTGTCGCCTTCACCATGACGAAGGGACAGACTAGCAAGCTCGAGTCGTAGAAGAAGAAGAAGAAGGGGGCGGCCCCTGCTCAGCGGCGACAGCGGGCACTGCCGGCGGGTTGGATCCAGGGGGATTTCCTCCCTTCCACGGTGATGGTGGATGACTTGCTGGAGCTGGTGGAGCACGGCATGATCGCCAACAAGTCGTGGAGGCTGCCGGCGGAGGGCGAGACGGAGCCGGCGCCGCAGGAGGGGGAGCGCGTCTTGCTGCTCAGCCACGTGTTCAGGGGCTTATCCTTGCCTCCCCACCCCTTCTTTCGAGGTATTATGAATCACTTCGCGGCGCAGCTCCATCATCTTCCTCCCAACGCGATAGCCCATCTTGCTGCATTCGTCACCCTTTGCGAGTGCTTTATCGGATGTCCCCCCACTGGGGGCTCTTCAAGTACATCTTCTCCGCTAGGTCCCAGACTGTCAAAAAACTTAGCCAGTCGGACGATAAAACCCATCTCCTCCAGCTCTGCGGGAGCTTAGGCTTCCAGAAGAAAACGAAGAGTAGCTACCCTCCTCTCCAGTTGTCCGAGTCAGTTAGGAACTGGCAGTCGACCTGGTTCTATTGCCAGGATATCGCTTGTCTGAATGCCGCGACTAGGTTGCCACCCTTTAGCTTAGACCGTCCGGCTCCTCCCAGGCAGCTTGCGGTCTCAAAGTTGGAAAAGATCCAGATCCAACCCCTGGTCGACGCGCTGATAGCTGTCGTCCGCAAGGGAGTCACCGGCACAGATTTGCTGGGGACTTTTCTGGGTCGGCGCATCCAGCCGCTCCAAGCCCGACACCACGCCATGTGGCACTACGCGGGGCCTGAAGATTCCACTCGGACCCATCCAGAATGCGTGACCGGGGAGGTTGTGACAGCGTGGGTCCGCGGCATCACAGGCGCATGCGACAACCCGATAGGAGCCCGTCGGGTGAAGCCCTTCCGCGCCGATAATCCTCCTCCGAATGAGGTGAGCACCTCTTGTCGAGTGCTTTCAATCTTCTTAGATTTATCGCTTTTCTTGTGTCGCCGCCTGATGTCTGACGTTGTCGATTGTATTTTGTGCAGGAGTGGACCAACTAGCATTCTCCCGTCTCGAACGGGAATCCCGCTGAGGAAGAGGAGGGCAGCCAGGAGGGCGGCATGGATAGCGCCGAGTACGTCTCCGACAGTGAGGAGACAAAGGAGGAGACTGAAGAGGAGGAGGGAGAGGTTGGGGAGTAGAGCTCGCCACCTCCACCATTAGAGCCTCGAACTAAGCGCCGTCACGAACCTGCGGCTCCGTCGGCTCCTCCAGCGGCCCCGAGTGCTCCGCCAGCCTCTCCCGCGGCTCCGAGTGCTCGGAGTGTGAAGAGGACTAGGGACGCTGCTGCGAAGCCCACGGAACAGCCATCCAAGGTGGCAAAACCTAGCGGGCCCAAGCCTCGGAAAGCTTTGCCTCGGATGAGAATCGCTGTTCCAGTCGCCTCAGCGTAAGTGTCTTGTTCTCCCATCTTGCTTCAGTATCTAGTTGAACTCATGCTTATCCGCCGAGTGGGTTTTACTCGACAGAGCTGCTACCTCCGCCACCTCTCTGCCCCGCCAAGGCGATGATCCTATGGACACGGATAACGCTGCCACATCCCAGCAAGGTTCGCTGTCCTGACTCCGAGAGTTTGTATTATTGCTTCGCGAGCGCTGTCTTTAATCTTGCCCTTTTTCTGTAATTTCATGTTGTTTAGTCGGGCTTCCTTCGAAGGTGATTCACCTGGAGGACGACGACCAGAGGGGGTCAGGGCCAGCTTTGGTGCCTGTCCTTGAGGTTGTCCCATCTGCTGCGGCTCCCATCATGGACGTGCCGCCGACCGAGACGATGCCGCCGACTGAGACGGTGCCCCTCGCGGCGAAGCCGACTGGAGCGGAACTTGGGATGCCCAAGGAGTATTCTGTCGTGCCGGGTCCGTCGATCGTCCAGTACGATGCCCGACACCTTCTGGAAGACCAAGTGGGGGCCGCCAAGGAGACCATGGTGCAGGTGGAGCTGATGGTGGGTGACGCCAAGGGAGCGTATGACTCCATCACGTCTTTGTACAAGAGAAGCTTGGAACTCCGGGACGATATTCGATTAAGTGCGCTAGTAAGTGTTTACTTTCCTCTTGTTACCCACTCGGGGTTTCAGTGATAGACTCGGATACAGTAAGATGTTTTAGCAGTGGGTTCACTCCGAGTGAACCTAGTGGGTGTAGTCCCCGAGACTTCTGTCGAGTGCTTGCACCAGCAGTTGTCTTTATCTGTATTTTCTGTTACCTGAGCGGATCAGAGCTGATCTACCCGAATGGTTCCAGTGGGGGCACTCCGAGTGCACCCACTGGGTGTAGTCCCCGAGAGTAGTGTTACTCAGGTCGGGTGATAGTATTGTCTCATAGGCTTCTCTGTTTGTCATGTAGCTCAATAGGGCCGGCCTGTTCGAGCTTCATGCCAGTGGGGTCACTCTTAGTGAACCCACTGGGTGTAGTCCCCGAGACCGTTGTCGATTGCTTGCATCGGCAGGGGTCTGTAGAACTTTGAGCTTTGTTTGTTTTCCTTGTTGGATGTGTCTGATCTTCCCTTTGCGCTGATTTGGCAGAAGACTTGCGAAATGGGATACGCGTACAATGCTCTGAAGGCTGAAAAGATTTAGCTTGCTGCGGAATTGGAGGTGGTTGTGAATGACTTGGCTGGTGTGAAGGGGGCTCTTGCTGACCGAGAGAAGTCTTTGGAGGAGTCCAAAGAGACCAACAAGGCATTGGTGGCCGAAATTGAGAAAATGGGCAAGCAAAGAACTGAACTGATGGGTCAGATGAAGTTGATGAACAGTCGGTGCATTTCGCAGGAGAAGTACGTCAGCGAGTGGGCAAGGAAGATGATTGCACTGCTCGGTGGTAAGCTTTTTGCCGAGTGCTTCTTGACTTTGTAGTTCATTCTGCGCTTACTTTCTGCTCGTCTTTTCTTTGCAGATTTTTGTCTGGACGCTGAGGCTGAAGCAACTGACATTGAGCGGTCGGTTGTTCCGAACATTCCACTCGGCGACGAACCCAATCGGGACATGCTCCGAGCGCATATTCGCCTTGGCAGAGTGGGACCTTTCATTGGCCGCTTGAGAGAAGTCATCGGCCGGATCGACAAGGAGCTGTGGCCTAAAGACGATTCCCGGCAAGAAATAGAAGGGTTGATGACTCGGCTGGAGGACGTCCCGAACCGAGTGCAGGCATGGAAGAAGTCTGCTACTCGTTGTGGTGCGGACGTAGCGCTATCTCTGGTCCGAGTGCACTGCAAAGAAGCTCGCGAAGAAAAGCTGAAGGCGTTGCAGGTCGCCAACACCAAGAAGCTTCGATTCGAAGATTTCATGGAGACCTTCATCAACACAGCCACTCGCATCGCAGGCAGGATCGACCTTGACACCTTTGTGGAGCCTGCCAGTCCTGGTGACGCTTGAAAAACTTTATGGTGAACGTACTTTTACCTCGGAATGCCGAGTGTTATCTGTATCAAACTTTGGCCACTTCTGTTGGCCATCACATTTGTGGTTCGGTGTGGATAAGCTTGATGCACACCGAGCCAATCCAACTTTGAATTCGAATCGAATATTTTGCTCTTCTTTCGCCAAGTTTTTTTTTGACACGATTTTGGCTCGTGGTTTTTGTTTGGCGTTTCTTGGTGAAGCCAATGGCAAACATGCGGAGCATGTAATTGTCAGTTGTCTTCACATCCACATGAGCCTCAATGAGGGTCTGCTAAGCCGCCGAGTGGATCTCGAGGATACACTCGAGGGAAGCTTTTTTACATAGGCGATTCTAGATCACAGCTAAGTCCCCGAGTGCGGCATCTCGTGCGCACTCGGAGTGAGTTGATACTCATGTAGTTGTCAGTTGTCTTCACATCCACATGAGCCTCAATGAGGGTCTGCTAAGCCTCCGAGTGGATCTCAAGGATACACTCGAAGGAAGCTTTTTACTTAGGCGATTCTGGATCGCAGCTAAGTCCCCGAGTGCGGCTTTTAGTGCGCACTCGGAGCGAGTTTGAACTTATGTAGTTGTCAGTTGTCTTCACATCCACATGAGCCTCAATGAGGGTCTGCTAAGCCTCCGAGTGGATCTCAAGGATACACTCGAAGGAAGCTTTTTACTTAGGCGATTCTGGATCGCAGCTAAGTCCCCGAGTGCGGCTTTTAGTGCGCACTTGGAGCGAGTTTGACCTCATGTAGTTGTCAGTTGTCTTCACATCCACATGAGCCTCAATGAGGGTCTGCTAAGCCTCCGAGTGGATCTCGAGGATACACTCAAAGGAAGCTTTTTACTTAGGCGATTCTGGATCACAGCTAAGTCTTTGAGTGCGGCTTTTAGTGCGCACTAGGAGCGAGTTTTGTACTTAGGCGATTCTGAATCGCAGCTAAGTCCCCGAGTGTGGCTGTTAGTGCGCACTCGGAGCGAGTTTGTACTTAGGCGATTCTGGATCACAGCTAAGTCCCCAAGTGCGGCTTTTGGTGCACACTCGGAGCGAGTTTGTACTTAGGCGATTATGGGTCGCAGCTAAGTCCTCGAGTGCGGCTTTTACTGCGCACTCGAAACGAGTTTTTTACTTAGGCGACTCTGGGTCGCAGCTAAGTCCCCAAGTGCGACTTTTAGGGCACACTCGGAGAGAAAGTTTCTACTTAGGCGATTCTGGGTCGCAGCTAAGCTTCCGAGTGTGACTTTTAGTGCACACTCGGAGAGAGTTTTTTACTTAGGCGACTCTGGGTCGCAGCTAAGTCCCCGAGTGCGACTTTTAGTGCACACTCGGAGTGAAAGTTTGTACTTAGGCGATTCTGGGTCGCAGCTAAGCCTCCGAGTGCGACTTTTAGTGCACACTCGGAGAGAGAGTTTTTTAGACCGGAGTCTACAAATGCGGAAGAATTTTGGACCTGCAAGAAATCAATCTGCTTTGTATTACTTCAACGATACTTGTTCTTTACATTGCCCCCGTCGGCGGTCACGTGGAGAAGCGCTTTAGGAGATCTCCGTTCCATGCTCGCGGCTCGTCCGTTTCCCTGTCAAGGTTGTAGAGTCGGTATGCTCTGTTTAAGCTCCTTAGAGATGATGAAGGGTCCTTCCCAGGCGGGAGCCAACTTGTGAGGCCTTTGCTGGTCCACTCGGAGAACCAGGTCGCCTGCTTGGAATGTGCGACTCCTGATGTGCCGCGCGTGAAATCGCCACAAATCTTGTTGATAAATTGTTGAGCGAGTCAGTGCCATCTCGCGCTCTTCTTCTAGTAGATCCACTCCGTCTTGCCTGGCTTGCTCTGCTTCAGCTTCGGAGAAGAGTTCGACTCGTGGAGAATTGTGAAGGAAGTCACTCGGAAGGACTGCCTCGGCTCCATAAACGAGGAAGAACGGGGATCGACCTGTAGATCTTCGGCTGCAGGCCCGCGACCCAAGTACTCGGAAGGTAACTCAGTCGGAACTGAGTCCAAGCACTCGGATGACGGCGCGACCACAACCGACTCGAGGACCGCCACTTGAGAAGACGCGCTGTGTCGCGCCTGGGCGTGTCGCACCCAACGCTGAAGCCGCGGATGGCGGGACCGCTTGTTGCGGCGCGTGACGGGGGCGAAGATCGACACCGGGGCCGATTGCTGGAGAAGAAGGACGCCGTGGGCACCGGCACGGAAGTGCGTAGCCCCGCGACTGGGGAGCGCCTCGACATCGAGAGACGCATCCCGAAGCCATGCCGAATCATCGACGATGAAGGAGAGTGCGCCGAAGAGGATCTCATAACCCATGCATAAATCTCCGCCGGACGACATGATGAAAAGGTGAAGTTGCAAACTCGCCGGAAGTCGCTTAGACGCCTGCCCCATGGTGGGCTCCAACCGTCGTGGGTATAACTCTGACAGTAGATGTGTAGGGTACGAAAGGATGGGCAGGGCCTTAGCTACGGCGAGGTTGTATGAGTTCAGGCCCCTCTTCGGTGGAGGTAAAAGCCCTACGTCTCAGTGCTCTTGGGCGCTTAGTGTCGAGTGGAATATAGGATTACAGTAAATGCCAACCCCTGCACCAGTGGGGAAGGGCGGCTTATATAGAGTGCGCTACCCTCCACAACGGCCCGGTGGAAAGGGGTGGAATAGTGGCGAATAAATGCCTACATTACAGGTAATGTATGCCTTAAATGCTAATAATGGTGTACGAAAACGTATGACCGTTGCCCTCCTGGGAGGTTACGATGTACAGAGTGTAATTCAGTCGGTACGATAAATATGCTCAGAATGCTCGTCACCGACTAGATGATGGGGGTCCTTAGTTCAGTCGGAACTGTCTAACGGCCTTGCCCTCTATGAAGGGTAGTCCTTGGGTAGGACCTACAGGGCAGGCCTATGACCCTACCCTCGGACTATAACCCCGTCAATTAGCGTGGTGTACTTTTTATGCACCAAATAAAGTTCTCGTAATCGCCCGAAACATTTTGATGATTATTCGAGACAATATAAGACATATTGGAGTGAAGAACAACCAGAGGGGGCACATGCGGGGCCACAAGCCAATAGGGCACGCCCACCCCCTCGGCATGGCATGTTTGCTTGTGGGGCCCACATGGTTGCGGCTGACGTGATTCCAACGCTAGAAGTTCCTATAAATCTAGAAACCCCCGAAAGTTAACCTAGAATTTCCGCTCCACCATCGCAAGCCTCTGTACCGAAGAAAACTCATCGGAGCCTTGTTTTGGCACCCTGCCAAAGGGGAAAATCATCATAGCAGGCCATCTTCATCATCCCGACGGTGTCCATGACAAGGAGGCAGTAGTTCACCCTCGGGTCCAACGGTATGTACCAACAGTTATGTCTTTGATCTCTCTCTCTCTCTCTCTCTCTCGTGTTCTTGAGATGTCATGATCTTGATGTACCACGGGCTTTGTTAATATAGTTGGATCATATCGTGTTTGTCCCTTGTTATCTTGATATGATGAATTGAATCTTTCCCTTTGATATTTTGTTATGCCGAATTGAATGTTGGATTTGAGAGAACTTGATGTATGTCTTGCATGTGGATACCCATGGTGACAATGGGGTGTTCTATTGATTCAGTTCATATATGTTTTTGTACACTTGCGGATTCCGATGGTGACATTGGGGTAATGTAGTCATAGGGGTTGATATATGTTCTTGTCATACTTTCTTCGATGGAAATCTTGGGGTACTCTTTGAAGTTCTTTGTTTTGTATTAAATATGATGAATCCAAAATTGTTTGACCATGTTGTCGCTGCACTCAAGACTGGGGTCTCCAATGCCCCAAACTTGTGCACGGACACCGGCAGCCCCTCCATAGTGGTAAGGCGCGTCGTTGGGGCTTAGGGCGAAAGCAAGACTCAGAAGACACCAAGTGCAGATTGCAAGCCCCGACAAGCACTCGCTTGCTGGGAAGGAAGAAGAGACCCCGGTGGGAGTTCACTGTCGGGGAGATAGACAATGCCACGGCGAGACCCTCCCCCCGAGGAAGAAGGACTGAGCCCGGGAAGCCACCCTTGCCGGCAAGGCTGACAAGGCCTCGGCAGGCCATCTCCTCCCTGTCGAGAGAAACAAGAAGAGCCTCGGCAAGGTAACCCTATCGGGAAGAAATAGAAGGCCCAAGGAGAGGCGCGGGCCTAGGGCGCCCTCGCGACCTGCGAACGCCTCCACCGACGAGCACGCCAACGACGATGCATGAGCCATGCATCCGCCCGCACGCCAGTGCAACACCCCAAAGTTGCCACGCGTGGGTACGTGTCCAACCCCCCTGAAGAGGTCAGGGAAGTTTGTCGAAGCATTTAATGCACCTCTGACAAGGCAGTAACAATGTAGCTGTTGGTCAGCGCTGTTTCACTCGTGAACCCACCGTTCACCCACTGAGCCACTGTGGTGACCCCTTTGCCTATAAAAGGAGGCTCGAGGCTCAGTAGTAGGGGGCTTTTTTTTTTGCTTTTTTACCAATGGAAAGGCTGTAAAAAGGGACATATCTACAGTAACCCAAAACGAATAACCTAACGCATGCAGGAGCAGGGTTTTACGCATCACGTGGCCCGAACCTGGGTAAAAAGATCTTGTCGGGCCCTGACTATTGGCTCTGCTCTTGCCGCCACCCCTCTCACCGCCAAACCAGCAAAAGGGGACCGTTGAGGCCCCCATTGGTGTCGATCCTTCACCAACATCTTTGGCGCACCACTAGAAGGCCGCTGTCAGGGGCACCCCGATTCGACGAGCCGCTCGTCGCCTCCACAAATCCCAGTTCGCCGTTGCATCTTCCCTGAGTGGGACAAGGCATGGGCTGCTCTGCTCACGCGAGAGCTCATAGTGCCTCCATAGGTGTTGTGTGAGCATGGGTGGAAGGAGCGGAAGCCTCGAGATCCGCATCGCCCGGCGGACACACCTCCTTGGAACGCCGCGCTTTTGTCGAGGGCGTGAGAGGAGCTTCGGCCAGGCCTCCGATGCTTACTCCGACCAAAGCACATCTCCGGAGTGCTGGAGGGTCGTCGAGGATGCGTCCGAGGCCTGCGCCGTCCGGCTCGCATTTCTCCTTGGAGCGCTGTGGCTCTAGAAAGATGGGCTTGGGGGCGCCGCCGGCAAATCTCTTGCAAAAGAGATAAGAAATCGTTACGCCCCAGCGTGCCTCTTTCCTCTAGAGTGGACAAAGGCCACCGACGAAAACCTCATCGGCAAGGAGGCCCGTGGAGGCGATATCAGCTTGCCAGGGGTATGGATACTCCTCCCCGGCAGCATCTTCAGACGCTCCGGCTAGGAATGCCGTGATGCGTGAGATAAGTACAGAGTCAAACTTCTTGCCAGACTCTTGGTAGATTACTTGAATCCTTTTGAAGCATCGACTTTTGTATGAAAACCCCGCACACAGACGGACCTTGCTAGGATCAGTGCACTCTGACTCTGTTTCGAGCTTGTTCAATGACTTGAGCGGCCACAAAGCAGCCTCATCTCGTTTCGAACTCGCTCCACATTTCGGACGGCTACGTAGCACCTTATTTTGCCTCGAGCCTCCCTCGACGTTTTACATGGTTGCACTAAGTGCGGCAGGGAGTCTTGCCTATGAAGACCTCCTCTGTTGAGTTTTCTGAGGATCTGCTCCTCTAAGTGCTCGTGGCAGGATAAGTCAAGTCGTCAAGCATCCGAAAAGTGCAAACGAATAATCATACAAAATGAGAGTCGAATAAAGGATACAACTATTCATTCTTTGTCTGGATAGATTTGATAACGCTTACAAATCATTGTTGTCCTAACCTAAATACAATGTCTTTTAACAAGGGGCGACCTATACGAAGGAAGTGAAGTTCAAGAAGACAAAAAAGCGGCCGGGCGCGCTGCACAACCTAGGCTGTTTCCCCCGGGACCAACATTGCGCAGAGTAGAATGGGGCCAAGAGGGAAGACGGAGCCGAACTCCGGAAGCTTCCAAGAAGACGAGGCAACGTTGGTTCTTCCGGCTCGCAGGTCTCGGCTCAGGATGAGGTGGGCCGCGAGTTGACGGTGATGGTGCGGCCGACGGTCAATCCGAGGTCAAATCCTCATACAGAGGCTTAACCCGCCGAGGATCTGACCCGTCCCCATTGTTGCTTCCATCCGACCCTTCCTCGTCACCCCCAGACGAGGAAGGGATGTCAGTCCCGCTCGAGCTCTCTTCGCAGCAGCCGAGACGCGTACCTGAGCTCCCATATGCCTTGACGGGAAGCATGTTGTCCGCCGTCATCTTGGAGCAGAGAACGTGCCCATCCTAGAGATTGTGGGCACGAGCGAAGCTCTTCCACCCATGACCAAGGAACAGGAGCAAAGGCCCCGGATGCTCCACGGTCACCGGTAAGGCACCATTGCCGCAGCCATGTACCCGTAGACATAGCATCAGGGGCTTCTCTTCCTCCATCGCCTTGGAAAGTCGCTGGAGAGCTGTAGCCAGGTCCTGATGCGTACTCGCAACTGGACAAGGAACTCCAATGGGGTCCTTTCGACATGAGTTCCCACCGGAACGAGCCTTGGAGATAGTGGAGACACTGGAGTAGCACTCTGCCTCCCTCGGCCACGACCCGGCATCCTCGCGCCCTCGAGCCCCTCCCGCCATGGTCTATGGGGCTGCCGCTGGTTGCGGCTCCTGAAGTTGTGGCACGATCCGAGCGGGATCCCCTTGCCGCCCTGGCGGCCAATGGAGGCTGGCCCTGTCCCCTAACTAAGGTTAGCGGCGGGTGCCACCAGCAAGGCTGAAAAAACAAGAGAAGGCATGGCGACAAGTGTTGAAGGCTTCGAGAGTGAGATGGATGGGCAAAACCTCCGTGCAAACACCCTAATTTATAAGGGAAAGCTCGGAGGCCGCCCTCCTCACTCCAGAAGCCACCACCCCTCTCGCCCAATCGCGCTCAAGTCACGAGCGGAACATGGAACCACCCTCATGCACCAATGCATGTAGGGGCGGGCCCATCCATGCTCGCGGCTTTTGAGGCCACGATCCCCACTTGCCCGACCGCCTCTACGCATGTCCTACACGTGGCAGAGGCGTTTTCACGGAGTAAGGAGGGGATCACATGCACGCCGCCACCCTCCCACTTTGTGGGTTCAATGCACGACGTGGGGAAAGAAAGCATGTAACGACTCGTTTCCGATAAGCCCGGGTGACCGCGAGTCCGCGCACCGCTTTGGGCCTGGCCCAACAACGCCTTGGAGGCATGTGTGGCCCAGGCCTGGGGGCTCCTGTCGGTACACTAAAGACTGGGGGTCTCAAGTGCCCCAGACTTGTGCGCGGACACCGGCAGCCCCTCCACAGCGGCAAGTCGCGTTGCTGGGGCTTAGGGTGTTAAGACTCAGAAGCCACCAGGTGCAGATTGCAAGCTTCAGCAAGCACTCGCTTGCTGTTAAGGAAGAAGAGACCCTGGCAGGAGTTCCCTGCAGGGGAGATAGACAATGCCATGGCGAGACCCTCCCGCCGAGGAAGAAGGACTGAGCCTCGGCAAGCCACCCTTGCCGGGAAGGCTGACAAGGCCTCGACAGGCCATCACCTCCCTGCCGAGAGGAACAAGAATTGCCCCGGCAAGGTAACCCTACCGAGAAGAAAGAGAAGGCCCGAGGAGGGGTGCAGGCCTAGGGTGCCCCCGCGACCTGCAAATGCCTGCACTGACGAGCACGCCACCGACGATGCATGAGCCACGGGTCCGCCTGCACGCCAGCGCAACACCCCGAAGTTGCCACGTGTGGGTACATGTCCAACCCCCCTGACGAGGTCAGGGATGTCTGTCGAAGCATTTAATGCACCTCTGGCAAGGCAGTAACACTGTAACTGTCGGTCGGCGTTGTTTCAGTCATGAACCCACAGTTCACCCAATGAGCCACTGTGGTGACCCCTTCGCCTATAAAAGGAGGCCCGGGGCTTAGTAGTAGGGTGCTTTTTTGGCTTTTTGACCAATCGAAAGGCTGTAAAAAGGGACAAATATACGGTAACCCAAAATGAATTACTAAACACATGCATGAGTAGGGTTTTACACATCACGCGACCCGAACCTGGGTAAAAAGATCTTGCCGGGCCCTGACTGTTAGTTCTGCTCTTGCCGTGACCCCTCTCCCCGCCAAACCAGCAAAAGGGGACCGTTGAGGCCCCCATAGGTGTCAATCCTTCACCGACACATGTCGAATAATTAACCCATGGCTACTTGAGGTGAAACTGGAGTATCTAGGTGGCATTAGGGTTGATTGTTATGCATCATAGGCCTTATTCTGGTAAGAACTCTAGGTTTGTTTGTGACACTTATAGGAATAGCTCAATATATTGATTGGAAATAATAACTTTGAGGTGGTTCTACTACCTACAAAAATTTCATCTTATGTTCTCTGTTACGTATGAACTTTGGAGTGATTCTTTGTTGCACGTTGAGGGATGATCATATGATTCTTTTATTAGAATTGTTGAGGGATTGCACTAGTGAATGTATGAACCCTAGGCCTTATTTCCAAGCATTTATACAATGTTTCGCTTGCTATTTTACACTTTCTACCTTGGTATTTTTATATTCTCGGCTTACAAAAACTTATATCTACTATCCATATTGCACTTGTATCACCATCTCTTTGTCGAACTAGTGTACCTATACAATTTACCATTGTATTGGGAGTGTTGGGGACAAATGAGATTTCTTGTATTTGATTGCAGGGTTGTTTGAGAGAGACCATATTCATCCTACACCCTCCCCGGATTGATAAACCTTAGGTCATCCACTTAAGGGAAAATATTTGTTGTCCTATGAAATGCACTTGGAGGCCCAACAATGTCTACAAGAATAAAGTTGCGTAGTAGCCAACGTTGTCCTTTAGGAGCTCCTCACTCTCTTTCATGACCCTAGAATCAGTGTCGTCCTGGATATTCCCCTCCTTAGCCGCCATCTGCTGGTTGGCCTTGGCGTGCTCCTCCTGGAGAGCAGCGTGGGCAGGAGACACCTGTTTCTCCATTGTCATCAGGATTTCATGTTTCACCTCCTAGTTGGCGGTGGTCTTGGCGAGCTCATGCTCTTGGATTACTAGGTCCCGCTCGCTGCCGGAGAGGAACTCCTTCTTGGCTAGCTCCTCCTTGCGAGTGGCATAGTGTCGCTCGGGTGTCGTGGCCGCATCCTTGTGCGTTCGGAGCCCCTGCTCCTAGAGGGAGATCTGCTCCTCCACCTCCTTGGCATGGGCCTCCACCTCCTAGCGCCGCTGGATGGCCACCTCCGTGTCCTAGAGAGTGTTGTACCAGAGCTCCTTGGCATCGAGGGCGGCCTTGACCCTCATCTCCTTTGGTGGCGTCATCTAACCAACGACCCAGCTTGACGGCCACCTAGAGCTGGCGCAAGCCAATGGTCGGACCCATGTGCTCGGCTGTGAGGCGTACCTCATCTACTTGGAGGTCGGTCTCGATCATATCGTGCATAGCTCGAGCCCTCTAAAAGGCCCCTCATGTGACGAGAGCAGTGTCACTGTCCAGCTGCAAAAGCCGACATGGGCCCTCCTCAGCGCTGCCACTCTGGGCCACCTTTCGTGAGGACCTTACGAGGGTCTCCTCCAGCACATGTCTCTTGCCCCTAATGAGGGCCTCCTCATCAGCCTCACGCTAGGGGATCCACATGGTCTCCTCCTCACCCTGCCGCGACGGTGTGTGCACTGGGCTCGTCATGGCCTCTCGATGGGTGTCATCCTCCCTGGTGGGTGTAGAGCTTGCTTGGGGGTCCGCCTGGTTCTTCACCTCCATCCTGGTGGCGTCACGTGTGTGTGGAGCCTCTGGGTCAACTTCCTCCTCCTGTGGGGATTTCTCTCCAGGTTTGCTCGCCTCAGTAGGAGGAGGCTGGTCTTCACATGGGACAAGTGGCACCTCATGCTCCTACTCCACCATGGTGCGCCCGCCTCGGCCTTCGACCGGCGGGCGACTTCTTAAAGCACCACAGGGCTTGGCGGGGGCATGCTGGCTCCCCCAGCAGGGATTATGTGTGAGGGCGATCCTTCTTGTGCGTGAGCACCCTCTCGAGCCAATGGTTCAACCTCATGCCTAAAGCAGATCAACCAGGAGCTTGAAGTAATGTAAAATAGAAAAGCCTTATCGTTGGTGGCGACCCAGCGCCTCCTATTCACGAGGGGATTGGAGTGGCTCATGTTGTCTCTCCCATGGGGCCCGTCGGGGCTCCCCTTGAAGGGTGCTCCACGGGGTCCGCTGGAGATCGCCTCGGCCCCACTAGACTAGCCCATCTCCTTAGAGGGCTTGATAGCCACCTCTTCGCCCCTTGCAGGGGTCCTCCAGCACCACCACCTCACCATCGTCGTCATCCTCTACCTCCACATGTTTGGAGGGTGCGATCACAAACATGTAACTCTTCTCATTGTCCCTAGCTCCAAACAACAGCTGCACGCGGCTCGGCATGCCCCATGTTGTTGCCGGCGCTAACACTTGAGGAGGGCTCGACATCCTCAGGCCCCTTGAGTCGGGAACCACAAGGATGGGTTGTCATGAGGTCCGCCTTTGTAGCCTTCGGGGACTAAGCCTCAGTCTACCCCGTTGTCGTAGCGGTGCACAGGGAGCGCCTCATTTAACACGGGCTCCATGAAGAAGAGGTGCATGATCCCCTCCAATGTCGCCTCCTGCACGGAGTCATTGCAAAGGTGGGTCCTGTTGGTGCAGCCCGCATACTCCCCCACGGGATGCGAGCGCTGCTACAGGGGCGCGATGCGGTTGCCCACGAACTCCCGAGCCACCATGGAGCTTATAACTGCAACTTCCCACATCACCTGCAATCTAGCAGTGACGGCCACAAGGCCCGCGTCTGTCTACTTGGAGTGCTCCCAACGAGAGCTCTTCACGGTTGGCTCGATGGGTTCGCGGACAAGGGGCTGCACTGACCTACCTGCATGCAGATCTAGCGCGCGCGGAAGTTCTCCACCATCTTGAGCGTCTTAATCTCGATGAATTGCTCTATTTTCCAATCTACCATGCAAAAGGAGGCTCATCCCACGCACGCCCCCTGCTTGCACCTCATGTTGTAAAAGATGCGGAAATTGGCCACTGAGGGCATCACCCTCAAGAAGCCCTCGCAGAAGAAGGCGAAGGTGGCAAGTAGGAAGATGGAGTTGAGATGGAGATGGAGGGCGTGGGTCGGATAGTGCTCGACACTACACAGAAGATGTCAGAGAAAGGGGGAGCAAACCTCCAAAGATTGAGTGGAAGAAGACCGAGAAGGTCGTCGCCGTCAGCTCCTTGGTCAGCTTCGAGTCAGGCCAGATCTTGGTGGCCCTGTGCTCATTGTGAGCATTGGTCGTTTGGGGTACCATCTTTTCCAGCCCCTCCCAATTCTTGATCGTGGAGGGCAGCAACATCGAACCCACCTACGCTTCCACAGTGGCAGAGTTCCTCTTTGGAGCCATAGCGAAGTTGGTGCAAGAACGGAGGCAGAGAAGGAGAGTAGTGGGCAATGCATGCACAATGAAGGAGAAGCAATGCATAGAGCATGTGTATTGAAAAAGGATGGCAATGATGATGTTGTTTCAACGTGCATCACGGTCTTATGGTAGGCGTCTGTTTATTGAGGCATCATGGGAGACGTGGGTGCATCTAGTCCCATCACGGCCACCACATGTCGCTCCTTGGCCCAGAAGTTGTCACGCCACATAGCATTTCGACCTACGTCATTTCGTGCTCAACTGGCAGAACTACGCGTCGCAAGCATGGGGGCTACGGTAAGTCCATTGTAACTAGGGTACCATGACCCATCTACCGCCAGCCGAGTTGACTATGCGACGAAGGTCCATCCAAGCCAAAAGCCTATGGTTGATGTATGAAAACTACCCCACGAGGCTCTATCTCTACGAGGCTCATTCTCTCTCCCAAAGGGGCACACAAGACTCAGGTCCACAAGTGCGGGCGGCATCTTGAGGTCAGATGACCCACAAGTATAGGCGATCTATCGTAGTACATTCGATAAGTAAGACTGTCGAACCCAACGAGGAGCAGAAGGATCTGACAAGTGGTTTTCAGCAAGGTAATATCTGCAAGCATTGAAATTGTCGGTAACAAGTACTTGTGTGACAAGATGATTCGTAGCAAGTAGCAAGTAACAAAAGTAACAACGGTGCAGCAAAGTGTCCCAATCCCTTTTGTAGCAAGGCACAAGCTTGGACAAAGTCTTATAGGAGGTAAAACGCTCCCGAGGACACATGGGAATTTCTGTCAAGCTAGTTTTCATCATGTTCATATGATTCAAGTTCGTTACTTTGATAGTTTGATATGTGGGTGGACCGGCGCTTGGGTACTGCCCTTATTTGGACAAGCATCCCACGTATGATTAACCCCTCTCGCAAGCATCCGCAACTACGAAAGAATAATTAAGACAAAGTCTAACCTTAGCATTAAATTAGTGGATCCAAATCAGCCCCTTACGAAGCAACACATAAACTAGGGTTTAAGCTTCTTTCACTCTAGCAACCCATCATCTACTTACTACTTCCCAATGCCTTCCTCTATGCCCAAATAATGGTGAAGTGTTATGTAGTCGACGTTCACATAACACCACTAGAGGAAAAACAACATACAACACATCAAAATACCAAACGAATACCAAATTCACATGACTACTTATAGCATGACTTATCCCATGTCCTCAGGAAAAAAAGTAACTACTCACAAAGCATAAACATATTCATGACCAGAGAGGTAATGAGTAGTATCAAAGATCTGAACATAAAC
Organism: Hordeum vulgare subsp. vulgare; assembly: GCF_904849725.1. Taxonomy (NCBI): domain Eukaryota; kingdom Viridiplantae; phylum Streptophyta; class Magnoliopsida; order Poales; family Poaceae; genus Hordeum; species Hordeum vulgare. Next base: position 191,351,413 of record NC_058521.1, read on the forward strand.
TCTTCCACCAAGTAATCCAACTAGCATCAACTACAAAGAGTAATTAACACCACTAGCAACCTTACAAGTACCAATCGGAGTCGCGAGACGGAGATTGGTTACAAGAGATGAACTAGGGTTTGGAGATGAGATGGTGCTTATAAAGATGTTGATGGTGATGAGTCCCCTCCGATGAGAGCAGTGTTGGTGATGACGATGGCGATGATTTCACCCTCCGGAAGGGAAGTTTCTGCAGCAGGATCGTTCTGCCGGAGCTCTAGATTGGTTCTTCTCAAGTTCCGCCTCGTGGCGGCGGCGAATCCTCCGAAAATACTCTTGATTTTTTTTCTGGAACGAAACCCTTCTTGTAGCAAAAGGGGGAGACAGAGGGCCAAGTGGGAGCCCACAAGCCCCCTAGGTGCAGCCAGGGGGGAGGCCGCGCCTAGCAGGCTTGTGTCCTCCTGCTGGCGCCCCTCTCGTACTTCTTCGGCCCTGTATTTTTTATAAATCCCAAAAAAAATCTTCGTTGATTTTCACGACTTTTGAGGTTGCGCAGAATAGGTATCTCAAACATGCTCCTTTTTCAGGCCAGAATTCCAGCTGCCGGCATTCTCCCTCTTCATGTAAACCTTGCAAAATAAGAGAGAAAAGGCATAAGTATTCTACCTTGAAGTGTAATAACAGCCCAAAAAGCGATAAATATCAACATGAAAGCATGATGCAAAATGGACGTATCAACTCCCCCAAGCTTACACCTCGCTTGTCCTCAAGCGAAACCCGAGATCAATAAATATGCCCACATGTTTAGGGAGAGAGGTGTCGACAAAACAAGATACGGACATGCAGGCATCATGGTCATAATCAGAACAACAATACCATCATATCATCTCTTATGCTAAAGTGACAATTCCTTCACAACATAAAGCATGGATCAAGAGCCTTACCGATAAGTTACAACCGATAGCCTTTAGTCATTGAAGCAATTGAAATTTATCATAACATCGAAAAGAGTCAAATAAGAGTTTGTAAAGCAAATCCACATACTCAATCATCCTTTTGTCTTCTACAATTGCTACAACTCACGTGGTACTCATGAGATCAAAGTTTTAGTCGGACACAAAGAAAGATAGGGGCTTATAGTTTCGCCTCGCAACCATTTACCTCAACGGTAATGTCAACAATAATAATTCATGAATACTTACTTCCAAGTTGACATATGAATATAGATCTTTCCCTAGCATATGATGTTAGCCAAGATAAAGGTGAAATAAGGAATTGGTGTAGATCACCATGACTCTTTCAAGGGCAAAAAGTAAAGGTACAAGATAGGCCCTTCGCAGAGGGAAGCATAGGTTGTCATGCGCTTTTGAGGTTTGGATGTGTGTCCTCTTAGTGTGGAGGAACGTCACTTTATATTGCCTCCTGTGATAAAGAACTTTATTTTGCAGTCTGTCGCTTTTATGTCTTCCTCATCACAGGTTCGTACAAAGCTTATTTTCCACACACTGATAGATCATACATATTAGGGAGCAACTTTTATTGCTTGCACCGATGACAATTTACTTGAGCGATCTTATTCAATCCATAGGTAGGTATGGTGGACTCTCAAGGCAAAACTGGGTTGAAGGTTTATGGATGCACAAGTAGTATCTCTACTTGGTGCGGGAGGTTTGGCTAATATGAGGTGGAAGCAATCGTCACATGCTAAGGGATCCCTAATCATATATCATTGTTCGGAACCAAGGAAACACAATTCGTTATGTTGTCTTGCTTGTCCAACATCTACTTCTAAGCATGTAATAGTGTAGTGAGTGTTCACAATCATATATGGTGTCAAAGATGATATATTTATATGTGAACCTCGCCTTCTTTATCCCTTCCTATTAATTGCAACAATGACCAAGGTCTATGTTTGTCTATCCTCAACAAGTTTCAATCAAAATTATTTTTATATGTGAAGCCACCACTTCCCATAAGATCATTGCATGATTTGTCATGCTTTTGTTCTTTTTATCATTCTCTTGATCATGGCATGAGGCAAGGCCCTTAACTAAGACACTCTTTATTATATGGCTCACGAGCTCGAATACATCGGGGGTGACACAAAGAAAAACTGAAGCCTAAAACACTAAGACCTTTATTCTACTAGAGAAAGATAAAACTGAAAAGGAACAAACTAAAACAAAGGTAAAGGCAAAAGATGTGATGGTGATACGATACCGGGGCAACTCCCCCAAGCTTGGCACAAGCCAAGGGGATTTCCCATACCCATGCTTAGTTGTCTTCCCTTGGAGGTGATGATGATGGAGTTGTTTTGTCCTTTGATTCCAAGAGGGCCATCAATCTTTGATTTATACCTTGGAGATCTGTGATATGTTTCTCCAGCAAAACCACTTCACGAGTGAGATAAGTATTGGGAGCACGAGTTGTTTCACAAAACCTCAAAAGTTCAATTAAGGATGCAGACAGTAGGTGGAGGTAGGGTTGGAGGAAATCCACTTCTTCAACTTCTTCCTTGTTGAACACAGATTGTAGTTCGTCCCACGCCTGATTCTTCTCCTTAGTTTTGCCCTTGGCTTCCGTGACTTCCACTCTTTTCAGATCAGCATCTACTTCTTCGTAGACTTGAGGGAAATTGTTCTCCCCGACAGATTCCTGAGACGGCATCCTTGCCCCAAATCTGCAGCAGAAAACATGCTCGAAATGAAAACAGAGGAAATTCGCATGACACGAGGGTCAGACCTTACGGGAGGATATATAATGATTTTTTTCTGACCAGAAGGAGTACTCCGCAAGAAAATGGAGTCCCGGAGGTACACGAGATGGCCACAAGACCCCCAATTGCGGCCAGGGGGTGGCCTGCGCCTGGCAGGCTTGTCGCCTCCTCGTGCGCTTTTCTGACTACTTCAAATTTTTCTTTTTTTTCAAAAATTCCAAAACGGAGGAAAAATCCTACTAGCAAAGTTTTGGAGTCTGTTTACTTACCGAATCACATACATCTTTGTTTCCGGAGTCTGAAACAAGCTGATATTGCTTTCAACATTTATGGGAGTACCTGAGATATAATGCTTGATTCTCTGCCCATTTACCACTCACACACAATTACCTTCCGTATTGTTGATCTTGATAGCACCGGAACGATATACTTCCTCAACAATATAGGGACCTTCCCATTTAGAGAGAAGCTTGCCTGCAAAAAATCTTAAAAGAGAATTATATAACAAGACTTAATCACCTACATTGAACTCACGCTTTTGTATCCTTTCATCATGCCACCTCTTAACCTTTTCTTTGAACAACTTGGCATTCTCATATGCCTGAGTTCTCCATTCATCAAGCGAGATTATGTCAAATAACCTCTTCTCACCAGCAAGTTTGAAATCAAAGTTGAGCTCTTTGATTTGCCAATAAGCTTTACGCTCTAGCTCAAGAGGTAAATGACATGCTTTACCGTACACCATTTTGTACGGGGACATGACCATGGGATTCTTATAGGCAGTTCTATAAGCCCACAGTGCATCATCGAGCTTCTTAGACCAATTCTTTCTAGAATTGTTGACAGTCTTTTGCAGAATTAGTTTACTCGCTCTATTGCTTAGCTCTACTTTACCACCGGACTGAGGGTAATAGGGGGACGCAATTCTATGGTTGACATCATACTTAGCAAGCGTTTTACGGAAAGCATCATGAATGAAATGTGAACCACCATCGGTCATTAGATATCTAGGGACTCCAAATATAGGGAAAATAACTTCTTTAAGCATCCTGATAGAGGTGTTGTGATCAGCACTACTAGTGGGGATAGCTTCTACCCACTTAGTGATGTAATCAACAGCAACTAAGATATGAGTATACCCGTTGGATTTTGGAAAAGGTCCCATATAATCAAAGCCCCAAACATCAAATGGTTCAATGACAAGTGAATAGTTCATAGTCATTTCCTGACATTTACTGATATTACTTATTCTTTGACATTTGTCACCAGACAATACAAACTTACGGGCATCCTTTAAGAGAGTGGGCCAATAGAAACCTGATTGCAATACCTTGTGTGCAGTTCTATCTCCCGTATGGTGTCCTCCGTAGGCCTCGGAGTGACACTTCTGTAGGATCTGTCCCTGTTCATGTTCAGGTAAACAACGTCTAATAACACCATCTACTCCTTCCTTATAAAGGTGAGGATCATCCCAAAAGTAATGTCTTAAATCAAAGAAGAATTTCTTCTTTTGCTGG